>NC_053499.1:73923477-74281633 GCF_905171775.1 Rana temporaria
TTAGCCTAAATTTCTCTTCAGGAGAGATTTGAAGTTTGTTGATGCAGTGAATCACCGAAAGTGGGCCCATGAAATTTAAAAAATGCCCTATGCAAAATAGTCCTTTATTCAGCCACCAGTAAAAGGCTCTAATATGCAAACCTGGAGGGAATTGTGTGTTGTAAAATAGGTGGGTCAGGGGTTTGAGATCTGATATAAGAGTAGGGTGTTTGTGAATTTGGTCACTTAGCGCAAAAGAGTGTGAAAAGTAGGAGCTAGAATCGGGGGTCTATTTTTATTGTTTACAAACATTTTTTTTTTATCAAGTAACTTTTTATTGAAAATAAGAAAAAGGAGTACATATCTTACGTAACACAAAGCCACATGTTGCAGCATGAATAGGCACATGTAGACAAGGCACAGTTCAACTTTCCTTTGGTGTCCTACTGCTTCAGTGCAAATAATAACAAATATGAACTGTCTACCCGGTTCTATATAATACACAGGCACATAACTTAAGGTAAGGGTGTCGCCGTACATACAAACATTTTTTATTGGAAAATTAATTGATATACATGCAGTGGTAGGCAAATAGAATGTATACAAACTTCACAGGTAAATGCAGATGTATTTCGATACAAAAATGGTGTCATCAACACAGAACTCAAGGAATATTGTATTCTGCGTGATGTACGATAGAAAGTGGGATGAAAATGGGACGTCTCAGTGTTCCCACTTCCTGTCAAAGAGGTGAGTTGTATCATACAGAGTGTGATGAATACATTTAGAGAGTTTATTTGTCTCCATCCTGGCCAAAACCTGTGACCAGGATACAGAGGAGGAATGCCAATTCAGGGCAGTCACCCAGTGAATGGCTACAAAATGTGTGTGTACTAAACTTTGACATGGAACGGGAAAGTCTAGGATGGTAGTAAAAAAAATGCACATCTGTACTGTCAATGTAAAAAGGTGACCAACAGGGGCGTGGCCTGACGAAACATGGAGTAGGATGTGTATGCCTTGAGCTCCGTCCCATACTCCCTCTATTATGCATCCTGCACTCCTCAAATCCTTTCATCCACCTTGGAAATCTGCCTGGAGACCCTCTACACACCCTGCTTAGGCTTTCCAGACCCCAGAACCTCCAGTGGCCTGACCAGATTGACGATCCCCCCACACGGCGGCCGCACTCAGGAAAGACCGTGGGCCTTCGGCCTATGCACGGAGGTCGTGGCCATCTTGCTGCACCCAGTCTCTAGGCCAGAGCTATTAAAGGTAGGCCTAGCACCAATTGCCTCCCTAGGGCCTCTCATCACATCTGTCTTGGCCTGTGCGGACTCCTAGCCACCCATCGGCCCGCACGGCTGTGTCCAGGAGAGCCCGTGGCTTGGGCCTACACACAGAGGTCGGTGGCCATTTTGCTATACCCACTCCCCAGGCCAGCATTGTGTTCCGGCCCTGTCACCGGCCGGCCTTACGCAGATGACCCTCCTGGAGCACCCAGTCACATCTGATCTTTGACCTTGCAGGCCCTTAGTCATCCATCGACCCGTGAGGTCAAGGTCGTGAGGGGGTTTGGGGCTGGGGTCTACCTCCGAGGTTCAGAGGCCATTTTGCTCCTCTGGGTCCTTAGGCCCATACACTAATCTGACTATACAGTTTGGCTGATTCACCTTCACGAGCCAGAGGTGCCTCGGTACTGTACCCCAGATTCCCCCAGTATGTCGCTGACTAAGGCCCAGAAGGCAGCGGCGGCGAAAATTGAACAATTCCGCTGACAGGAAGGGGAATAAGTGGAGGAAAATGGCGCCCCTGAGAAGGAGGAGGGAACGAACAGTAGGCGATACTGACCGTTTGCTCAAAGCTATTATCATATGCAGAACTTCCCTTACGGCACAAATCGAGGAGGTAAAGATGGACATTTCTCTTATCAGGCAAGACTTTCAAAAGCTCAGAGACCATGTGATGGAGACTGAGACCAGACTGAGCATGGTTGAAAACGCCATTCCACCCCTACAAACATCCTCGGACCACATGCAATATGGGAAAGAAGCCTTCTCCCCTATGTTTGCAGTAGAGCGGGCGCACCGCATGCCAGTCAGACCCCCACACTTTCATAGCCAAACTTCTCAATTACAAGGATCGGGATGCAGCACTGAGGATGGCGAGGGAGAAAGGCAACACCCCTATGGGAAATGTCACAGTAGCGATTTTTCCTGTCTTCTCGGCAGAGGTGCAGCACCGCCGACAGAACTTTATGGAGGCCAAACGCCGACTGACCAAGTCCAGGTTTACAACTATGACTTATTATGCTCGTAATCATTTGCAGTGTTATCCTTCTCAAGAGTCGCATACTTGCGTGGTTCACAGAAGCCACAAGGAACTCTCCTTGCAGCTATCTTCTTTTGAACGTGGAACGTCTTGTGCTACGCATAACGCACTCCTTGGTGTAACATGGAACTGTTCATGCACCAAAGTGAGTTCAAAACACAATCCCAGGTATTTTCTACACAGGAGTCCAAGCACTTCTACACACTTTATCCTTGAGACCTTAAGTAATGTTGCAGACCACATTGACGACAGAAGCTTCAGGGATACAGGGTCCTGCGAGCAAAGTGCACTGTGCAGCAATACTTTGCCCCATACACCACTGAAAATCACTCTTATGTTTGCTGGGGCTCTTTCTCGGGCACGTTTAGTGCCCTCTCCCGAAAACGTGGGTACCAAACTATTTTGACTTATCCTGATCTACTGACACCGCAGGTGTCCATTGACCCCTTCAGATCTCAGAGGCCCCACTAGCTACATTACTTCCTTTATGCACCTTTGAAGGCAGAGTTTTTCCCAGTTGGGACACACAAGTTAAGGGAATACGCTTGCACAAGTTGGGGACAGTGCAGGGCAGGGAGGGGGTAAGGGTTAATCTGTTTATAATTTTGTTGAACTTGATTGTGCATGCAAACCTCAGGGAACGGGTACGTTACAAGTTATGTTTATGTGAGTGCTCATATCTGTTGTATGAAACTACACCGCTACATTTATGTCTGAATGTGGGAAACCTAAGGGCCGCATGCACAGGGGGAACATTGCATGACAGGCCTCGGTCACTTGCTTCCGACACCTTCCCACTATGGCATCTTTAAAATTTCTTACATGGAATGTGAGGGGCATTCGCGATAAAATTAAGCGAAACAATATGCTGATGTGATAGTCTTGATGGAGACATATGTTGAGGGGCACATTCAGATGGCATTATGCCGTCCTTGCATTGGATGGGCGTTCCATTCTACCCACACATCCCATGCCAGGGGAGTTTCAATTTTGATAGCTAAATCTGTACATTTTGAGCTATGTAACTTATCCACGGACCCACAGGGGCGATAAGTATTTCTACTAGCTAAACTATATGGTAAACCCATTCTTATACTGCCCTTTTATGTGCCCCCCCGTTCAACATCACCATAATCAAGGAGGGACTGTCATTTATGACCCGTCACCCAGTAATATCTGCAGTTTGGTTGGGTGACTTTAATACCATGCTAAACTCAATTTTGGACAGGGTACAACTGACTCCTCCCGAACCGAACGTTTCCAACTAAACTAAGTTTCATAAGCTTGTTTCCACCTTTCACTTTATAAACACATGGAGACACATGTTCCCACATACGAAATCATACTCTTGTTTTTCATCCACTCACAATTCTATGTCTTGCATCGACTTTATACTTATATACCATAGACTTACACCGCAAATAGCTGAGGATGCATTCTGCCCCAGAATACTTTCAGATCATAGGGCCAGATTCACAAAGCATTTACGCCGACATATCTAGAGATGCGCGGCATAATTCAAAAAAGCGCCACACGTATCTATGCACCGTGTCCTCAAAACGAGATACACCTGAAAACCATTTTTTTCCGTCCAACGTAAAGCGATTACACCGGCGCATCTTGGAGCGCAAAATACGCTAGACACACCATTGATTTGCTAGTTAAATATGCAAATGAGGGAGATACGGCGATCCACAAAAGTACGCGTATGCGGCGTAGGCTACGCCCTGTGCGCATCTGCTAGTTTCACGGCGGAAATTTACACCTTATAAAAGGTGCCTTAACTTGCACCAGCCATGTACAGGTCAGCTAAAGCAACACCGTTAGGGAAGAGCTGAGCACACACACTTGCAGGACAACAATCTGTATGCCAACATGCCAGGGGCATCCATGCTCATAGCTATACTAGTGACTTTAGAGGAATGCAGAAGGAGGAGGGAACGGAGGAGGAGGAGAAGGAGGGCACAGGAGAGGATATACCGCAGACGCCTAGATGTCTTTGGCATGGCTGTTTCTGAGGTGTATCGCAACTTCAGATTCAGCCCTGAAGCCATCATGGAATTAACCACAACCCTGCAGGATGACATCACCAGCCCAACACACCGCTCACATGCACTGGAGCCACTGGTCAAGGTAGTGGCAACACTCCATTTCCTTGCCACTGGCTCTTTTCAGCGCACAAGTGGATTGTTGGCTGGGATGTCACAATCCTCCATTAGCAGATGTGTGCACCAGGTTGTCCCTGCAATCCTGAGACGCATGGCAAACCAAATCATCAAACCCATCCAGGAGGACCTGCGGATGAAGACAATGACAGGTTTCTACAAAATTGCCAGATTCCCACGCACTGTGGGGGCCATTGATTGCACACATGTGGCACTACAGCCCCCCATGAGACAGAGCACATGTACCGCAATCGGAAGCATTGGCATTCAATCAATGTATAGGTGATAGTCGATGCCCAATACCTCATATGGCATGTCCGTGCCAAACACCCAGGATCCAGCCATGACAGCTTCATATACCGTCAAAGCAACATCCCAAGAGAATTTGAACAGAACGTGTACAAGGACAGCTGGCTGGTTGGTGAGTGACATGGGTGTCAGGTATGACTGCCCCCCCCATGATGCAGACATCACGAGGGGCACATGCATGACTAACATCCTCCTGTCTTTTCCCTTCCAGGTGACTCTGCATATGCACTTGGACCCCATCTCATGACTCCATTCCGGAACCCCCAAACCCCAGGAGAGGAAAACTACAATGCTGCACACATACGTACCCGTGCAGTGGTGGAACGCACCTTTGGCCTCCTGAAATCCCGTTTCCGATGCATGGATAAGTCTGGGGGTACCCTGTTGTATTCCCAAAACTTTGTGTGCCAGATCATCGGTGCATGTTGCATGCTGCACAACTTCGCAGTGAGAAGGGGCCTGGAGATTGACATATGTGAAGACCTGACCCCCCAACCAGACATCCCCCCCCCTGACCGAGGGTACCCCCTCTTCTGAGGGAACAGCAGCCAGGAGACACCTCGCAGAAGGCATCTTTGCACAGTAAACACACACATTAAACATGGCACAATGAGAATGCATGCATGCACACCACTGTGGTCCCTAGCACACACACCTCACATCCTCATCGAATTGGATTAGACCGAAGTACCCCGCATGGTACTAGGGAGCAGCAATGCCACGCCAAGGCTCCAATTATGTCACTGTGCATTCATACACCATTCACATGGACCTGGGATCATTTCTCCCTGGTCCTGGGGATCCCTACTCCATCAAAAATGAGGGTGACACCCTTTTTTCATCAGGAATGTCACCCCCACATTCATACATCATTCACACAAATATAACAAATCATAATCACAGTAGAATTAAAAAAAAAAAAGAAAACAAAAAAAATTCAAAAGTACACCCTAAATTAACGGTGGCGTGAGCTACGTCTGGGCCAGCCACGACCAACCAGGGGAGACTCATGGGGGGGAGCAGGGGAAGGAGGAGCCTCCCCTGGTGTCTGTACAACTGCTGGCCTGCCCTCCAAGGCCACGGCTATCCTGTTCATGCAAACAGTGAGGGCTGCCGTATTGGCTTGGACAGCCTGGGTATTGGTGTGGACAGCCTGGGTCAGGGCACTCACCTCCAGGGCCACGCCTGCTGTGGCTGCCTGCAGGTCACAAAAACAAGTTATGACCGCCAACGAGTTTGTGCTCAATTCAGTGACCGAGTCTTTTATGGAGCCCAGGCTGTCCTTCATCTGGGCCAAAGTCCGGGTGACCTGACCCAGATGTTGGGTCTGACGGGCCTGGTCCCTCCGCAGATTTGCAGGCAGGAACTCGGCCACCCCCTGGTCTTCTGGGTGGCCTTCCTGCCTGCATCTGAGGCTTGTGGCCTGGGAGGAGGGGAGAGAGAGACCCTTGGGGGGAGCCCTGTTGGGGGAGGAGTGGAAGGGGCTACCCCTGATGGAGGCCTGACTGCTGCCTGCCTCAGGGGGAGCCACATCCAAAAGGCCAAGGATTTCCCTGGTCCATCCGATCATCCTCAACCCCCCCCTCATCCTCCTCCCCCTCAACCTCCTCCTGAGGTGAGGTGTGGCCACTCCCCTGCCCTGGGGACTCCTGCCTTTCTTGGGGCTCTTCAGCAGCCTGTTGTCCGGGGGATGGAGCAGACTGGCCTGATGGCCCAGCAACCTCCTGGCCATCTGTGGATGACACAAAACATACACAGGTTGGAGGATACACACACTTGGCACATATTCCCTCCCCCCCCACACATGCTACTCGCCAGATAGAGAAAAAACTAAAAAAATTACCTGTCCTCACGGCCTCATCGGAGTCAAAGCCAGGCAGGCCCACCACTTGCTGGCTGTGGAAGCACAGGGCCACCGCATGCTCCTCATCTGTCCACCTGACGGTGCAAGGTGGGCCCCCGCCAGTGCCCCTGGCATGGGCATTTACCTTGGCCAGCTTGTCACTGACCAGGCTCCTCAGATCATTGATCTTCTTTGCGATCCCACTGGTGGTCCTCGTCTCACCCCCCCCCCGCATTGATCTCATCAGTAATCTGCTGAAGGATCGCCCTCTTCCTGGCCGGGGGGATGTCCCGGCTCTCAGGGCCATGCAAATATCGCCCATATCTGGTGATGGCCCGAGCAAGTATTTCCTCCTCACGCACCGAGAAGTTGAGCTTTCTCCTCTTTGGAGCCATCTCACCACACAGCACTCAGCAACAAACAGACACAAAAATCAGACAGAACAAACAAACACAAAAAGACACAGAACAAACAAACACAAAAAGACACAGAACAAACAAACACAAAAAGACACAGAACAAACAAACAAACACAAAAATCTGACAGCAAAAACCAGACACCAAAATCAAACCGCACAAACAAACAGCTAATACAAATTCAAAAAAAAAAAACACAGAAAAAACAGACACAAAAAACACTCAGAAAAAACAAACACCAATCTCCTACTTCAATAAATCTTTACTCTTAGGCCCCGTACTCACGACCAAACATGTCTGCTGAAACTGGTCGGCAGACCAATTTCAGCAGACATGTTCCCTCGTGTGTACAGCCGCGCGGACAGGATTCCAGCAAACAATTGACTGACAGACCGTTTCTGAGCAGACAACTGTTTCCCGGACTTGCTTTAAAACAGTCCGCTGGAAACCTGTCCGCCCGGACATGTACGGTCGTCTGTACAGACCTACCGTACATGTCCTGCCGCCCGCCATCCCTCGCATGCGTCGAATGACTTTGACGCATGCGTGGAAGCATTTTCAAGGCAGGCCGCCCACGCCGGCGCGTCATTGTCTGCGGTGTCGACGCGTCATCGACGCGTCGACACCGCGGACAAGCCCCGCGTATTGTTTACGCGCGGTCTTCTGTTCGATGGTGTGTATAGCCATCGAACAGAAGTCCCCGGGCTGTCCCCGGCCAGACATGTCCGATGGAAACGGTCTGCAGACCGTTTTCATCGGACATGTCCTGCCGTGAGTACTCGGCCTAACACTACTACACTAACCAACAAACAGCCACAGACAACAGAACAAAAGCACCTTACTTCAGGAAGGGGAACACAGGGATGTACTTTTGCAATGGAAGGGCGTTTGTCTGGGGCTATTTAAGCACAGGGCGTATCTCACTATGTATGTTTGGCCTATTTCCTATCTCACTTCATTTCAATGGAGCACGCCCACTTCCTTCCCACTTTCAATTACCCTGCCTTACGCCTCGGAATTTACGTTACGCTGGCGCAAATTTGGGCGCAAATACTCTGTGGATACGGCACTTACGTCACAAAATTCAGCCGCCGTAACGTAAATGACATGCGTTACGATGAACTAAATATGCGCCGCTCTACGTGAATCTGGCCCATAGTCCCTACTGAATAACTCCAAGCTTACCGATTAATAAACCACCTAGATCTTGGCGTCTGAACCCATTTTGGCTTTCGCTCCTACCGGAGGATGACGAGCTTGCAAATAAGTGCAAATTATATTTTGCAGAGAATGACAGCTCGGCATCACCCTCTGCGGTGTGGGACTCTTTTAAGTTGTTCGCTCGCTCCACGCTAATTACCAGAATTAACAAAATTAAGACTGACTCCGCCAATGCTCTTGATAAGGCAGTCCTGTCCTCTTCTGAACGAGATTATGCCACTGCCCCACCTGCCGCAAAGGCTAGCCAGCTCAAACTGGCACCTAGTCACCCAGCTTCAGTTTCCAAAAAGCTAGAAAAAAAATATTTTTCTCTAAACAAAAAATGTTTGAACACTCGGTAGTTATCTCATTACATGGCTCTGATGGACAATACATTACCGATCCTCCTACAGTAACCTCTTTGTTTGGAGACTTCTTTGTTGACCTGTACACAGCGATAGCCCCCACCGAGATGGAATCAATGTCCCTTTTTTTGAAGGAGATCCCTTTGCCACAACTGACCAGGGAACAGGTGGAACTTTTGGAAGAACCCCTCACCACTGATGAAATCGCAGTGGCAATTACTAGCTTTGCCAGCTCTAAATCCCCAGGGTCGGACGGTCTCCCCATTGAGTTCTATTCCCAGTTAGTGATGGACGAACATCCGACGGGATGGTTCGCGAAAGGCTAACCGCAAACTTTCGGAAATGTCCGCACACCACATGTTAGCAGCAGGCTCCATTGACTTTAATTGGCAAGCGAATATTAAAAACATGCAGGTCATATTTGTAGCCACAAAATACTTACTAACTGTGCACAAATAGTCCCACAACATGGACACTGACCTACCAGAAGTATTAAGTGAAAAATTGGATACATAAGTAAGTGCCGTCCATTACAAGCCCCAAAAATTTGCCAACAGGCGTTAACCTGACAGCAAACAACTTTGTATTCTGTGGCTGGAGGTACATTAAGCTATTCACCGGAAACAGAAGTAAGTGTCGGCCATTACAGGCCCCAAAAATTAGCCCACAGGCGTTCACCTGACAGCAAACAACCTTGTATTCTGTGGCTGGTGGTACATTAGGCATTCACCGGATACAGAAGTAAGTGTCGGCCATTACAGGCCCTAAAAATTAGCCCAGGGCTTCTGTCAAGCATGTAGTAAGCATGTAGTAAATTGTATTTGCAGTAACAAGTATTAATTGCATACAAGAGATAGTGTAGCTCAGGTACTTTGAGGATACACCTATAATACACAAGTTGTACTGGCAACTAATAGAAATTTATGAGAGGCAATATAGCTCAGGTACTTTGAGAGTACATATAGTATTAGTAATAACACATATTAATTGCATATGAGAGGCAATATAGCTCAGGTACATTGAGAGTACATATAGTATTAGTAGTAACAAGTATTAATTGCATATGAGAGGCAATATAGCTCAGGTACTTTGAGAGTACATATAGTATTAGTAGTAACAAGTATTAATTGCATATGAGAGGCAATATAGCTCAGGTACTTTGAGAGTACATATAGTATTTGTAGTAACAAGTATTAATTGCGTATGAGATGCAATATAGCTCAATGTATCTAGACCGGGTAATTACATGTTGAAGTAAAGATGACAAATGGTCATTAGAAAAAAGTTCCCTCTCCCACCCCCCCAGGTACAGGTTGGCATATGCGGGGGCACATATGGAACTTTTTTCTAATGACCATTTGTCATATTTACTTCAACATGTAATTACCTGGTCTAGATACATTGACGACATTTAGATTTTTTGGTCAGGTACTAGGGATGAGCTTTCGCAGCTGATGGATAAACTGTCTGTAAATGATTTTAATTTAAGTTTTACTATGGAGTGCAGTCAATATTATATTAACTTTCTTGATTTGAGAATTCACATTGACCATGAGGGTACTCTACATTGTTCTTTGTATCGTAAACCCTCAGCTGGCAAAACTATACTGCACGCCACTAGTGCACATCCTCAACCTCTTCTGAACAGCATACCCTTTAGCCAATTCCTACGACTTAGAAGAAATTGCACACTGGATTCTGATTTTTATAAAGCTGCCAACGATCTACGTGACAGATTACTTGTTCGAGGTTATAGTCGATCCCTTTTAAAAAAATAGTTTAACAGAGTTGTTAAACTCAATAGAAAAGATTTGATCCATTACATTAAAGTGCCTAAACAGAATGAATCTGTCCATTTGATCACACAATTTTCCAAACAACATGGTCAAATTAAAAATATCCTACAAAAATTTGCTGGCAGATAATACCATTAAAAAATCCATTTAACCCTATCCCGAGATAACCTTCCGTCGTGCCCCTTTGATTAAGGATCAATTAGTATTGAGTCACTTCTGTCCTGATTCGAAGGACTTGTCTACACAGACGGCCACCTTCCCCTGTGGAAGGTGCGACGTCTGTTGTTTTCTAGCCAATTACAATGATGTACCCGATCCAACTGGTTATAGTCATAACATCAAATATTGTGTCACTTGTAAAACTATAGGGGTGGTTTATTTAGCCCTCTGTCAGTCCGGTTGCTTTTATGTTGGAAAAACGAAAAGACTGTTCTTCAAGAGGATTAGAGATCACATCTTGCCTCTTTATAAGAAACTTACCACCACTGCTTTAAACAGACATGTTGGTTGTCAACATGACTATGATGCGACTTTGCTGCGATTTTATGCCCTTGAGCATGTACCATTACATGTTCAGGATGGTAGCATAGATGTGACTCTCCTGCAGCTTGAGCCAAGATGGATACACAGCCTTGATGCTGTGAGATATCCTGGGCTCAATGAATACATTAGCTATAAGTCTTTTTTGTAAACTGCTATTTTAGTGAGTGAGTGAGTGAGTGAGTGAGTGAGTGAAAAACTTATATAGTGCTACACATGCGAACTGAATCGCCTCTGGGCGCTTGTTTGACCACTTCTACCTTGAGCTCAGAAGAGGTGGGTTTTGATCTTTCTCCTAAAGGCCAAGTGGTTCTCCTCCAACCGAATGGAGGTTGGTAAAGTGTTCCAAAGTCGAGGGCCTTGGACAGCAAATCTTCTTTCTCCTTTGGACTTGTATCTGGTTTTGGGGATTTGGAGTAAATTTTGGTTGGAGGATCGCAGAGCGCGATTGGGGTTGTAGGCTTTTATTTTGTCGCATAGGTATTGGGGGGCATTTCCCCAAATACATGTATGCGTTAGAGTGCTTTGAAAGTGATTCTGTCTTTCACTGGTAGCCAGTGAAGGCTTCTCAGTGATGGGGAGATTGATAGACGCGCGGCTGTGTTCTGAACGACCTGCAGGCGTGTGATTTGGTACTTTGGGAGTCCGAGCTAGAGGGCATTTGCATAGTCCAGCCTGGAGTTACCAATTGTTCCCACCATGACTGCTATGTCTTCTTTAGGAATAAATGGAATTAGTCTGCGTAATAAGCGTAGCAGATGGTGTGATCCGCTGACTACTGACCCTATTTGTGCATCCATTGTCATGTAGGTGTCAAAGAAGACCCCAAGACTTTTGACTTTGGTGCTAGGGGTGATGATTTTTCCTAGAATGGGCTGAGGTGTCCAGGTTGTTGCCAGTTGATTCTTCCGATTGGCGTGAAACAGGAGAAGTTCTGTTTTTTGAGCCGTTGAGTTTAAGATAACTCTTTGTCATCCAGTTCTCTATCAAAGAGAGACATTTCTCTAGATTGATATGGTGATCCTTTTTGTTGCAGATATGAAAAAACAATTGTGTGTCATCCACATAGGAGTGGTAGAGCAGCTTTTGGCTGCTGATAATTTCAAAAAGAGGGCGAAGATAGATATTAAACAGCACCGGCGACAGCGGTGATCCTTGAGGGACTCCGCATGACACTGTGCGTTTTTCAGAAGTATATGGTCCCAGTTTCACTACTTGTGATCGGTTTTCCAAAAAGGAGGAGAACCAGGGTAAGTCACATTCCGCGATTTTGGCTACTTCAGCTAGCCGAATTAGCAATAGTTTGTGGTCAACCGTATCAAAAGCTGCGCTAAGGTCCAACAGTACTAGAAGACAAGTTTCTCCTTTGTCTGCGGCCTCAAAAGCATCATCCCATATTTTGAGCAATGCTGTTTCTGTTCCGTACCCTGGACGGAAACTCGATTGATAAGGATCAAGCAAATTATGGGTGTCTAAATGCTGTTGCAGCTGTTGTACCACCACTTTCTCCATTACCTTGGAGAAAACGTTCAGGCCTGTTATGGGACGACGATGTTCAGGGTCTTTGGGGTCAAGGGTGGGTTTCTTTAAGATGGGTTTGATTATCCCTTGTTTCAACATGGAGGGCACTATGCCTTCCCTGAATGACTGGTTAATCAGCTGCTTGATGGGTGGTGCCAAAATATCGGCACATTCCTTCAGCAGTTTGGTGGGGATAATATCGTTAGGCGCTGTGCTATTTCGCAGAGTGCAGATGATATTTTTAGTGGCATCCAGGGAGACAGGTTTTAGAGTTAACATTGTTACTTGGGCCTGATTCCTGTGGTGATTGGGCGGGGGACTGCTGAGGGGGTTGAGGGGGATACTGTTATGCTGAATGCTTACACAGACCCTTTCAATGTTGTTCACGAAATGGTCCGATAATTCATTGCAAAATTCTTGGGTATCAGAATTGGGGGCTTCAAGACAGGCTGGGTTCATGGTCTGACTAACCAACTTGAAGAGTTCGCGAGGACGGTTTAGGGCATTGGTGATGATCTTGGAGAAATTATTTTTTTTGGCTCGGAAAATTTCTTTATGGTATTTCTTTGTTGTTTCATTGTAGATGGCGCGGTTTTCGTCTGTAGTGCTTCTTTTCCAAGCTGCTTCCGCTCTTCTACGTTCTTGCTTAAGGGACGATAGCTGGTCGTTAAACCAGCTGGAGTTGTATTTACAGATACAGGTTTTACGTTTAGGCGCTACCAAGTCGGCTGACTGCAGTAGAGCTGTGTTTATGGCATCCAGGGTTTCAGTGGCTGATTGATGTGAAGGGATCGTTTTTATTTTATTTCCTAGTATTGTTTTGAAGAGCTCCGAATGGAGCTTTTTCTGAGATCTGGTCCAGTGCATTGTCACTGGTTTGGGCATTTTTGTTAAAGGGGTATTTTTGGTAATCATAAATTTGATTACATGGTGGTCTGTCCATGGTAACGACTCATTTTCCAGAATTTTTACTTCCAGATTTTGTCTAAAAATAAGATCGAGGGTATGCCCAGAAGCATGTGTTGGCCCACATACCAATTGCTGCAGACCTAGTCCTTCCAAGTGGTCAATGCAGGCGACGGCCACGGGATCCTGTGAGAAGTTGGCCCAAAGGTTGAGATCCCCAAGCAGCAAAAAATGTTTGCCGTTTAGTGTATAAGTGGACAGAAATTCTGTCAAAGATGTGAGAAGCTGCGATTTTGGACCCGGTGGTCTATAGCAGAGTAGGATATGGATGGTCACCTGTGGATTTGTTTGAAGTTGTAGGGAGAGAGATTCCATGAATGGAAGTGTGTTCTGAAGGACTGGTTTAGTGATCGAGAGGGAACTCTTATAGATCACTGCCAGGCCTCCTCCTCTTTGTCCTATTCTGTTTTCTGTTATTATGCGATAGTTCTCTGGCATGGTGTTACAGTCAGCTGTGAGCCAGATTTCTGTAATAAAGAGACAGTCTAAATCGCATTGTAGGATGAGATCATGATTTTCTATTCGGTGTCTTACTGCTGATCTTGTATTGACCAGAGAGCATGATATGGGCTTTGGTTTGGCTAGGCAGGTGTAGTGTTTGACTGTCGATCGTCGATCGATTCTCCACAGTCGTTCAGTCCTTAAGACTTTTTTGGTGTAGGCTGGCAATTTTGAGGCCAATGGCTTTAGTCCCCAAATATTTGCTGGCGAGTACCTCAGTTTTGTCATAGTCACTGACGCACTGGGGGCAGAATGCCTGTGGGGGGGGCTTTGCAGTAGCGCTGGGAGTGACGATTCATAGAATCCCAGCTCCCTAATTTTTTTTTTGATCTAGAGGAAGGTGAAAAAAACCCTGTCTGTGCTAAGCCAATGTGCCGTGGCAGGGGGAAAAAAATTCCTTCCTGACCCCCACAGGGCGATCGAAAGTGGCCCTGGATCAAATGCTGCAAAGAGCCTCCAGGGGGGGGGCGCAAGGGGGGAGGGGGGTTTACCAACTGGTAGTTATTGCGTTGTGGCTTGAGTCCTGAGAGAGCGGTAGGTGACCCAATTACAGGGGCATAGCAGGCTGGTACCTGGTGGGGAGGTGCGGGGGGGACGTAGGCTGGGGGGGGCCCTACCTATCTACATCCCATGGGCCACACGTCCTACTCCTAGGATGCGTGCGCCGGTAGCTACTGGAATGCAGTTCTTGCCCTGGGGAAGAGACTCGCTTTCGGACACAAGCCTGAAGTCAGGAGTCTGGGGGGGGCCCTACCTATCTACATCCCATGGGCCACACGTCCTACTCCTAGGATGCGTGCGCCGGTAGCTACTTGAATGCAGTTCTTGCCCTGGGGAAGAGTCACGCTTTCAGACTCAAGCCTGTAGTCAGGAGAAAAAAATTACACAAAGTTTAGGTGTACCAAGATGGCCACCAGCTAAGATCAGGCCCAAGCCCGGGGTTATGAGTCTGGGGTTCTGCACTGTCTGCGAGAGGAGGCTCAGGGGTAACTGGGGGGATACTAGGGATCCTCCTGGGCCACGGGGTTTGGTGGAGTTTGAGGGGGGGGGTTGATGGGTGTAGAGTGTGTCGCCCCGCTAGGCTGCAGTTGAAGCCGCGGACTTTCCTAATGCGGCCGCCGCAAATCTTTTCATACGGCTGGGCTGGGGTTGCGGGTGATGATGGAAGGCTGGAGCTTCTGGTGGGATTAGCGGTGTTTAGGCCACCGTCAGCATAAGAGCAAGATTGCTTGCCATTGGACTATTTTCAGTGCAGCTAGCACATTGCACATTTTACTGGTTGTTTGATAATTATCTTATTTTTTGACATTTTGTTGGGGGATTATTTGTTTCCAGTATTAGATATTGGATAATTCACGGTGCAGTTGGCACATCGCACAGTGTGTGTTTGTCTTCTGGAATTTTTTTTCAGATATATATATATATATATTTTTTCTGCATTGTTTGTTTTCACCATTTAGTTGGCTAGTAGTAGTAATAATAGCCATTTTTCTTCACAGGAGCAGTGTGGCATATTGATTGATGTGTATGCCGATTTAAGTTTAAAATTACTGTATCACACTTGCACAATTTAAATTTATATATGTTTATAGATTGTTTGTATTTAGGTTATCTACACCCAATATTGGGTACATTGTGGCCCTGATATATATCTCACATATGGTTGATGGTGTATTATATCAGTCCACAGTCCACACCTCCAGAGATTAAACCCTCTGGATAATTAGATCAGCGCAGTAACATTTTTCTTCCTTATGCACCGTCAGCACCGCCGCGGCTTGTCCTAAAAAGGACGGCCGAAAACGGTTCCAGGAGGGGGCGGAGGAAGCCCTATAGTGGCCCTGAGAGTCAGGGGCTTACCTTAACCTGCTCCCGGGGGGTGAAGCTGCGAGGCAAGGTGAAGAGGGAGGCCAAACGGGGGAGAGGAGAAGCGCTGGTCCTTCTGGCAGGGAGTTGGAAAAACCCTGCCTGTCTGTGAAGCACCCAGTGAGAGCAGACTCGCTGCGGAGCGTCCTGCCTCACTGACTGCAAGCACTGAGAATTTACTTTAATTTAATTTTACTTTCTTTATTTTCTGGGGTTTCTTATTGGTCTGGACTCCATTGTTCTATTGTACCCCGATTTGTTGCCTCATAACCCCTTTCCCATCTATTGATCCTTATTGCCTTCTATGGATCCGCTGGAATGATTATTTTTCCTTCCCCCCAAATAATAATAAAAAAATCTCCCCTTTCTTCTCTACTCTTTACAATCTCTATTCCGCTGATTGTTGTGACTGTATGATTATCATGGCTTTTGCCATTAGGTTTTGTATTTCTATCTATACAATATATACTATAAAAAAATTTGATTACGCCACTTGTCATCTGTTTCTATCTTTACTATTTTTTTTTTATTGACAGAGCGGCTGGATCTTTGGTCATGCCAGATTTTGTCTGGGTCCTCTTCTTTGTTACATCTTATATGTTGACCTCATGTAGATGTTTTTTTGTGTGCCTTCTATCCATCCTGCCCTGGATGTACTGTTTTGGCCTGGTGTTGTCCCTGGTTCCATGTTGGGCCCCCGACCTATGGCTGCATGGACACCCAAGGGCATTGTAGTCTGACACTTTGCCCACCCTTGGCCCCGCCTTTTGCAGCGATACCACCTTCCCTTTATGCCTACCTTGTCTGCCGTTTCATTGGTGAATTTGCCCACGTCCCTTTTTGCCGTGTCACGCATTGCTGACGTTCATACCGCCAGGCTGTATGGGACTTGTAGGCTCTCTGAGGGCTTGTGCATGCGCGGTGGCCATGTTTTGTTCACTACCGCTCGGTGACGTCAGACGCCGGATGGCTGGGGGGATATTTAAACAGGTCTAGCCAGCTCTGATTGCCGGCTTGCCAGATGGGGCGCATACAACTTGCTATTTACTAAAGAAGGTATTTGTCTAATCCCCAACTTTCCATTTTCCCTCGTTCTTGCTGTCATTGAAACTAATTGGAGCAATCATGTTCCTAACCAGTATCTTGTTTTTATCTTTCCTTTTTTTCAGATTGTTTTTCTCTTTTTGATGCTTTTGGGCTCCATACACACTCATTGCCACAGGGTGAATTTTTTTACGATCACCGTGTAGGAATTTGATGATAATATCCTTGTGTCCTTTGTACATTGATTGGTAAGTTTTTTCTTACTAATTTGGATGTTGTGTGTTTTTTTTTTCTGGTTATTATTTCCTACCGTGTTTCCCCGAAAATAAGCCTGGGTCTTATATTAATTTTGGCAGCCAAAAACATGGTAGGGCTTATTTTCGGGGTAGGGCTTACTATTGTGTGGACTTCTCTACCCCTCTCCCTCTCTGCCTGACAGGAATCCTGTGTGAAGTAAAGTAAAATGTGTCAGTTACCTTATTATAGCGCTGCTCCTGGCTTCCATAGCCTGCCTGAGCTCTCTTCCACGAGCCAAACTTTGCAGAGGGAGGGGGGCCGACATCCCCCAATGACAGGAGAAGGAGATCTGAGTGCCGCTCTGGGCTTTCTATAGTCAGTTTGAGCTCTCCGCCGAGCATTGCAGGGGGAGGGGGGTGGACATCCCCCACTGACAGGCAGGAGAAGAAGGAGAGAGTGCCGTTCTGGGCTTCCATAGCCTGCCTGTACAATCTTCCGCAAGCCGAGCATTGCAGAGGGAGGGGGCAGACATCCCCCACTGACAGGAAGGAGGAGAGAGTGCCGTTCTGGGCTTCCATAGCCCGCCTGTACAATCTTCCGCAAGTCGAGAATTGCAGAGGGAGGGGGGGTTGAGATCTCCCGCTGACAAGCAGGAGAAGAGGAGGAGACAACCACGTCAAACTAGGTCTTATTTTCGGGGTAGGGCTTATATTGCAGCCCTCCCTGAAAATCCTGCTAGGTCTTATTATTGGGTTAGGTCTTATTTTCGGGGAAACACGGTAATTGTATTATATTTTCAGCTTTTCTAACTCTGCCGTTCACCAATGATTTCTGCATCTTGGCAGTTTATTATGTGCCCCATCGTTTTGATATTCAATAGTATTCTTTACTAGGTAGGTACGGAGGCTATGTTTAGCCCCACTTGTTAGGGATAATTGTTAGCCATGATTTTCTTTCATGGCGATTAACTCCTACTTATCGTATTTTGTATTTGCTTTCTAGTTTGGAGTTTAGTCCCCTGCAGCAACACTAAGGTTGTTGTCTCTACACTGTGACCTGTGGGCACCTTTTCTGGCTTGACCTTTGCTCTGTGGGTAGGTTGGTTTATTGTAATACAAAAAATAGACCCCCCGGGGAGAAAACAAAAGAGAATGTATCCTCCTGGAGATAAAGATGCCAAAAGTGGGCCGTGCCGCATAAAAAAATGCACTGCATTGATTCTGCCAATGGACACCGCACCTTACTCAGTGAGCCCGCAACTAATGGGTTGCTGTGATAGGAAGAACATCCTGCACAGTTAATAAATATAGTAAGCATTGGACATGTACACACTAAAATATTTTTTTTCGTAATTTCGTTTTCGTCCGAAAAATACATTTATTTAGTTACTCCCGAAATTTGTTTTTATTTATTTTGTTTTTCGTTAAAAAAATGCATTCGTCCGAAAATCCAAATTAATTAAGGTCGAATCTGTCATTGAAGGCTTATGGTGTCTGTCGAATGTTCTAAGAAAAAAAAAAAAGATTCGACAGAGCAACGAAACTGTACGATGCCGCATCGAATGTTCCGCCTACAAGCTATAGAAGAATTCTAATGTTGTATGACTAATAATAATTATATTTATTAACTATTATTACTAGTCAACCAACATTAGAATTCTTCTATAGCCTATGGGCAGAGCATTTCACCATAAATGTCCGCTTGCTGCGATCGTATGTTTTTAGCTACTTCGTTGAATCTTCATGTCTCTCTATGTCGAATCTTCATGTCTCTCTATGTCAAATCTTCATGTCTCTCTATGTCGAATCTTCATCTCTCTCTATGTCGAAGCTTTTCTCTCTATGTCAAATCTTTTCTCTCTATGTCAAATCTTCTTCGTGTCTCTACAATGTTGAATCTTTTCTCTCTATGTCGAATTATTTTCTCTTTATGTAGAATAATATTGGACTAATAGAGTTAAGGTTAGGCATATTCGACCGCAACAAAAACGAAAATAAAGCATTTGTTTATGTCGGATCTTTCGGTTTTCGTTTCCTGTGCTTTTGTTATCGTTTGTTAAAATGATAACGAAAATACCTGAAATTCGGACGAAAATGCATTTGGACGAAAGCGAATGCATATGTCTAGTGAGCATAGGACCTGCTCCCCCCCTTTTTTTGTAGGTTAGTTTATTGTGCACGTATTATTCATCTCTGAGGTCTTCACTTTTTGGACCCTGTTTTATTTCGGTCATTCTCTGATCTCCAACTGTTTTCTGATTAATATGTATGTTTAATTTTTAAATTTGTCTGTCTTTCTGTAGAATGCATTATTATATTGTATGAATTACACTCCCCTGAAGAAGCCAACGACTTGGAGAAACATGTCGGAAAATTGTGCTATATTCATCCCTTAATGTATACTCCTTATCATGTTTGCTGTCTATCTTGATTAATTGCAATGAATAAACTATTGTCTTTTTTTAACATTGTTTCTATATTGTTTTTTAATTTGCTTGGCACCGTTATAATCCCCTCAAATTTTCCCTACTTTGTAACTACTGTATGGGATGAGGTGCTGTATCCAATAGAGGACACACCAAACACTTCCACTTTACTCTATCCCCTATTTTGTAAACGCTTTAAATTTTGCGCAAACCAATCGATAAATGCTTATTTTTTACCAAAAATAGGTAGAAGAATACGTATCTGCCTAAACTGAGGGGAAAAAACGTTTTTTTTATATCTTTTTTGAGGATATTTATTATAGTAAAAAATATTGCATTTTTTTCAAAATTGTCGCTCTATTTTTATTTATAGTGCAAAAAAAAAAAAACCGCAGAGGTGATCAAATACCACCAAAACAAAGCTCTATTCGTGGGAAAAAAAGGACGCCAATTTTGCTTGGGAGCCACGTCGCACGACCGTGCAATTGTCAGTTAAATCGATGCAGTGCCGAATCGCAAAAAAGGGCAAGGTCCTTAACCTGCATAATGGTCCGGGTCTTAAGTGGTCAAACCTTTATAGTTGAAATAGTAAGACCCAGAATAGGGTGGTGGCACAATGCAGACGTGCTTCCCATCTATTGCCCCTCCGAGGTTGGGGAAGTCCCACCGCTGGGCAAACTGGGATGCCACAGTCTGCCATTCCTGTGGCGTGGAAGGAAACTGTGGAGTAAAAAAAAAAATTGTACTTTTGCACATAACATTGCAAGCAGATTACACAAAAACATTATTGGCCAACATCAGTATAACATTTATTTAAAGGAGTATTTAAAACAAAAACAAAATAGAAGGCCCAATTAGCAGATCCATCACCCCCCTCTGATGCCCCAGTGGCAAAAATTTATGGGGGGGGTTCTAGCTGAGTTTGGGGCCTCCAAAAGACTCTGCCTGAAGTTCATGAGAACAAAAACATTTGTACACATTTTAGGGGGGGGCCTCCAAAAGACTCTACCTGAAGCACATGATAATAAAAACATTTGTACACATTTTGGGGGGGGGGGGTGGTTCTAGCTAAGTTTGGGCCCTCCAAAAAAAGACTCTGCCACTCTGCCTGAATATGATGAGAACAAAAACAATTGCACACATTTTTTGGGGGGGGGGGGGGTGAAGCACTACAATGGAGCTGACAAAATACATTGGGAAGTGACTAGGCTAGGTGTGTATGGGCCCAGGAAAGCATGCTGGAGAGGTTAGTGAAGGGAAATATGCATGTAGGCCAAAAAAGGAGCATTAAAAGCTTACAGCATGCATGGGGACAAAGGGGACATTTACAGCATATTACAATCATGGTAATTAGGGAATGATGAAAGAAATACAATACATTAGCAAAAATTAAATACATAGAATATGATGTTAAAGGAGAAAACTTACCTTAATATAGTCCTTCTGCATGACTTGTATGATGGCAGAACAGGCCTCTGGTATAATGATCCCCAGAGCCTGGGGGGTTATGCCTATCGTGAACTTGAGGTCCTGCAGGCTTCTTCCAAGTCGCAGAGTATCGCAATGTGGCAACTAGCCTCTGCTCCGCAGTGATGGCTTGTCACATCACAGTGTCCTGCCTCGTGATAAAGGGGGACAACAGATCCAACAGACAGTGAAAAACGGGGTCCGTCATCCGGAGATAATTCCTGAAGTCATCAGGATTTTTCTCCTGTATTTCCCGCAGCAGAGGCATATGAGAGAATTGGTGCAGCTTCAGCAACCAATTCTTCATCCATGAACTCCTCCTCACCCTGTTCATGGACTGAGCTTGGGTCAAAATATTAACCCCAACACCAAGCCCATACGCAGCACATTGAGAACATACTTCCAACATGGCTTTAAACCGGTTGGCTGGTCAGAATGAACTAAACAGAACGCACTAAGGAACAGAAAGTCCTATGAAGGATAACCTTAAGAACAGAAACAAGCAGACAAAAACGCACTGTAAAACATATACAACCTGACTACATGCCCTGAAAGACAGATACAAACCCACAAGCACCAACTGAACACCAGAAAACGATCTGAAAAGCACAGAGACTGAAAAGCGTGAATCGGCTCTCACCAAACTTTTACTAACATGCAGTAACACGAAATCAGCAAAAGCAGCCCAAAGGGTGGCCCTGTTGGATTTGAACTTCCCCTTTATAGTGCCGCCGTACGTGTTGTACCTCCCCGCGTTTTGGACGATCGGAATTTGGTCTGACAGTGTGTATGCAAGACAGCTTGAATGGAATTCTGACAAAAATTCCATCGGATTTTAGGCCATCGGAAATTCCGATAGTGTGTACAGGGCATAAGAATACCCATTATCAATCGGTAATAGTAATACTTATTTTATACAGACCCAGATGATGTTTGCAAAAAAAATAATAATAATAATTAAGGAGTAAATAAATACACAATTACATTTTCCTTATCTCGCCAACATCATGTACCTTTTGGTAAAATAAACTATTTTGTTACTTAAAGAAAAATGTGGTAATATCTGTGTTTGTCAAGTTAAATATGGGCTAAAATAGTTATTTTTAAATGTAGGATTGTTTTTGGAGGGTTCTGGGTTATGTCATTCCAAGTATGTTTTCCTTCTGTAAGATTCAAGGTAATACAGCATGTACCATTCTGGTAACCATGGATACATTTGTTTACTCTGTTCACTGAATAGTTGAACAGCTTGCTTTGTCTCTTGCCTTGTATATTTTCATTAAAATAAAAGGCTTGTACTAAAAATGTCAGGGACTTGATTGAAAAAAACAGAAACACGACTGTTTTATTATTATTATTATTATTATTATTATTATTATTATTATTATTAGCAGTTTGCCAAGGGCCTGCATATTATATAGTGTGTGAATTCTCCAGGGGTAAAAAAGAGAAAATGGGCATATGCTACCACGACCAATACTGATAATTAGGCTGTAAAAAAATGAAGACATAAAAGGCACAGCTGATGAGAATTTTCAGCATCTCTCCATTGAACATATGTCTTAAGCAAAGTGCAGTCATCACAATGGAAGAGAAACCTATTCACATTTAAATAGATTATGGAAGTTCTTGTTATGAATAACTTACAAGTAAATCATCTAAAAATTGCCCTGAGAGAGATTTGCACAGATTCTATTACATTTTGCGGAAAAACATTTGACCAAAAAAGTTACACCAACATTATGTAATTATTTTTAATTTGTAGGGGTCGTGGTGTTAAAGTCTCAACATCTTTTTTCAATATCCATATGTCTACAGAAAATGGTACATATAGAAAACTAGAGGAAAAGTTTGTTCTGATATTTGGCTATTGCCAAGAAACATATTATTGAGGCAAGTTTAATTTTTGAAAACATTTTGACAGGAGCACAACATGTTTTTATCCTTGTGTATCACAGTTTACTTAATATCAGCACAATCAAGCTTAGAAGAAATCAAACCATTGTTCCCCCTTCCCCTTTGGTCGGAGGTTAACTGCCAATAATTTGCCTTGGCCAAAGAGTGTCCAGAGTTCAGTTTGAATACATACATTAGAATAGCGATCACATTGTAGACTAGTGAGTTCATCATTAGGGATAATTAGAGTCAAATCTCTATTGGCATCATTGTTGTCAACATTTATACTGTATTTTTATGACACCCATGTATTCTATAATGATTGTAATGAGAGAGCAGTGTCCTGTTACAATTACCTCAAAACACAAGGGGTGGTTGTAGAGTAGATTATGTTCAATTTACGCTGACAGAAAGAATTTAAATCAGTTCATATCTCATGTGAAATTAAGCTAATTTGCCATTTTAAACTTTGTACTGGCCTGGAGGGAAAGGATAACTACATGTGAGTGGAAACATTTAAAATATATCCTATATACTGTACATTACAATTGTTAAATGAGACACTGGTCTCAAAATTGAATTACAGGCAAACAATAAAATTAACAGGCAATAGTCTCAATATTTTAAAAAAATATAATAATGAATACATGTTTTTAAATGTTTTAAACTTTCTTCCATAATTCCTTTGTGCAATTGCAGCTAGTAGAAATGCATGCTGTAGGAGACTGTAAAGGGAGAAGCAGGGGATTATAAATAGACTATTTTATTCAGAGGTCCAGTGAGTTTTCAACACATGGGATGCTTATGCAAATAAAATTATTAATTTAACTATGCTGGGAGTCTCACATTGCAGGATTTTTCAACTTTAATACCTAAAGAGTAACTCCACCATTGTTGTGAAAACAAATCCCCTCTGGGTGATTAATGCACATTTGAGGGAAGTTTATAGAAGTCCTGAATAAAGAAGCTGTTTGTTATTTTACATCTTTTAGGCTCAGTTCACACTTATGCAAATTGAATGTGGTTTCCCCACATCCAATTCGCATTACAGGAGATTGTGACCGGCTCTCAATGGAGCTGATTCACACATCTCAGGGGTGCCTGTGGAGCGGACTGCACAAGGGTCCTATGCATCTTTAGCTCAGTTTCAGGTCCGAATTCATGCAAAAATTCAGGCCTAATTCGTCCCTGAAAGAAAAACTGGACCCCTACTGTGAGTCACATCCTTATTAGACGTGAACCAAGTCTTAGATTCTGATTCTGAATGGGTGTGATTTGATTTGAGCTGATGCATTTGCAGTGGTCTAATGAGAAGAGATGCAAGGTCTGCATACTTTATAACCCTTTAGGAGCCTCTTACCAAAAAATACATTTCTGCTGCAGAGGATGCCTAAAATCTGATTTATATCTTAGTGTAGCCTTCTGGGAAAATCAGTGAGCTAATCACAAAAGAAGAACATTATATTTCTAGTGGTGTTTTGTACACCAGCTGTGTATAGAATGTCTCCAGATTGCCATGTTGCATTGAATTTCACAGAAATCTACAGGATTGCAGAATTAACTATATATTATACTTTTTTTTTTACAAAAGTGGAGTTACCATTTAACTTGCATGTAAGATATAACATGTAAAGAACGTTATGATCACTTTTAACATACAAAAAAAGGAGTCAAACCACTTCAAAATCATTTCAATATTTAAAATAGTTTTAAAGGCTTACTGTTTTTACCTTAATGCATTCTATGCATGAAGGTAATATATACCAAGTATAGATTTGCATCTGTGTTAACAAGGTCTCAATAGAGTGGTGTCAAATATGGGAATCTGGAAGCCCCCAAAAGGAGACCCCCAGATCCCCCCCCCATGTGAATTGGTAAGGGGTACAGTGTACCCCTACCATTTCACAAAAAAATAGTGTCAAAATGTTTAAAACAACAGGAGACAGCTTGGGACAAGTCCTTTATTAAAAATAAAAAAAATTAAAATAATAAAAGATTCCAGCGATGTAATCCATTCTCGATCTCCAGTGATTTTTATTTTTTTATTTTTAATAAAGGACTTGTCCCAAGACGTCTCCTGTTTTAAACATTTTGACACTTTTTTTGTGAAATGATAGGGGTGAAATGTACCCCTTACCAATTCACATAGGAGGGGGGCTGGGATCTGGGGGTCCCCTTTGTTAAAGGGGGCTTCCAGATTCCAATAAGCCCCCCGCCCGCAGATCCCCACAACCCCCCCTCTTTTCCTGCAGCCTGCCAGGTTGCGTGCTCGGATAAGGGTCTGGTATGGATTTTTTTGGGGGAACCCCACACCACTTTAAAAAAAAAAAATTGGCGCAGGGTTCCCTTTAATATCCATACCAGACCTGATTGGGGGGAACCCCACATATTTTCTTTTAAATGGCTTTTAATGACTTTTATCTGTATTGCCCATACCCGACAATTCATTATAGCCGCGAGTAGTTTTAAAGCGGATGTTCCATTACAAAAAATAAAAAATAAAGTCAGCAGCTACTAACACTGTAGCTGCTGACTTTTAATAAGGACACTTACCTGTCCTAGCTGCCAGCAATGTCTGCCCCCCGAGGCCGATCCTCGATCCTAGCAGCTCCAAGCGCCGCCATCAACAGTAAGGGAAACAGGCAGTGAAGCGGTACGGCTTCACTGCCCGTTTCCTACTGCACATGCGCGAGCAGCGCTGTGCTTTGTGAATTGCCCGGCTGCTTTCTGGGACACACACAGTTCCCAGAATGCAGCGCGCCCCATTCACAAGAAGACACCCAGTGTAGGAGGAGGAAGAGAATCCACCGCGGAGGATGAAGAGGCAGATTTTCGGCACTTCCGCATAGCAACAGCTATTTAGGGTGAGTAAAAAAATATATATTTTTTTTTTTAGATTTTTGGTGGAATATTTTTTTTTCAGTTGGAACCTCCACTTTAAATTACTTTTTTTCCTTTGAAAATTTCATTTTGTGCAGAGACTGTAAGGCCGGGTACACACGGACAAACATGTATGGTGAAAGCGGTCCGTCGGACCGTTTCCACCATACATGTCTGCCAGAGGGCTTCTGTACGATGGTTGTACACACCATCGTACAGAAGTCCGCGCGTAAACAATACGCGGGGCGTGTCCGCGGTGTCGCCGCGTCGATGACGCGGTGTCGCCGCGACAATGACGCGGCGACGTGGGCGGCCCGCCTTTAAAATGCTTCCACGCATGCGTCGAAGTCATTCGACGCATGCGAGGGACGGCGGGCGCCTGGACATGTACGGTAGGTCTGTACTGACGACCGTACATGTCCGAGCGGGCTGAATTCCAGCGGACTGTTTTAAAACAAGTCCAGGAATATTTGTCTGCTGGGAAAAGGCCCGGCGGGCAAATGTTTGCTGGAATTCGGCCCGCTCGCGCCCACACACGACCAAACATGTCTGCTGAAACTGGCCTGCGGGCCAGTTTCAGCAGACATGTTTGCTCGTGAGTATGGGGCCTTAGAAACACAGGAAACATGCACTACTTTACAGGCATACTATAGACACCCCCAGGTACAAAATTTAAAGGAATATTTCACTTTCATTGTTTCACTTTAAGCATTATTAAAATCACTGCTCCCGAAAAAACTGCCATTTTAAAACCTTTTTTTTTTTGCATTGATATATGTCCCCTGGGGCAGGACCCGGGTCCCCAAACACTTTTCATGACAATAACTTGCATATTAACCACTTAAAGACCCGCCTATTGTAAATGTACGTCCTCTTTTTAAACATGGATATCTCAGTAACGGCAGCAGCTGCTGCCACAACTGAGATATCCATGTTTTCAGCGGGCGGCCGTGTAAACGATAACGGCGGATTCGCCGCGAGATCGCCGTTATCGGTGGCGGGAGAGGGGCCCCCCCCCTCTCGCTGCTTTTCCGCGCCCTCCGCCGCTTACCGGAGCCGTCGGTAGCGGCGGAGGAGATCGGATGCTGCCGCCTGGAGAGTGAGGACTTGAGTGAGGGCAAGATGGCCCCCACCCGTCCTCATAGCTCTGCTGGGCGGAAGTGACGTCAAAACGTCAGTCCCGCCCAGCCTCTTAAAGAGACAATTATTTTTTTGTCATTTTTTTAAATGACAAATTTTCCTTTTTTTTTTTTTGCATTTAAGCCTAAATATGAGATCTGAGGTCTTTTTGACCCCAGATCTCATATTTAAGAGGACCTGTCATGCTTTTTTCTTACAAGGGATGTTTACATTCCTTGTAATAGGAATAAAAGTGATCATTTTTTTTTTTTTTTATTTTAGTGTAAAAAATAATAAAATCAATAAAATTAAATAAGAAAACAAAAAATTTTTTTTTTAAAGCGCCCCGTCCTGACGAGCTCGCGCGCAGAAGCGAACGCATACGCGAGTAGCGCCCGCATATGAAAACGGTGTTAAAATCACACAAGTGAGGTATCGCCGCGATCGTTAGAGCGAGAGCAATAATTATAGCCCTAGAGCTACTCTGTAGCTCAAAAAATGCAACTTATAGAATTTTTTAAACGTCGCCTATCTAGATTTTTAAGGGTAAAAGTTTGACGCCATGCCACGAGCGGGCGCAATTTTAAAGCGTGACATGTTGGGTATCATTTTACTCGGCGTAACATTATCTTTCACAATATATAAAAAAATTGGGCCAAATTTATTGTTGTCTTATTTTTTAATTCAAAAAAGTGATTTTTTTTCCAAAAAAAGTGCGCTTGTAAGACTGCTGCGCAAATACGGTGTGACAAAAAGTATTGCGATGACTGCCATTTTATTCTCTAGGGTGTTAGAAAAAAAAATATATAATGTTTGGGGGTTTTAAGTAATTTTCTAGCAGAAAAAACTGTTTTAGTCTTGCAAACACCAAATCTGAAAAACACCTAAGGTCTTTAAGTGGTTAACCTTTAAAATTAGCACTTTTGATTTTTCATGTTCGGTGTTCGCGGCTTGTTCAAACACATTTTTTGCCTGTTCGCATGTTCTGCTGCGAACCAGTTATTATAGCCTATGGAACTAACTCCAGGCTTCTATTCTAAACTTCTCCCTCAATCCCAAGGGGGGCATCCCATCTTACTCAACCAAGGCTTCCACATCTTTTTAAATTTGTTAAAATTACCCTGCCTAGTGATAACTACCTTTTCCTTCCACACTCTCATGTTTATCACATTAACCCATTCTTCAGACGTCGGGGGCTTCAATGATTGCCAATTTTGTGCAATCAGTTTTCGCGCTTGAAATAAGCACCTCAATACTGCTACCGTAGTGCTTATTGCCTTGCTACCTTCCTCCATACATCCCAGCAAACATACCCTAGCCTATAATTCCAATGTAGTCCCAGAGGTTATGTTTATGATGTCAAGTATCTCTGCTCAGTACCTAAACAGTTTTGGGCATCTCCACTTCATATATATAAGGTCCTGTGCTTCTTGGCACCTGGGGCACTTACAGTATCATCTGACCTCCTGCCAAATGTAAACAGTCTCTATGGAGTGTAATAAACTCCATGAACCAAAAGCAGATGTGACACCTTATGCGAAGGGGAGAGTGACACCAATGGCCCCAATTCCAATTCCAATATCCGCCTCCATTGCTCCGATGTTATTTAACCAATGTCCTCTTCCCATTTTCCTTTATTTTTCCCTGCCCTTTCCCCAGTTATAATTCTACTACAGATCTGCATATATAGGGCCAGATTCACAAAGGAGATACTCCGTCGTATCTCAGATACTCCGTCGTATCTCAGATACTCCGTCGTATCTCAGATACTCCGTCGTATCTCAGATACTCCGTCGTATCTCTCAGAGTATCTATGCGACTGATTCATAGAATCAGTTACGCATAGATAGCCCTAAGATCCGACAGGTGTAATTGTTTTACACTGTCGGATCTTAGGATGCAGTACCGCGGCCGCCGCTGGGGGGAGTTTGCGTCGTAAACCAGCGTCGGGTATGCAAATTAGGAGTTACGGCGATCCACGATGGTTTTTCGCGTTCGCTACGTCGCTGCTAGTCTAGTTTCCCGTCGCAAAGTTAGTCGTCGTTTTGGGTGCCCTAACTTTACACAGCACATGTATGTGCTGTATAAAGTATGGCCGTCGTTCCCGCGTCGAAATTTAAAAATTCACGTTGTTTGCGTAATGCCTAGTACACACGAGACCGTTTCCGCGGATAAATCCTCTCGAGGATTTCCGCGGATTTGGATCCGATGGAGTGTACTCACCATAGGATCGAAATCCGCGCCGAAATCCCATCGCGATGACGTGTCGCGCCGCGATGATGACGCGGCGACGGAATAATGAATTCCACGCATTCGTCGAATCATTACGACGCATGTAGGGGATCCATTCGGACGGATTGATCCGGTGAGTCTGTACAGACCAGCGGATCAATCCGTTGGGATGGATTCAAGCGGATAGATTTTAAAGCATGTCTTCAAATTTTTATCCGCTTGAAATCCATCCCAGGGGATAAAAATCTGCGGAAACAGATCCGCTGGATTGTACACACCAGGGGATCTATCCGCTGGAGCCAGTCCGCGGATCAATTCCAGCGGATGGATCCTCTCGTGTGTACGGGGCCTTAGACGTCCGGGAATACGGAAGTACACTACGCACGTCGCCGTTCGAAAAAATGACATCAGTTCGCGCAAAGCACGGCGGGAATTTCGAAACGGAGCATGCGCAGTAGGTCTGGCGTGGGAGCGCGCCTAATTTAAATGGCACACGCCCCTTTAAATTACGCGGGCTTACGCCGGAGGCCACCAGCGTAGGTTTTCATTGCAAGTGCTTTGTCAATCAGGCACTTGCAATGAAAACTTGCGGCAGGGTAACGTATCTAAGATACGTTACGCCGCCGCACTTCTACGTGAATCTGACCCATAATTCTGAGATGAGACCTTTAGATGTTCCTGTCTTAATTAGCCTTTGAAAATGGGGGATCATATGCCATACCACTGGGTGTGTTTTAAATTTAGCTTGCAAGGCGTGTCTAATCTGAAAATACCTATGAAATAAGGCATTCAGTATAACATACTCCCTACTCAATTCTGAAACGGATTTCAATATATTACCCTTATATAATTGAGCAAATCTGCTTATGCCCAGCTTTTCCCATTCATTAAGCTTCCCCATAACTTGTATTCCTTGTAGATGTTTATTATTCCAAATGGAAAAATATTCATGTATCCCCTTATATCCCAACACTGTCTTGGCTCACTGCCATACTTTTATGGCCATCTTTAATGTTGAGCTCCTGACAAAAAAGAATTGGCTTCTAGTGCTTCTATTACCGTATTATGTGGGGCTTCCAGTAGCATCATTCTGCCACTGCCATCCCCCTCCTGGCCCCCTAAATGCTGCATCTGGGTCACCAAAAAATAACTACGAGGGTGTGGGATGGCCATATCAGGTAGCTGCAGCGTTTGGAGGCTAATCTTTGCCTTTCCCTTCTTCCAAATTAATTCCCTAAAAAGGGATTCTATTTTTTTTTAAACCATTCCTTTTCTATCCACACTGGAGAGTTATGGAGCATGTAGAGCAATTGTGGCATCCAGATTATTTTGATCAGGTTACTTTGCCCTGCCACCGATAGGGGGAGTCGGGCCCAGATATCAGCTTTTGACTTAAATTTCTGTTCAAGTATTTTATTAAAGTAAATCACAGAGTACAGCAACAAATAGTCATGGTTGGAACTATAAAACACATTTCACAGTACATCTTGGATGAGGTCAATATAGTCAAAACAACAAAACCTTCTAAACATAGACAACGTTCATTATCACGAACCAGAATAAAGTGAAGTACGGTGGTAATAACAACTGTAAACAATAACCAGCTCAGTCCTCATGGCCCCCCGCTCACAGGGTGGCTTAGGTGCTCCCGATATAGTCAAGTACTATTATGCCACTCACTTAAAAGCTATAACCTCATGGACATCTAGATTTGCCCCAAACAGATGGTCTGAAATAGAGATGGGAATTACAGTCCCTGCCCATCCGTGCTCATTGTTGTGGCCCTCATCCGACAAATCCTTTGCTCATATACGAAAGGTCTGTCTGAATCCGATGCTATTTACTCTCTTAATTTGGAAACGCTGTTCTAGTAAATTTTCTTTATCGTCCCCTTGCCCACCCCTAATAAATATCCTCTTTAACCCTGAAATTCCTGATAGCCTATCCTACGACTCAATGTTACCCTGGACCCATGCAAACATATTTCAACTTCGTCACCTAGTGCACCCAATAACGCGTACATTATTATCTTTCACAGACCTACAATCAAAACATAATATCCCGAAAACCCTTTTTTATTCCTTCCTACAGATTAGACATTTCTTCGCTTCCCGGTCCCCCCAACTGACCCTTAACGTCCCTACTGACTTCGAACTGATATGTTCTAGAGGACCTCACGAACTTCACCAAATTTCCACTATCTACAAAATTTTACATTCAGCCTCTCCCCTCTCTGAAAATACTCACTCATACATGAGGAGATGGTCCCACATATTGTGCAAGCCCATCACATTGACAGAGTGGAGACGAATTTGGGACGCTTCCTCTAGAGCCTCTAGATGTGTAGCTCAGAAAGAAACTACATATAAAATACTTATGTTCTGGTACAGAACCCCTGAATTTTTAGCAGCACATAAGTTGTCCCCGCACAGCCAATGCTGGAGATGTGGTTCCTCTGTAGGTACACACCTCCACATCTTTTGGGATTGTCCGGTAATTACTCCCTTTTGGTCACAAGTCCATAATCTCCTGGTGAAGGTTCTAGAAATAGACGTGCCCTTTCAGCCTTTACATATGTTATTGGGCTTACCACTCCCGAAAATCCCAAAAAATCTTGGCAAACTAATGACGTTTCTTTTACTGGCAGCCAAACGTGTCATACCTCAACGCTGGAGAGCTACCTCCCCTCCCACTTTTGCACAATTTTTATCGACAGTTGCGGACATTAGAAGAATGGAACGTCTTACAGCGGTTATAGATGACTCTTTACCCAAATTCGAAGCTATCTGGGAGAGATGGGATTCTTCTGAATTTAACACGGAGCCTCATTCCACTCTACCATAGCTGCATACCCATTGCCCCTACAGTTTTGTATAGGAGGATGTCCCCCTTTTTATTTTATTGTATTTCTTTTCTCCCCCCTTCTTTCTCTACATAGGTCAGAGATTGTTTGATATATCCTTCTGCTCAGCAGAGCCATGATAAGTTGTTCATGTTGAACTCACCACTTATTTTCAATTTTATGGTATAACTAACTTGTATACAACCAGATTTGTCTGTGTCCTGTTATAAATGTGACTGTATATTCCTCGCATTTTTTTTCATCATTCAAATGTCTGGATTTTGTGATTACTTTGTCTGATTTGAAAATCTATAAATAAACAATTTAAAAAAAAAAACAACTGTAAACACCCTATTAGGTGACAGAAAGTGCATACAAAAGGGAAGGGAATAGCTCTAATCTAATAACAGTGTAACCCATAGGCATATACTCTGCGAGTGACTTTTGAATAGAGAGAGCAGACTGCACAAAGGACAAAACAATAACAAAGCTGCTGAACACTGAGGGTCAATAAGTCCTTGGTCAGAGTATGTAAAAAAAGCAGTGCAAGGACTTATTGACCATAGGCATATACTCTGCGAGTGACTTTTGAATAGAGAGAGCAGACTGCACAAAGGACAAAACAATAACAAAGCTGCTGAACACTGAGGGTCAATAAGTCCTTGGTCAGAGTATGTAAAAAAAGCAGTGCAGCGCTACTAACAAAATGATGAAAGTCCAAAAAACAAATAATTAATCAAAATGAAGAGAGGATAAGGGTGACTTCTGGAACCTCAATAGGTGATCGGATGAAGACTCCTTATAAAACAGTCAAGTATCCTTAGATAAAAGTACAAGCCGCTCACCTTAGCAGATGGACCTGTGGGTGAGCAGCAGGTCAAATGCACTGTCCCTCTAATAAGGGGGTACTATAAGATGATAACGGTGCCTCCTCGGTCGATCCTTTTCTCCAAACCGACTTTCAGTGGCGGATGGTCATCTGGTATACTCTCATGTAGTTGAATGGCACGAAAAAGTATAAAGTAGACACATAGTGCTCTCCGTATAGTAACCAAAATGCAATAAGTTTATTTAAAATAAAAGTACTCACAAAAGAGGCACTATATCCTAGTGCATAGAATATGAGCATATATCGATAAAATACCAAAGTAGGTGGCTGTCCTGACATCAAAATTGGAAGCCCCCCGCACGCGTATCGTCCCAAGGTACAGGACTTCTTCAGCGGAACTGACTCGCAGAATATACTCTGCGAGTCAGGGAAAAAGAGACCATAGGATAAGTCTAGGCAAAAGGACCAGGCACATCCACAGGAAATCACAAATAAGGCATTTTAGTCAGGGAAAAAAGAAAGAATCCAGAAAGAAGAAAAGGGAAAAGGAAACAAGGATGGAAAGAAAAGAGGTATGAGAAGGAGGGAAGAAAGAGAAGAAGTGTCAGCAGGACCGCACGGGTCCCCGGAAGGTTATAGTATCAGACAAGGCTGTCTTTCAAAAATGTACGGTTCGAGCAGAGTAGCATCAAAATTTAGAGGGAGAAAATTCTCTACCCAAGGAGTCCAAGTTATACGGTGTTGGGGGATTCGGTCCAAGATCGTGGCTTCAATTTTACTATGAATCATCGCCTGGGTCACTCTATTTTTAACTTCTGCTACATGTAGTTTCGGGGTCTTCCAGGCTCTGGCTATTGTCTGCTTAGCAGCTGTGGTCAATTGAAGGAGGAGACGAATTTGGGCCCTTGTATAATCTTTTTGTACATAATTTAAGAGAGCCAGAGATGGGTCAGGGAGAAGAGTATCATGGAGTAATGTGGATGCAATTTGGAATATTGTCATCCAGAATTGTTGTGCAATAGGGCAGGACCACCAGATGTGGGCATGTGTGCCCCTTTCCCCACAGCCTCGGAAACATACAGATGGGTAAGATGGCAGAAATTTTGAAATCCTCGCTGGGACAAGGTACCACTGCATGAGAACCTTGTAGTTGGCCTCCAGAGCCACTATATTTTGTGTAGAAGATTTTGTGCTGGCCCATATGTTTGACCAGTCGTCTACATCCAGCCTTACTTGCAGGTCTTTGGACCACTGTTCAGCGTAAAGGGGAAGATCAGCTGGAGAGGAAGTGAGGTGGGTGTGGACACGTGAAATGATACCTGGGGCATGTGGATCCGAGTTACAGATACTTTCATAGAAAGAAAAACTGCCCAGGGAGGAACAGGCACCTATCACTGCTTGGACAAAATGGACTATTTGGAGGTAACAAAAGTATTCATTAGAGGGTAGCATAGCTTGAGCTTGGAGAACTGGAAAAGTTTTAAGGGCGATATTAGTAACGAGATCGCAGATTCAAAGTAACCCAGCCTGAGACCAAAGTCGAAAGGAACTAGGTTCGGTAAAGGCAGAGTAGAAAAGTGGGTGACCTATAAAGGAAAGTAAAGGGGTATGGGGAGAAACCAATTTAAAGGGGCCATGTAGACTATCCCACAGCTTCAATGAATGGCGCGTAACCGGATTAGTCACAGGGCCTCGGACTGCAGGGGGCAATCACAGTAGATTAGATACAATTAGGGGGGAAAGATCCATTGCTTCCAGACTGACCCATATTGGAATTTCAGTGGATGCGTGAAGTAAGGTGATTTGGACCAGTTGGGCGGCGTGGTATTAACAAGCAAAATTAGGGAGCCATAGGCCTCCACTAATTTTATTGCGAAGGAGAATGGATCTAGGCACCCTGGGTTTTGTGGGACCCCATATGTATTTAAACACCCGGGACTGGATAATATGATGAAAATAAGAAGGGACAGCGATCGGGAGGACTCTATAGAGATACAAAAGCTTAGGGAGTAGAGACATTTTAACAGCTGCAACTCGTCCCAGCCAAGAAACACATAATGGTCTCCAGGTGTCTAGTATAGAGGACAAATGTGACAACATAGGGAGGTAATTGGCTTTGTAAAGAGATGCTGGATCACTGGTTAGCTTTATGCCTAAATATGATAATGACGTTGTTGTGGACCAAATAAAGGGAAAGTAATTTTGTAGATGGACAAATTCTTGGTGTGGAAGAGACATGTTGAGAGCTCTGGACTTAGATTGGTTAACTTCTAAACCTGTAATATTTGTACATTTTTCCAAGACCTGGATAAGGTTCGGAAGAGTTGTACGGGGGGAGGTTATGAACAGGAGCGCATCATCTGCGAACAGGCAAATTTTATGGGAGGTAGATGCAATTTCCAATCCTTTGATGTCTGGGTTTGCCCTAATCAGGGCAGCCAGGGGTTTGATCGATAAAGCAAAGATTAAGGGGGATAAGGGGCATCCCTGTCTAGTCCCTCTTCCTATCTGGAATCTATCTGAATGGAACCCAAAGCCTGCGACTGGTTATATAGGGAACTCACCTATTGCAAAAAAAGTGGACCAAAACCCCAACAGCTGAGTATAAAATTTAGATAGGGCCAGGAAACCGTATCAAACACCTTCCAGATGTCTTGGGACAATAAGTGCATTGGAATCTTACATGTTCTGGCTATATGTTGAAGCAGGACAACCCGTCGGATGTTATCACTGGCTTGCCGTTGTGGTACAGTATAAAACCCACCTGATCCTTAATTACTAACCTACCAATAATGGAATTAAGGCATAGTGCCATCATTTTGGCCAGGAGCTTGATGTCCAGAAAGGAAATGGGCCTGAAATTGGACCAGAGGGAGTTATCCGTGTTGGGCTTAGGTATCATGGCTATTATAGCTATCAACATGTCCTGACCAAAGGAGTGTTGTTGGAGTAAAGCGTTGAAAGAGTTGGAAAGAAGCGGGGCTAAAATAGCAGCGAATTTCTTGAAGTAAGTATCGGAGAGCCCATCAATACCTGGTCGTTTATGAGATTTAAGAGTCCTGATAGCTAAGCCGTGACGGACTTCTTCAGGGACTCACGATCAGAGTCAGTTAATGTGGGTAAGGGAATATCCCGAAACAACGCCTCAGCATTGGAGGGGGAAAAGAGGATTTTGCTTTATATAGTTCTTCCAGCCTCTTACAAAAAATCAGCCAAAACTTTAACAGGATTACTAGTATAGGAATTTTTGTCTATCCGAAGCCTGATGGGAGCGTGATCCGTTCAGGACAAGGAAGGCGCATTGCCAAAAAAGTATCCTGTTTGTTGGTCTTTGTATAAATGGTGTGGTTAGACCTACGGATGGCCTTATCAGCCGATTCAGCCAACAGCAAGTCCATCTCTGTTTTTGACTTCTCCAGAGCTTTTCTATGAGGTTCAGTAGGGGAGGACTGAAATTGAAGAAAACATTGGTAAAGATCTTGTTCTAGTTTGGCTAACTGCAATTTTTTGTCACGCTTTAAGTGGGTGGATACCGAGATGCACGTACCCCTAATTACCGGTTTATGTGTCTCCCAGTGAAGGACAGGAGAGATATCAGGGGTAGAGTTATGTTGTAAATAGTCCTTAAGGGCAACTTGAATGTCAAGACAATATGACTGATTAGTGAGGTGGGCTTCATTTATGCACCAGGTACGATCTCTAGATTGCGAGATCAAGGAGGAGATCGTGGTGAGTACTGCACAGTGGTCTGACCAGGAAATAGGTTGGATAATAGAGTTAAGCAATATTGGGGATGATGCAACCGAGACAAAAATATGATCGATCCTGGAGAAGGATTTATGGGGGTATGAAAAGAATGTATAATTTTTCTTAGTCGGGTTGCATTCTCGCCAGGTATCAAGCAGAGAGGCTTGTTGGAGTAGTTTCCGAAAACGTATGGAGGGAGGTTGCTGGTCAGGGGCATATGGGGATTTATCCAGATGTGGTTGAATCACTAGGTTAGAGTCACCACATAGAATCAGTGTACCTTTACAATGGGTGTGCAAAACTTGGAATAAATGCGAGAAGAAAAGATTTGGGTTGTTGTTTGGGGCATAGTATGAGACAAGGGTAGTTTCAATGTCTTGAAGAAAGCCCACAAGTATAATATAGCGAGACATTATCAGCCGATGGCGGTTGCACACACAGATCTGGGCCGCCTTGGAACGTCGTCTTCTTTGGAACGGATGACTTTGCACTGGAGTCTCTGAAGATCCTCCACAGATACAGGCTGCTATTTGGCTGGCAATCTCGGAGTATCCTAGTCCAGGGGATTAAAAGGCCGTGGCTGGGCTATAGCCAACTGCATCAAAGGCTTGCCATCTGGTAAGCTGATATATGTTTCTGGTGGTGGGATAACACAGATTGTATGCATGTCACCAGGTGCATTGAAAATCTGACAAGCTAATGTTCCTACATGCAAATCAGCCTCTGATCCTTTCACTGATACTATTTGCTGGATGTTGGTTGGAATTCATTACCACTCTTATTGTCTATGGACTGTCCAACGTTACATAGTTATTTGTTTTAATATTGGGCGCGGCTTTTTTATATTGTTATAATATAGCGACCTTCAGGGTCCCTAATTTCAGAGAACACCAAAAAATAGGGGGATGATGCAGGGCAATTAAAACACCTCGCTTTTTCGTGGAGGCTGAAGCAGTGAACACCTGGGGGTATCGGGGACCAAAGTATTTTGGGGTCGCACGGGCCGAAAAGTAAGTTTCCTGAAGGGCCACTATACCAGCTTTTAGGGATGCGAAAGATTGAAAGGCCTTGACCCTCTTATCAGGAGAATTGAGACCTTTAACATTTAACGAGAGTATGTTCAAAGGGGCCATCTGGGAACAAATAAGAGAATATTAGAGGGCGCCTCTAGGGCCATGCGATCCGAATGACCAGAAGTAGAGAAGAGAAAAGAGGAAAAAAAGACAGAGAATAAGAAAAGAACAAAGAAGAAGAAAAACATTGTAGGGCATACAAATGGTCATGAAGAGGGAGAATAGTCGAACTCTGTCGCCCAACCAAATAGCGCACCGATTCACCAGCCAGCCAGCCAGTAGAAGCCAGTAGAAGGGGGGAGCAATGACAGTTCCCCGCCGCAAACGGGATATAACAAACCTATTCATAGATGTACAATCTGAGGAGATTAACAGTCTGTAAAGAAAAAGAACTGTCGTCTGAGACAAAAAAGTAAACTCGCTAAAAAAAGAATTAACACTATCGTGCCAGTATAGCACTAAGTAAGAGAAATACCTGGGGATGGGGAACAAAAAGGTAACCTAAAAACACTAAAAAGGGTAAAGTAGGAGGGTATAGTATAGGAAGTATAGGAAAGAGGGGGGGAAAGGGGAGGGGTAGTTACGCATACTGTTAGACAGGTTAATTGGTTGTTCTGCTAGCTGGTCAGTAAGTAGGCTTGGTTTTTCCCTGGGCATTCCCCAGGCTTTATTGTTATCTGCTTTAGCCTTTCAATGCTACTTACTGCGATTGCCAGCTATAGATGGGGGCGGTGGACATGTTGGTGTTTCACCTGTGGTGCTTATATTGGTCCAGCAGTGCACCAACACCTTTGCAGCCATTGTGCTATATGCTGGGTGTTTGGTGTGCTCTTGTACCTTTAAGAAGGGGTGGCTTCCCTTCAGTCCACCTGCCCCTATCTATCCATTAAAATGCATGTGCCTCCACTGTGGGGACGCTCATTGTTTAGTGTTAGGACCACAGATTACAGGGTGCCTTGGTGCGGCTCTGTGGCTCACGCATGCGTTTGCAAATGCGTGCGGACAAAACCCCTGTTTTTAACGCATACTGTTAGACAGGTTATTTGGTTGTTCTGCTAGCTGGTCGGTAAGTAGGCTTGGTTTTTCCCTGGGCATTCCCCAGGCTTTGTTGTTATCTGCTTTACCCTTTCAATGCTACTTACTGTGATTGCCAGCTATAGATGGGGGCGGTGGACATGTTTGTGTTTCACCTGTGGTGCTTATATTGGTCCAGCAGTGCACCAACACCTTTGCAGCCATTGTGCTATATGCTTGGTGTTTGGTGTGCTCTTGTACCTTTAAGAAGGGGTGGCTCCCCTTCAGTCCACCTGCCCATATCTATCCATTAAAATGCATGTGCCTCCACTGTGGGGATGCTCATTGTTTAGTGTTAGGACCACAGATTACAGGGTGCCTTGGCGCGGCTCTGTGGCTCACGCATGCGTTTGCAAATGCGTGCGGACAAAACCCCTGTTTTTAACGCATACTGTTAGACAGGTTAATTGGTTGTTCTGCTAGCTGGTCGGTAAGTAGGCTTGGTTTTTCCCTGGGCATTCCCCAGGCTTTGTTGTAGTGATGGGAAGGTTGGGAGAGAAGGGAAGGTTGGGAAAGGCAGGGGGAAGGGGGGTTGGGAAAGGCGGGAGGGGAAGGGAGGGTTGGGAGAGGCAGGAGGGTGAACAGGGAAGGAGAAGAAAAGTAACCTCTCAAAATACCATGGTCCGTAGTAGGTAAGTACCCCCACAGAGCCATGATAACCATAGTGCAAAATTTGTGACTATCTAAAATAGCCTCAAAAAGATGAAAAACTTCCATTATCCAGAAAGAAATGTAAGAGAGATGAACAAAAAAGATGAAAAATCAAACTGTATATACAAACAGCATCATATAAAGGAAAAAAAATTAAATTTAATCTGAACCTGAGCAACCCCCAAGGGTGGAGAGGAATCGCATAGGTCTCCCCCCAATCACGGAGTACAGTTGTCGATCCGATGCGCCATTCCCGGGATAAGCGGGAGGGAGTCCCCTTACGAATAGATGACAGGCCTGATTGAGGCCTCTTTGGGGTGGCAGCATATGGATGAGCAGTGATATGAGCTGGAGTGCGAGGCAATCTAGTCTCTGACAGTTTTGCCAGGGCGGCTAGGTGGATGGATTCCAGAAGGCGTTGGAGAGATTCAGGCAATGTGCAGGAGTGTTGCTGCCCCTGATAGGAAAACTGCAGGGCAAATGGAAATCGCCATGTGTATTTCAGCTGGTGTTGCATAAGGATTTGCAGTTGAGGCTTCATCTCACAGTGCTTTGCGATTGTAAGGGGGGCCAGGTCAGAGAAGAGTTGATAAGTGTGACCCTGGAACAGGAGGGTGTCCTTGTTGCGAGCAGTAGTGAACAATTGCTCCTTTGTGTGGAAGAAGTGCAGTTTAATAATGATATCCCACGGGGGACCGTCTTGCTGGTGGCGGGTGAGGGCCCTATGTATCCTATCAAATTCCAATCGCTCGATTGGTATTGAGGGTGATAGTTCTTAGAATAGGGCCGTAGAGAAGGATTGCAGATAATCAGTTTCAGGTATACCGCCTATACGTAGATTGGATCTGCGGGAGGGGTTCTCTGCATCTTCCAGGCGTGAGAGAAGTGTGGCATTCTCATCACGGAGAGCTGCCTGCTCTTGGGCCTGCTCTTGAAGAGTGAGCTCAATATCATCCACTCTAGTCTCCAGGTCTGCCATACGCTGGCCTAGCTCCCTGATCTCTCGTGACAATCTGCTAGTTATTTAATCAGAGGTGGCATTAAGGGCCTTTTGCAGCATGGATTCCATGTATTAAAAAAAGGCAGTCTGGGACATACCTGAGGGCGGTAAAGCAGGGGAACCGCTGGTATGAGAGTCAGCTCCGTCATCCTCTTCACTTTCAGTGTGTCCCAACCTGTCCGGGGAGGTAATGTGCTGTTTAGCCAGGGCCTTCGCCGCTATTTTAGAGGAGGCACGGGCCAGGGCTTCCTTGATGGGTTTCGGCTTGGTTTTACCACGGTGGCCGATCAGGACCATCCCGGGACAGTGCCTGTTCCGGAGGTAATGGCAAGAAGAAACAGGGTTGCAGGGCGGCTCATAAGCATCGTATGATCCCGGTATAGCGGCGGGGAGTACGGAGCTCTAATGGATCGTGTCCTCCATGTCGAGCCTTGCGCATGCGTCCCCACTTTTCACTTACATTTAACCATAAGTGGCAGTAGGTTATATCTGATATATTGGTCTGGGTCTTGTGTTATCCCAATCCCTAGGTAATTCATCTTTTCCACGTTTTTTAACTGGGGGATTCCAGACAGGGTGGGATTGCTAACTGGGTCGACAGATAAAAGTTCAGATTTCTACCAATTTATCACCAGGCCCAAAAACCGTCCAAATTCCTCAATCTGCATTGCCACCCTTAACCACTAGCTGACCAGCCGCCAGTTATACGGTGGCAGGTCAGCTCGGCTGCGCGAAATCACATAGGTATATGTCATTTCGCATTCCAACCATTAGTGAGCCCCCTGCTCTCCCCTGGTGCCGACACGCGTGCCCGGTGGGCGCGATCATCGCCGGGCACCCGTGATCGCACATTAAAGAGCGAGAACCGGGAGCTGTGTGTGTAAACACACAATGTATGAACAGCGATCTGTCATTTCCCCTAGTCAGTCCCACCCCACCTTCAGTTAGAACACACCTAGGGAACATAATTAACCCCTTCCTCACCCCCTAGTGTTAACCCCTTCCCTGCCAGTGAAATTTTTACAGTAATCAATGCATTTTTATAGCACTGATCGCTATAAAAATGCCAATGGTCCCAAAAATGTGTCAAAAGTGTCCGAAATGTCAGCCATAAAAATCGCTAATCGCCGCCATTACTAGTAAAAAAACTATGCCCTATTTTGTAGACGCTATAACTTTTGCGCAAACCAATCAATAAACGCTTATTGCGATTTTTTAACGAAAAATATGTAGAAGAATACGTATCGGCCTAAACTGAGGAATTTTTTTTTGGAGGATATTTATTACAGCAAAAAGTAAAAAACATTCATTTTTTTTCAAAATTGTCACTCTATTTTTGTTTATAGCGCAAAAAATAAAACCACAGAGGTGATTAAATACCACCAAAAGAACACTTTATTTGTGGGGAAAAAAGGACGCCAATTTTGTTTGGGAGCCACGTCGTACGACCGCGCAATTGTCAGTTAAAGGGACGCAGGGCCGAATCGCAAAAAGTGGCCCAGTCATTGACCCAGCAAAATGGTCCGGGCTGAAGTGGTTAAAGATGCCATAGTATTCCCCAGAAAAATCAAGACTATTGTCTGCATACAATGCAATCTTTTCCTCCCCTGATTTCCTCTGGATCCCTTGTGTGCCCTACACTGATCTAGTCGCGATTGTTAATGGCTCTATTGCCAGGGCAAAGAGGAACGGCGACAATGGGCACCCCTGCCTTGTCCCCCTCTTCAGCCGGAACCTCTTTGAATATTCATTATTTATTCCTATTTTGGCACTTGGGGCATTATAGAGTATTTTTACCCATCTAATGAAGGAAGGCCTAAACCCGAATATCTCTAAGACCCGCCAAAGATAGTTAGACTCCAGGCTATCAAAAGCCTTAGCTGCATCTAAGGACAGAATGGCTCTTGGGCCCGTATTCTCTGTTGGGGTCTGCAAATTCAGATACACCCATCTGATATTAGTACTGGTCGATCTATTGGGAATAAACACAGATTGATCTGGGTGTATACGTTTTTGAATACTTATATTCAGCCTAGCCGCCATTACCCTAGCCAGTATTTTAACATCAGAATATAATAGTGATATCAGTCTATAAGAAGATGTATCCAACTGATCTTTCCCCTCTTTCTGCAGTACAATTATAGTAGCCTCTGACATTGAGGAGAGCAGCCTTCCCCCTTCTATTACCCACTCCAATGCCTTTAGCAACTCCGGAAGCAGCACCTTGCCATACTGTTTGTAAAGCTCTGCTGGTAATTCATCTGACCCAGATGTTTGAGGGGAGATCTCTCCCCTGGCATCTTAACTGTGGAGATATTAGAAGGGGCTGAATTGGCTTTGGCAAAAAGAGCCAATGTGTGACCCACACTCTCCCCTTCCCCAAAGGAGCACTGTCTCTGTAAGAGGCATTTATTCTCCACTTTCCTTGTAACCACCATTTTATACTCCTGTTGTTTCTCAAGCCATCTCATTTGCTTCACCAAAGTTGGATCCTCTGCATATTGTTTTTCTGTCACTAACACCCCTTTCCTAATATTCTCTTCCCACTCCCTGGAGTGTCTCTTAAACTTTGCCACCTGCTGGATCAATAGACCCCTAAGAAAGGCCTTCAGGGTATGCCACTTCACCCCCATTGGTGCTGTCCCTGTGTTAAATACTACAAACTCTTTCATTTTTAAGATTACTTATTTTGGTTTTCCCATTAATTCCAGACAAAATGTATTTATTTTCCAATCTCTCGGGGGGCATTTTCTCCCTGTATTCATTGTCAGCACCAATAGTGGGTGACCTGACACCCCTCTTGGACATTTTTTTTAACAAGCTGCAGTGCTTCCCCATTCCCTAGGGCCATATCTATTCTAGACAATGTAGAGTATGAGCTTGAGAAACAGGAGTATTGCTGCCCATCTGGATTCCAAGTTCTCCAAATGTCATGCAGTCCAACCTCTTCCAGGAACTGGGTTAGATGTCCCTCTGCCATCCCGTATCCCAGGTGGAAATCTATCCAAAATTCTATCCAAAACTTCATTAAAGTCCCCCACCACTATAACTGGTATATCTACCTTATCTAGCACAAAGTCCATTAACCTGTACAATATCTCCATTTTAAAGGGTGGAGGAATATAAACGTTTGCCAGTACATATGGCTTTTTTTCTATTAAACAACACAAAAACATACAGTATAAGAACCCAGTTCATCTGTTCTAAATTCCCTGCATAAAAAAGACACCCCATTCCTAACTATAATGCCGCATACACACAATAATTTTTCGGGTTGTAAAAAACAAATAAAAAAAAAATGTAATTTAAAACGATCGTTTGTGGGCTTCAGAGCAAAATTTTTCCGAGCATGCTCTATTTTTTCACGACGTTTTAAATGTTGACGTTTTATGGTTGTAAAAAATGATCGTGTGTGGGCTTTAATGACGTGAAAAACCCGTAAATGCTCAGAAGCAAGTTATGAGATGGGAGCGCTCGTTCCGGTAAAACTACCTTTCATAATGGAGTAAGCACATTCATCACGCTGTAACAGACAGAAAAGCGTGATTCGTCTTTTACTAAATTTTTCAATTTTCAAATTTACGAATTTTAGAATTTTTCGAATTTTTTAATTTTTCAATCTATGAATTTATGAATTTTCGAATCTTTCAATTTTCGAATTTTCAAATTTTTCAATTTTCAAATTTTCGAATTTTTCAATTTTCGAATTTTTCAATTTTAGAATTTTAGAATTTTTCAATTTTAGAATTTTTCAATTTTAGAATTAACGAATCTTTGCATTTTTCAATTTTCAAATTTTCAATTTTTTCAATTTTCGAATTTTTGGATTTTTTAATTTTCAAATTTTCGGACATTATATTATATTCGAAAACTGAAAAAATCGCAAATTTTAAAATTGAAAAATTCGTAAATTCGAAAATTCGTTAATTTGAAAATTGAAATTTTACATTTTCAGACATTATGTTTTTATATTCGAAAATTTTGAAATTGAAAAATTTGAAAATTTTCGATTTTTTTTATTTTACCATTTTTTTAATTTTCGAATTTTCGAATTTTTGAAATTCCGAATTTTTGAAATTCCGAATTTTTGAAATTCCGAATTTACAAAATTTTCGAATTTTTCAGTTTTAGAATTTTCGAAAATGAAGCCATTCGAAAATCCGGAATTTCAAAATTTGAAAATGCGAAAATTCCAAAATGAAAAATCCGAAAATTAGTTTTTTTCGTTTCATTTGTTTTTTCGGAAATTCAGAAAATTTGTTTTTTCCGTTTTATTTCACACAAGGAGTCAAATTCTTCTGGTAAGTGCAGTGCATTATCTACAGTATGTACATCAGTCGTCTGGAGAGAACAGTTTGTGGAGCACAATCCTGCCTCTGGTCTGTGTTGAAGCACTGTGAGTGAGGAGTGGGACTGTGACTTTTTTTTCCAAACATCACTTTTTATTGTACACTTTTTACACTGGACTTTATTAATGCAAAATAATTTTTGACATTGATTAATGATAATTTTGCACATAATACAGTCATGGCCAAAAATATTAGCACCCCTATATTTCTGACAGATAATGCACTACTTCACACAGAAAATTATTGCAATTACAAATATTTAGGCATTCTCATGTTTATTTATTTTTCTTGTATTGGTATGACATAAAAAAGTGGAGAAACGAAAAGCCAATTCTGACACATTCCACACAAAACTCCAAAAATGCACTAGACAAAATTATTGGCACCTTCTCAAAATTGTAAGAAATAATACATTTCAAGTTTGTGATGCTCCTGTAATTTGTAATTAAACTCATCTGTGTCAATTAACAGGTGCTGACAATATAGGGATCAACGAGTAACCAGTAAAAGTTGTGAGAAATTGACTCAACCTTTCTGCTGTGTGTCTCTGTGTGCCACATGGAGCACGGAGAAGAGAAAGAGCAGCAAAGAATTGTCTGGGGATTTGAGAACAAAAATTGTGGAAAAGCATGTACAATCTCAAGGTTAGAAATCCATGTCAAGATGTTTACAGCTCATGGCACTGTAGCTTATATATATTTTTCGCTCCATAAGATGCACTTCCCCCCCCCCCCCCAAAAAAAAACAGGGAAATGTGTGTGTGAGCCTTATGGAGTGAATACTGACCAGTAGGGATGAGCCGAACATACCCGCGTTCGGTTCGCACCAGAACTTTCGAACGGACCGAACGTTCGCACGAACATTTAGAACCCCATTGAAGTCAATGGGACTCGAACGCTCGAATTCAAAAGTGCTCATTTTAAAGCCCAATATTCAAGTAATTGTTGGAAAACATCTTTGAGAACCTGGGTCTTGCCCCAGGGAACATGTATCAATGGAAAAAACTTTTAGAAACTGTAGTTTTTTGTGGAGCAGCGATTTTAATGATGCTTAAAGTGAAAAAAAAATCAAAAATTCCTTTAAATATCGTACCTGCTGGGTGTCTATAGTAGTGGCACGTGTTTAGAAATGTCCCTGCACAACATGAGATTACTATAAGAAAAAATAAATTTAATACTGCTTTAATGTAATGTTTGGTCCCTGCAATATGGATAAAAATCATTGGAAAACATAGCATGAGTTTCCCCGCCACCACTCCCCCCAGGTCATTACAAGACCCAGTACCGATCTTGACCTCCCTGGGGCCCTAAGCAAAATTACATGGCACATTAAAAATGAGAATCGGGTGGTGCGCTGACGACAGTGACATGTCACATTAAAGAAAGTTGAGAAGCGGGGGGGGGGGGTGTTCTGCTGTCGTAAATGACTCAGGCCAGCCAGCGAGTTTAGAAGCGGGGTGAGGGGGTGCGAAAATGGCTTCTCACCAGGCGGGGCCTCAAGTAATTTGGGGGCCCTTTGCAGCTTTGCGGGGCCCTAAGCGGCTTGCATAGTGAGCCTATAGCGAGGATCGGCCCTGACAAGAAATTTTGGCCCTATATACTTTGAACAGCAGTATACAGGAGTTGCAAACAAGATAAGGACTGTAGGTTTGTTAAGTAGAATCTGAATCATGTCATACTTTGCTCCTGCATATTGCACAATTTCCTAAAGAGACCCTCAACAAACTACATGACACTTGTGCCTGATGAGGCCACTGATGTTCCAGTGGTGGTGGCCCGTGAGACTGTCCATACAGGCTTGGCCCCCCAAAGTGCACATGCTGTGTTGCAACTGGCAACAATATGTTGATTATTTTAGGGTTGGGGGAGGGCATTACAATGCCAGATCTTGGTTGAATACATTTTTTTGGGGGGAAATTCTAGAAAAAAGGGGGGTTGCCATCCGGGGCCCCCTTTGAACAAATTCTGTGAAGAACTCCTGTTCTCTGAAGGCCTCCATTATTCCTGAAAGTCAAAATTAAGCAAAAAAAGCTAATGTCAGTCAAGCCTTAGCTTCCTCCCCATATCTAACCCACAAACTCATCCACTGATCATGCAGTCCAAAAATCAAGTTTCGTATCGTCGTACTGCACGATCGTTTTTCCGACGTTTTCTACCGACTGTGAACGACGTTCTCATTCATGCAATATCCCTTTATACACTGCGCATGTGAGAAGCTCTGCACATTTCCCGGCCCATGACGATAGTTCTAGTGATTGCTACGTCCCTTTTAAGTCGGTCAATGCAAGATGGTGAAGAGTCTGAAGACATGATGGAGGAGAGACAGCAAGCTGCAACCAGGCAGGAGAGAGGCCAGGCACACACCAGGAGGAGCAGGAGGTACAAAGCCACCAACATGACCTTCGACGAGATGGTTGAGATGGTGGCTATTCTTAAAAAGGAGGACTACGACTGCAAAAAAGGGCCTTACAAGAACCCAAATAAAGTCAAGGCCCAGATCATGTAGAAGGTACGAAGGACTATCCATGCAAAATTCGGGGTGCAGAGGTCTAGGGAGCAGTTGCGCAAGTGATGGTCTGATTTGAAAATCAGAGAGCCGGACCAGATGGAGAGAATTTGAAGAGAATCGGAAGACGTAAGTAATTTTCATGTGTACTCTGAATATTTGTTTTTATTATTTTGCGGCATGTGCTTTTTATTTCAGGTTGTGTATAGATATAGTTCAAGAATAGATGTCTTAAGGTTCATGTTTGTGGGCATAATAATTGGTTGTTCATTGTATTTAAGATCTTTTTATGTGAGAGCAATTTTTTATTTAATGTAGATGTGTTATTAACTAGATTTAAATAATCCAACTTAAGTCAATATACAGTAAAAGGAGAGTATGCTCAGCAGTTGGTTACACATATGGACTCAGTAGCAGAAGTGTTGGCATGGCCGATCCGCCCTATAGGCTCACAATGCAAGCCGCTTAGGGCCCTGCAAAGCTGTGAAGGGCCCCCCAAATTACTAGAGGCCCCGTCTGGTAAGAAGTAATTTTCGCCCTCTCACCCCGCTTCTCAACTCTCTGGCTGCATGGCAGAAGAGGCAAGAAGTCAGCACCCCTTGCTTCTCAATTTAATGTAAGATGTCATTTCCGACAGCAGAACACCCCCTCCCCCCACTTCTCAACTTTCCTTAATGTAACATGTCACTGTCGTCATGGGCTTATTTTTAATGTGCCATGTCATTTTGCTTAGGGCCCCAGGGAGGGCAGGAATGGCACTGAGTGTTGGCCACAAGAACAACCTAGTTTAGGTGTCACACAGAGGTGATCCAGTGTATACTTGTTGTTTTTCCATGTAGGAAACTTGGCCAAAGATAGAGAAATGCAGCAGCTTTGGTAATGGATAAAATCCTGTGTTAAGCTTAGAAGGATTGTAAAAACAGACAATTGTACCACACTTTATAAAAAGAATGATTGATATTCCTCTTTCAGGCCTCTAATCTTTTTGATTCATGTATCCCTTTTTTTACAATCTCACAGGGCGCAATCAAGCTGCAGCAGTGGAGCGGACCAACCCCACACAGAGCCAAGCCCCCCCCTCGCCGGATGTGCAGGAAGTGAAAAATGCCATCACATCAGGTCGGTGTCATACAGCACAGCTTCAGGTAATACATGTAGGCCTGCATAATTGTAATACATGTTTTTTTCCAAATTTCAGGAGGTGTTCGAGCTGTTGGGGGCAGATTGGACACCTACAGTGCCCAGGTCCTAATTGGGGAAATCATGTGCTGCAGGCAGAAATAGAGGACACAAACCTCGCCTTAGAGAAGCTTATAAAGAAAAAACGAAAGGTGGACAAAAAACTGAAGAATCTCATTGATGTGCTGGGGAGGGTTTAAAAAAAATAGATGTAGACAAGTATTTCAAAGCAAAAATATATTTCTTGACAAAAAAATAAAAATAAAGAATTTCTATTAAGATATTTAAAAAAAAAAAATTACACATTTTAAGTGTGATACAATAAATAGTTTTGGATACTCAACAATGTGTGGCTTCTTATTATATCAATGCTGCCTAAAAGAACAAATCTAGATTTGTGGTGTTTACATTGACAATGATGAGTATTTAGTACAGGAAAATAAACATGACACTATGATAACGTAGGAGAAAGCTAGAATGAGCTCAAATTAGAAAAGAATCAAACAAAGAAAAGTACTAGAACAGGGGCAGAAAATTGGGCCTTAGTCACTGGTGGCGGTGTCACAACACTGCAACCCCTCACAGATACTCTAATTGGAGCGCAGCAAAGAGCCACATGCAAAGTATTGCATCAAAATTTTTTATTAGACGCCCCTGTTAAACAGGGGCAGAAAAATTGGGCCTTAGGTACTGGTGGCGGAGCCCAGAAACAAACAGTTTCTTACTAGCTATCAGCAAGATCAGTAAGGAGGAAAAGGATATTCAGTCAGCAGCATAACAGGACAGTCACTCAGCATCAGATTAGGCAGTCTCCAAGGGATCTGTCATTTCAAAAAAAATATTCAGTAACATCAGCATCAGGTGCTTAGTAGCTGGTGTTGATCCAAGCCTGATTCATTTTTATGAAGGTCAGTCAATCGACGGGGGCCGGTGGAGAGGCGCACCCTGTGATCGGTCACAAAGCCTCCAGCAGCACTGAATGTGCGTTCTGAAAGAACGCTGGATGCAGGGCAAGCCAGTAGCTCAATTGCATACTGTGCAAGCTCTGGCCAGTGATCCATCCTCAAGACCCAGTAAGCCAGAGAATTTTCAATGGGGAAGGTGTCCAAGTCTGATCCTGCCCCTAGGTATCCATGCACCATGTAAACCAAACGCTGGTGATGGTTGCTGGAACCGGTCATACCTTGGGGCTGCGGACTAAAAAATTGTCTGAACGCATCGGTCAGACGGCTACCTTCTCCACCACTCCTTCTGTGACTCACCGAAGCCTCAGCAACACGTTGTCCAGGAACAGGATTTGGTAATCCCCCAGGTTCTGGGAACGCGTTGGACAGACCCTTCTGCAAGGCCTCCCGAAGATGTTTCATCTTCTGCTCCCTCTGTGATGGCAAGATAAGCTCTGCATCCTTACTCTTGTAACGTGGATCAAGGAGAGTTGCCAGCCAGTAATGATCCCTCTCCTTGATACCACGAACACGAGGATCCTTACGCAAGGCTTTGCAGGATCAGGGAGGCCATGCAGCGAAGGTTTGCTGAGGCATTCGGGGCACAGTTCTCTGGGTCACTGAGGACGACAGGATCCGCAGCCACCTCATCCCAGCCACGTAAAAGTCAACGGGTTCCTTGGGACTGTAAGTGATCCCTTGAAGACTGCTGCTGCTGATGCTGAGTGCTAGGCTCCACCTCCATGCTGCTGATACAATCATCCTCCTCCTCCACCTCGTCCTCCTTGTCCTCTTCCTGTGTGCTAGGCGGGCCTGCAGGACCACTGTCTGGATAAAGGGGGCCTTGAGAGGTAAGGAAGTCCTCCTCTTCCTCCCTCTGTTATGCCTCAAGTGCCCTGTCCATTATTCCACGTAGCGTGCACTCCAACAGGTGAATATGAGGGACAGTCTCACTAATGCATGCACTGTCACTGCTCACCATCCTCGTGGCCTCCTCAAATGGTGACAGGACAGTGCATGCATCCCTGATCAAGGTCCACTGGCGTGGGGAAAAAACCCAAGCTCCTCTGACCCAGTTCTGCTGCCATATTGGCACAGGTACTCATTGATGGCCCTCTTCTGCGTGTGCAGCCGCTGCAGCATGGCCAATGTAGAGTTCCATCTGGTGGGCATGTCACAGATTAGGCGGTTCTTGGGCAGGTTTTATTCCCTTTGGAGGTCTGTCAGCCGAGCAGTGGCATTGTATGACCTTGGGAAATGCACACAGACTTTCCTAGCCTGCTTCAGGACATCCTGTAAGCCTGGGTACCTGCCCAAGAACCGCTGCACCACCAAATTCAGAACATGAGCAAAACAGGGCACATGGGTCAGTTTTACCTGTCGCAGGGCAGAGAGGAGGTTGGTGCTATTGTCGCTAACCACCATTCCTGGCTTAAGCTGGCGTAGCGTCAACCACCTCTGAGCCTGCCCCTGTAGAGCTGACAGAACCTCTGCCCCAGTGTGGTTCCTGTCTCCCAAGCACACCAGCTCTAGGACCGCATTGCATCTCTTTGCCTGCATTCCTGCGTAGCCCCTCGTACGCCTACGGAGCATGGCTGGTTCAGAGAAAACATCAGCACAGGAAGAGGCCACAGAGGAAGAAGAAGAGGAGGGGGTGGAGGAGAGAGGTGTGTCACAAATAGTGTTGCTCAAGAATATTCGTATTGCGAATATTCGTTACGAATATTGCATATTCGAGTATTCGCGAATAACTCGAATATCGCGGCCAAAATTCGCTATTACGAATATTCGTATTTTTTCAAATTTATTTTTAAAACAGATCACATCCTTGTGATCTCCATCGACGTCTAAAAGCATTGCTGGTATGATTAGAGACCCTGGGCCGAGTAGCTGAGGCGATCCTTTTATGTTGACGAATATTCGCTTTCGCGAATATTCGTATTACGAATATTCGCGAATACTTTCTCCGCCCTTCTTTTGCATCAGAGCCAATCAGAGTTCTCCTACCACAGTTGTCAGAGGTTAGCAACCTCCATAGCAACCAATAGGAACCTGCCTGCACGACCAGTATATAAGATCACTCCCAGCAGTATTTCAGTGCAGATTCACAAGGTGGCTAGAGAGAGTGGAGTGTTTCTGTGCGTTTTTCCAGTGTATTGCGATCTTAGAGCTTAGAGCATTGTGCTTCCTATAGTGCTTTCAGTTCTGAGTTTCCTGCTTCTATAACCAACTGCTTTTTTCAAAGCAAAAGACCCAACAGCTTTTCTAAAAGCTCAGATTTGTGTTGTTTTGTCCAGGTTAGTGTAGCTTAGTGTTAGATCGATTTCTGTGTAGTTAGTGTAAGTGTACATTTCTTTAAGGTAGCTTAGTTTAGTGTGTGTTTAGTCTCTGTGTTTTGTGTATAAAAAAAACAAAAAACAAAAAAAAATTAGCTTTAGTTTAGTCATATAAGTTTGTGTAAGTAGAGTTAGTGTTTAGTGCATATTAGTTGAGTATTTGTAGTCCTCGTCTTTGTCCTTGTCAGTCAGTGTAAAAAAAAAAAAAAAGTTTTAGCTGTAGTATTTTAGTTCCTGTTTAGTAGCTGTCCGTGTCGTAGTCTACGTCTTTGTCCGTGTAAAAAAAAAAAAAGTTTTAGGTGTAGTAGTTTTATTCTAGTTTAGTAGCTGTCTACGTCTTTGTCTGCGTCTTTGTCTGCGTCTTTGTCTGCGTGCCTGTCTTGCTAAAAGAACAAAAAACACTCCTTTCTCACATTTCCCCCCCAATAAAGTTTACCCCCCCCACATCAGCAAGTATGAGCAGCATACGTGGCCGTGGCCGTGGCAGCAGGGGTAGGGGAGTTACTCCCAGTGCTGGGTCGCTGCCAGCACTGGGTACCTCTCGCGCCCCTACTAGTGGTAGTGGATCAGGTGGAAGGGGAGTCCGCCTCATCCGTGAGTTTTTTCCCTCGGGCAGTCGCCCGATATTGCCTTCTCAGGCTCCAGTAGTGTTGGAGTATATGGGGCACAGCAGTGCCACTGAGTCATCAGTCCCGACTCCCAGTAGCACCACCAGTACACCGGTGCCTTTAGGACCCGCCCCCAGCCCCCAAGAGTCCAGCCTCTTACTGTTTGACAGCGACAGTGAGAGGGATATCTTGGGGGAGGCCCTGCATCAGGCAGACATCCAGTTCTGTCCTGATGGTCAGGACCTTTTTGAAGGGATGATGGAGGAGGAGGATGGGGTACCTGCTGTCAGTATCCCAGAGACATCCCTTCCAAGTGGTGCTGGTGTTTTTGGGCAGGAAACACCCGAACCTAGTCAGACCCAGGCGTCGGTGAGGGGACAGCGGAGCCAGGCTAGCGGCTCCATGTCAGCTGTTTCCCTCAGACCACCACATTTCAGCCCTGGGTCTGAAATATCTGGGGGCGAAGAGGAGGGTGACCCAACATGGGTGCCACCTGCCTTGTCGGTTCACAGCAGCAGTGACGACGAGGAAGGTAGGCTCCCTGGGGAAACGGTGCTCCAGGTCACCAGGGAGACCAGCGTCAGGGTCTCCACTGGTGATGGCAGCAGGAGGTGTCAGCAGCAGCAGGCAGCTCCACCTGTGCGCACCGAGTCCCAGCAGGTGCAAGTCAGCGTCACCCCATCTGACAGGAGGGCGGCGCTGAAGTCACCTGTCTGGGCCTACTTCACCCTGGTAGCAGATAACCAGACCATAGCCATCTGCCATATCTGTCGTGCCAGGGTGAAGAGAGGGAAGTGCTTGGCTCGGGTGGGTACCACAGCTCTGAACCAGCATCTGCGAATCAACAACTGGCGGGAGTATGACCAGATGAAGCGTGGTGGTGGTAGCAGCGCCACCACCACAAGTGTGCAGGGTACAGCAGCCCCTGCCACAGCTTCATCTGTTCCCAGCAGGTCATGCCCCCCCGCTCCCTCTAGTAGAGGTACTGGTACCGGCAGCCAGACCTCTACTTCCACAGCACCCTCCTATTCTGTGTCCTGCACTGCCGTCCGGTGCCAGGCGTCGCTTTCCGACGCCTTCAAACGCACCACTCCCTTCCCCCCTGGAGACCGACGTGTGCGTTCCCTCAATGGGCTCCTGGCAAGGGTTATTGCCCAACATCTGCTTCCCTTCAACATTGTTGACTGCAACCCCTTCAGGCAGATGTTGGAGCAGGCCCAACCCCAATGGCGTGTCCCCAGCCGCCATTTATTTGCCAGGACTGGTGACCCTGCCCTACACCAGCACATTGTGCATAATGTAACCCTGTCGTTGGATCACGCTGTCAGCGACAGGGTGCATCTCACAATGGATGGCTGGACCAGCAGGCATGGGCAGGGCCGGTACATCAGCTTCACGGCCCATTGGGTTTCCCTCCGAGGCACCGGGGAGGGATCGGCGGCATCAGATTTTGTGGTGCCGCCCCGGGGTGTCCAGGGGAGAACTGCTGGTCTCCCTCAAGCCACTGTCTCTGCAGCTGCTAAGCCTCGCAGCAAGCGCCCCCGTAGCTACTCAAGTGTGGGGCACGTGCGCTGTCAGGCCGTGCTCCAGCTTGTTAGTTTAGGGGACCGGAGACACACTGGACAAGAAGTGCTGACCGCACTTCAGGCTCAGGTCCAGAAGTGGCTGACACCCCGAAGGCTCCAGGCAGGTATGGTTGTCTGTGACAACGGCAGCAACCTACTCTCCGCCCTCCAGGCTGGCAGTCTGACCCACATGCCCTGTCTGGCACATGTCCTCAACCTCGTGGTGCAGAAGTTCCTGCGCACCTATCCCGGGTTGAGTGACATTGTGCTAAGGGTACGTAGGATTGCCAGCCACTTCAGGCGCTCCCCAACCGCTACCGCGTCCCTGTTCAAGTTGCAGTGGGACAACAGCCTGCCCCTTCACAGGCTGATTGTGGACAGTGTGACGCGGTGGAACTCCACCCTCCACATGCTGGAGAGGTTGTGGGAGCAGCGAAGGGCGGTGAAGGAATACCTGCTGGAGCAAGGCACTGCCGGGCCATCACAAACACTCCCGTACATCACCAGTGCGGAGTGGGGGCAGATACACCAGGTCTGCCATGTGTTGGCCCCTTTCGAGCAGGCGACCAAGATGGTGAGCAGGGAGCATGTCGGCCTCAATGACGTGCTCCCTATAGTGTTCCTGCTGGACAGGGCACTAGATCGCCTGCTCGAAGCTGGGGAGAGTGCCTTGGTGGAGCAGGAGGAGGCAACACTGCTCCACCAAGACCAGGCCCAGGACGAGGAGGAGGAGGATGATGATGATGAGGTTACTGGTGACGTCCTGGAGTCAGGGCCTGGTCAGGAGGGAGAGCCGGTGTTGGGGGCACCGATAGTCCGGGGGTTGGGCATCTCTGAGCGCGAGCAGCAGCGCCTCCAGCATGAAGAGTCAGACGTCATGGACCCGGGCAGCCATGAGGAGTCACAGCGGGCTGTGCTCTTCCCCATGGCTGCCCACATGCTGAGATGCCTCAGGAGGGACCCCCGGGTTAAGACTATCAAGGAGAGGGATGAATTTTGGATGGCCACCCTTTTAGATCCAAGATGCAAGGGGAAACTGGAGCAGTTCCTCCCAGCCAGCCGGAGGCAGCCCTGGATGGAGGAACTGCAGGCACGCATAGTCAGCCGGTTGGAGCAGGCAACTCCCCGGCATCCAGTTGTCCCCCCTCATCTCACCCAGCAGGTGGCTGCACCCAGCAGCAGCAGCAGCCAAGCAGGGGACCTAATGGGTGAGATGAGGATGTTCTTCCAATCTGAGCGACCCAGTACCAGCAGCAGCAGCAGCAGTCACCACCAGCGGCTGGCCCACATGGTGGCAGACTACATGGGGTCTGTCGGTGCTTCTGACAGTATGAGCACCGACGACCCCATGGAGTACTGGGTTGCCAGATTGGACACCTGCCGCGAGCTCGCTCAGTATGCGCTGGAGTTATTGTCTTGCCCCCCCTCCAGCGTACTATCTGAGCAGACATTCAGCGTGGCAGGTGGGGTGGTCACGGACAAGAGGACCCATCTGTCCACAGACTCCGTGGACAGACTCACATTCATCAAGATGAATGAGTCCTGGATCGGCGGTGACTTTCTGGCACCCGCCGTCGGTTCAGGGCGCTGAAGGGTCCCTTGTCATTCATTCCCTCTCCTTGGCTCTCCCTCCACTCTTGCCCGAGTGATTTGACACTATATTGTCTACTATTACTACTACTGCTGCTGCTCACGACACCTATGTCACGAGTTATTTGCCACTATATACTACTATTACCACTGCTGCTGCTGCTGTTCATGGCACCTCTTGCCCGAGTGATTTGACACTATATTGTCTACTATTACTACTACTGCTGCTGCTCACGACACCTATGTCACGAGTTATTTGCCACTATATACTACTATTACCACTACTGCTGCTGTCAAGTCTTGCCCAAGTGTTTAGATGCTATCTAGTACTATTACCACTACTGCTTGTAAATGTTGCCTGTGTGATAATTACATTATATTTTAATACTACTGCTGCTGCCTTCATGCTGAGTAATGCTTCATGATCTCTCTGGCACAGCGGATCCACCAACAGCCTCCGCTACAAGCTACCAGACCGGATCGTAACAGCAAGTGTGACTAAAACACTGAACTTTATGTTAAACCCTGGTTTGCGGCCTTTATACTGCAACCATTAGCCTGTCTGCAAGAGCAAATCAGCACTCTCGCTCTCTTTCTCTCTCTCTCTCTCTCTCTATATCTATATATATATATTGTAGCTTTTGTTATAGTAATTTTTCAACAGTTTAGTTTGTGTTAGTAGTGTCTGTGTCCGTGTATTTTAGTTTGTCTTAGGTCTGTGTTAAATAAAATAATAGTATAAAATGTTTTTGGTTATTATGAAGTTAGATGTGTTGATGTTGATGTTGATGTTGATGTGTTAGATGTGAAGTTAGATGTGTTGAAAAACCTAACAATCTCAATAAGAAAGGAAACATTTTAAAAGAATAACATTTTTTATAACAAGAAAAAAAAATTTACATATATTTTTGCATGAGCTTGTCAAGCTCAGCCATCGCGTCCAAATTCTTCCTCTGCTGTTGCTCCAGCTGTTGGTTTTGGAGGTCTAATATCCACATTTTCCGGCGATTTGAGCGGATTTTGTCATTGGTCCTCTGGATGAGACTGTGGGTTTCTTCCATCTTTTTGAAAACTGTTAGGATATAAGAAAAAAAAAATAGGATTAAATGCTGTCCATTTTTATATCTACATCTTATTGTTGAAATGTTATTAATCTTTGTGCACATATTTACCCTCCTGCCTGGGGCTCACAGGAACCGTCTCATCCTCCTGCTCCTCTTCTCCATCACCCGATTCACCAGGAGTTTGGGGGGGGGGGGGTTGCAGCTCCTCCTCTTGCTCCTCAACAGGAGCTGGGGGTGGTAAACACTGGGAGGGCCCTGGCTGCTCCTCATCCCTCTCCTCCTGTGCATCCTCCTCCTGCTCCTCCTGTGCATCCTCCTCCTGCTCCTCCTCTTCATCCTCCTCCTCCTCTGCGGCCTGTCGCCTTGTGCGCTTGGGGCGCACAGATGGTAGAGGAGCTCCTATAATAACACAATGTTCATATATGTAAAAATGATTTCTAATAACGTATGCAAATTATGTGTACTCTGCTGTATTGTATATGAATACAAATGTATTTATATAGACAGTTAACCAATGGGATAATGTTATATTAAAGGGTCTTGCTGGCACTACAGGGGACTGAGTGTGAGCTGGGCTGCCACCATGGTAAAATGAGCTGTTTGTGTTTCCTTTGTATTATTCTGACGATCTCATGTTAAAAAAAGGGCCTGATGCAGTACGCGGGATTACTATGATAACCCCACGCCTAGCACAGGAATTTAGTGGTAATTGAGTTATAAAATACCACCCCTTCCCCTTTAACCCACGACACCACCACTTTAATTCCATGGTTTAACTTGATGGAATAATGTCTTTTTTCAACAGTACTATGAATACCTTGGGTGGTGATATATGTTACCACAACATGGCGTCTGGGTTAACAACATCTGCCCTAAGGTTAATTACATATGACCTTACATAACTGTCACCAATAACTTACCTGGATGAAATTCATCTCGGATCTGTCTGACCCGGGCAATGTGGCGCCTCTTTAGGTCAGACCACTTTTTTAGGATGGCCATGTGGTCATGTGTGCGGCCATGAACTTTACGTAACTCCCGCAATAGGGAGCAGACTATTTTTTTTTTTTGTCCTGCTGGCTCCGGGTTTGATCATATCCCTGTTGCAGGAACCTCTGCAAGATGAAGAACAAAGTATATTATAATACTTTTGTTTAAACCCTTATGGATATATGACGTAAATGTATGGTATTCAACAATTGGAAGCATTCTCGCCTTATTAATCACTGACAGGGGTAACATGACAGATTTTATATCTTGCCATTTTGGTCGCCACCTTTTTTGCATAAATATAGCAGCCATTATCATTTGCATAATTATGTATATATGAGTAACATCAGAGGATACACGTATAGGGGAGAAATGAGTTGCTATTCATCTGACCGCTATAATTATTTTTTGACCCTTATACTGGGCCTGTACAATAGATTATTTTTTTTCATCCCTATCTTTATATATGAACAATAATATGTTTGTTTCTTTTGACTTTTTGATGAATTAATTTTGAATAAATAATGGAGTTGATGTTATTTAAAAACTACAACTACCAGCATGCTCTGATACACCATGTAGCTCACCGTCACCAGCTGTACCACAATTATACTTTAACTCCCAGCATGCCTGGACAGTCAATGGCTGTCCGGTAATACTGGGGAGTTGTTTTGCAACAGCTGTAGGCTCCGTTTAGGAAACAGTGCCCTACCAGACGTTTTTCTTTTTTATTGTGGAGGGGAGGGGGGCTATGTAGGGGTATGTGTATATGTTGTGTTTTTTTAATTTTTATTTAGTGTGGTGTAGTGTTTTTAGGGTACAGTCAGAGGGGCGTGGGGTTCACAGTAGTTTCCCGCTGAGGGTTTGAGCTGCAGCGCCAAATTTGCTTCAGCTAGAAGCACACTGTAAGCCCCAGCCCATGTGAATGTACCCTGTACATTCACATTGGGGGAGAGGGGGGGGGGGTTATTGCAGCCAGTTGCATGCAGGGAGTTGTAGTTTTTCAACAGCTGGAGACACACTGTTTGGGAAATACTAATATCTGATCTTATATCCTAACTTTTAAACTAGTCTAAAATGCAGTTAAAGATAATGAAATAACAGTGGTGAAATTACTTACACTAATCAGCAGTTTTTCCTCACTGGATGAAAAGTTACTCCCCACCATGTTCGCTTCGCTGGGCAGCACAAAATAGCGATCCGAAAATCGACTGGCAAAGATCCAGGAAATGATCTCCGTTTTCGCGCGTTCTTCGCGCGCATGCGCGGACGAGAATTTCGCAATCAATTTGCATTCGCGAAATTTCGCAAACATTTTTTTTTTGATAAAATATCACGAATATTCGTTTTTAACGAATATTTCACGAATATTCGTCTATATATTCGTGATATATCGCGAAATCGAATATGGCATATTCCGCTCAACACTAGTCACAACCAGTAGTAGTGTTTTGGAGGCGTGGTGGCGGAACAACCTCCAACACTACTGTACATTGCCCTGCGTCCTTCCCAGCTGCCAGCAGAGTCACCCAATGCGCCGTGAAAGAGAGGTAACGTCCCTGTCCATGCCTGCTGCACCATGAGTCAGCGGTAAGATGCACCTTACCACTGACCGCCCTGTCCAGCGAGGCATGGACATTGCCTTCCACATGCCGGTAGAGAGCAGGAATCGCCTTCCGTGAGAAAAAGTTGTGTTTGGGTACTTGCCACTGAGGTACCGCACATTCCACAAACTCACGGAAGGGGGAAGAATCTACCAACTGAAAAGGTAGCAGTTGAAGTGCTAGCAATTTCGCTAAGCTAGCATTCAACCGCTGGGCATGTGGATGGCTGGGAGAGTACTTCTTTCGGCGCTGCAGCAGCTGGGGCAGGGAAATTTGTCTGCTACCATCAGTAGATTTCCTGCATGTACTACTAGGTTGTGACACACCTTTTTCTACACCTTCAGTCCTATCAGTGCAGGCTTCAGAGAGGACTGAGGTTCTAGTGGGGTTGGAGGTCCCATCTGATGAGGGGCAAGGGGAGGTCCGCTTTGTTCTTTGGTGTGGGTCTTTCAGGTATGCTTGCCAACAAACTGCATGGCAGGTCGACATTTGTCTGGTCAAGCATGTGGTGCCCAAGCGGGTGATGTTTTGGCCATGCGAGATACGCTTGAGACATATGTTGCAAATAGCAATGGTGCGATCTGATGCACATGTCTCAAAAAAGGCCCACACCAAAGAACTTTTGCAGTACCGTTGAGACACAGCAGCGCCCTGCATAGGCGTAGCTCTGCGATGTAATGCAGTTGGTGTGCTGCCCTTATGCTGGCCCCTGGAGGGCATCCTGCCTCTTTGGAGATGTGCCTGTGCCTCTTCCTCCTCCTTATCCTCTTCCTCCTCCTCTCTCCTATCAGGCACTCACGTAGAGTCAGTGACCTCATCACCCCCTCCCTCCTCATCACTGTCGAAAACCTGGCAGTATGCTGCAGCTGGGGGAACATGACTGCCAGATTACTGTCCCGCTCTCTCTGGGCTCACATCAATGCCTTCCTCTATCTGTGTTCCATCATAGGAGCCTTAAAAACGCTGCACATCTTCATGCAGCATGTATCCAACACTGTGTTGAAACAGTTCGGGGGACTCCTCAGGAGGACATGGTGGGACTAGGGAAGGATTGTGTGATGCCATTGTGCAGAGGGAAGAGGACACCTTGGCAGCTGCTTTGCCAGACAAACTAAGCTCAGCCTGGGTGAGAGAGGATGAGGAGAATGAGGATGGCTTGGCCATCCACTCTACTAATTTCTCTGCATGTTGAGGCTCAACACAGCCAGCTCCCGAAAAGAAGGATGAGCGTGTCAGGCGGCCACGTGCTGAAGAGGATCCACCACCAGCATTGCCTCTAGATGCAGAGCCTGCTTGCCCTCGTGACTCTCTGCCTCTCTTTGTTGTCCTTCCAGACATCTTAATGGCCTGCACAGGATAAAATCAGAAATAAACAGCACACGTGCAGTATGAGCGACTGCGTTTATGGGCAAAAAACAGCACACGTGCAGTAAGAGCAAATGCGTTTATGGGCAAATAAACAGCACACATGCAGTAAGAGCAAATGCGTTCATGGGCAAATAAACAGCACACGTGCAGTAAGAGCGACTGCATTTATGGGCAAAAAACAGCACACGTGCAGTAAGAGCAAATGCGTTTATGGGCAAATAAACAGCACACATGCAGTAAGAGCAAATGCGTTCATGGGCAAATAAACAGCACACGTGCAGTAAGAGCGACTGCGTTTATGGGCAAAAAAAACAGCACACGTGCAGTAAGAGCAAATGCGTTTATGTGCAATTAAATAGCCCACTTGCAGTAACAGCAACTGCCTTTATTTGCAATTAAATAGCCTACGTGCAGTAACAGCAACTGCGTTTATGTGCAAATAAATAGCACACTGCAGTAACAGCTAATGTGTTTATGTGCAATTAAATAGCACACGTGCACTAACAGCAACTGCGTTTATGTGCAAATAAATAGCACACGTGCAGTAACAGCTAATGCGTTTATGGGCAAAAAAACAGCACACGTGCAGTAAGAGCAAATGCGTTTATGTGCAATTAAATAGCCCACTTGCAGTAACAGCAACTGCCTTTATTTGCAATTAAATAGCCCACGTGCAGTAACAGCAACTGCGTTTATGTGCAAATAAATAGCACACTGCAGTAACAGCTAATGTGTTTATGTGCAATTAAATAGCACACGTGCACTAACAGCAACTGCGTTTATGTGCAAATAAATAGCACACATGCAGTAAGAGCGACTGTGTTTATGGGCAAAAAAATAATACACGTGCAGTAAGAGCGACTGCGTTTATGGGCAAAAAAACAGCACACGTGCAGTAAGAGCGACTGCGTTTATGGGCAAAAAAACAGCACACGTGCAGTAACAGCAACTGCGTGTATGTGCAATTAAATAGCCCACGTGCAGTAACAGCAACTGCGTTTATGTGCAAATAAATAGCACACGTGCAGTAACAGCTAATGCGTTTATGTGCAATTAAATAGCACACATGCACTAACAGCAACTGCGTTTATGTGAAAATAGCACACGTGCAGTAACAGCTAATGCCTTTATGGGCAAAAAAACAGCACACGTGCAGTAAGAGCGACTGCGTTTATGGGCAAAAAAACAGCACACGTGCAGTAAGAGAAAATGCGTTTATGTGCAATTAAATAGCCCACGTGCAGTAACAGCAACTGCGTTTATGTGCAAATAAATAGCACACGTGCAGTAACAGCTAATGCGTTTATGTGCAATTAAATAGCACACGTGCACTAACAGCAACTGCATTTATGTGCAATTAATTAGCACACGTCCACTAACAGCAACTGCGTTTATGTGCAATTAAATAGCACACGTGCAGTAACAGCTAATGCGTTTATGTGCAATTAAATAGCACACGTGCACTAACCGCAACTTGCGTTTATGTGCAATTAAATAGCACACGTCCACTAACACTGAGTACAATGTTTAGGTGTAAACTAAACAGCATACAGGCAATACAACACGTTAGAGAACTGCAGCTAGCACAATCTACTGCCTGACAAATAGGAATAGCTGATCTAGCTAAGCTATACAGTGTATAAATATATGTGCAACGCCTAGGATGTATATATATCCTCTACACACTGTAAATTTAACTAAACTGACTAGCCTGCCTGCTCTATCTATCTATCTATCTATCTATCTATCTATCTATCTATCTATCTATCTATCTATCTATCTATGTATCTGGAAGAAAAGACACTGGGGTAGATTCAGGAACAATTTCCGCCGGTGTAGACTGAGATGCGCGGCGTAAATGCCAATTTGCGCCGGCGTATCTCCGCGCCGTATTCAGCAAACAATATTACGCCGTAACGTAGATTTTTTTTTTCGTTTGGACCTTTCCACGCCGGTGCGGCGTGGGCGCCCATTTACGCTGGTCTGAACTAGCGCGGCCCTGGTTTTTCTATTTTAAATATGCAAATGAGGGAGTTGGTCCGATTCAGCAAATTACGAATTGCCGGCGCAGGCTACTCCCGGTGCGTGTAACTCTGGTTTGCAGCGGAAAGTTACCCTTTATAAAGCAGGGGTAACTTTGCACCAGACTTGCTCAAGTCAGCTGGAGAGGGCCCGGATGGCCCGGATGGGAACCCCCTTAAAGGTCCGGAGGCCACCAGGGCCCCAGATGGCAACCCCCCTTTTTTTTATAAAAATAAATTACCAAATAAAGGGGGCTTTCCATCCGGGACCTCTGGGCCCTTTAATAATAATAATAATAATGATAATAATAATAATTATATATATATTTTTTTGTCCGAAAGGCACTGGCCGTGAACTTGTTCTGCATACAGACGGCAGAACTTTTTCAGCCAACATTCACGAAACTACGTAGTTTTTCTGCTCTTTTGTCCGATGGAGCCTACAGACAGTTTGATTATACGACAAAACACGTCCATCGGAATATTCGATCCCAAAGGTGTTGAGGTCAGGACTCTGTGCAGGCCAGTCCAGTTCCTCCACCCCAAACTCACTCATTTATGTCTTTATGGTCCTTGCTTTGTGGACTGGTCCAAATCATTTGATGAAAGGGGGGATTATGGTGGGGGGTTGATTTTCAGGGGTTGGGTTGGCCCCTTAGTTCCATTGAAGGGAACTCTTAAGGCGTCAGCATACCAAGACATTTTGGAAAATTTCATGCTCCCAACTTTGTGGGAACAGTTTGGGGACGGCCCCTTCCTGTTCCAACATGACTGCTCACCAGTGCACAAAGCAAGGTCCATAAAGACATGGATGAGCAAGTTTGGGGTGGAGGAAGTTGAATGGCCTGCACAGAGTCCTTACCTCAACTCGATAGAACACCTTTGAAATGAATTAGAGCAGAGACTGCAAGCCAGGCCTTCTTGTCCATCAAAAAAATATAATTACAAATATATTAAAAAATATATATATTTTTTTTTTTTAAAAAGGGGGGTTCCTATCTGGGCCCCTGGGGACCCCCGGGCCCCTTACAGGTGTACTGCCTGTACCCCCCTGATGGCGGCCCTGGTCATAAGTCTCCATTGCTGTTATGAGGGCTGACATCTCCTGGGTGTTAAAGTTTTTTTTCCTCCTCTGCCTGTGGGGAACGGGAGTAGCCATCTCACAGCAAATGTACCTTCCCTGGGGGGGGAATAAAACTGGATGTACATTTGCATCGGCTGGGCGTAAGTTGGGCCGGCGTATCTCTGTAAGTTGGGCCGGCATAGTTGTGAGCATGCTCAGAAGGGAACGAACGTACTGAGCATGCTCCGTTCAAGATACGCCGGGCGTAAATCACTGCTCCACGTTCAGAACATCATTTGCATAAGGTCACACCCACTTCCACTTACGCCGAGGAAATTAAGTTAGGCCGGTGCAAAGTTAGGCACAAGTGCTTTGTGAATACCCTACCTGCCTCTCCACGCTGGTCCGGCGTAGTGTAAAAAAGATGCACTGCGCCGGACCAAAGATCCGCTGATGTTCCTGAATCTGGCCCACTGTGTCTCTCTCTATCTCTCTCTCTCTAACTGACTGACTGTCTGATGTGGTCTGTAACAACGCCACAACACACTACATGCGGCCGCCTTGCAGGTGGCCTTATATAGTGTGGGGCGTGTACTAAACCCCCTGAGCCATAATTGGCCAAAGCCACCCTGGCTTTGTCCAATTATGGTTCTTCGTTTTTTGCTCGCTGTGATTGGCCAAGCATGCAGGGTCATGGTGCATGCTTGACCAATCATCAGTGCGCAATGCCGCAGTGAATTATGGGCCGGTGCACCTCACTCGAATTTGGCGCAAACGACCCATTTTGTTCGAAATTTGTCGAACGTACGAACAGACAATGTTCGAGTCGAACATACGTTCACATCGAACACAAACCTCATCCCTACTGACCAGGAGACCTGCTGAAAGGGGATCGTTTGGTGGCAGAACGATGCCCTATGCATTACTCTGCCTCAGCTAAATCCTGTTTCTCCCCTGCCTTCAGCTGCTACAGGGAGAGAAACAAAGGGGTATTGTTCTTTATTTAACCCCCCAGGATCGGCATTGCAATGTAAATCGCGCAGGCATTGTTATTTTAATAAGGTGGGCCGCCGCGATTCATATGCAAATTACGCCTGCACCTCTGCATGCCGCTCACCTACAAGGTGTGAACAGCATACAGGTGAGTAGAGGGGATCAAAGAGGGGGGTTTTAGGTGCAGAGGAGGTGAGCAGAGGTGTGCAGAGTTGAATGGAAAGGAGGTGTTGGATTGCAGAGGTTAGCAGAGTAGGGGTTTGGGGGATAGAGGTTAGCAGATGAGTTATAGGGGCAATGTTGTACTGAGAGGGAGATAAGAATGCATAGATTAGTAGAGAGATGGTGGGTTACAGTAAATACACCAGTTACATCACTGATCAGTGTAATGCAGGCCATACACAATATGAATTTCGCATGATTCGTCGAGCGATAAACGAACACGGCGCTCACGAAAGCATACAAGTGTACCATCAATTACGTCCGAAAATCGTACGTCAAAACACAATTTTTTCATACCATAGAGGAAGTGATTGTAACGCCACTGGCGTTATCCTGTGTGAAACGAGCGCAGCCTTACCTGATTCCTATAGCTGCGCTCGTCTCCCTGTATTCGCCGCGTCACTTCCGGTGCGCCGCGGCTTGCGTTCCACGCTGGAACGCGGAAGCGCGCCGCAACCTGCGCTGTCAATCCCCGCGCTCAGCGGGCTATTTAAACCCACAGCAATGACGGCAGGGTGTTCCACTAATTTGTTGGACCCCTGCCGTCACCTGGGACCCGCTGAGCAACTCTCTAACCCAGCTGTCCAGAGAACAAATCCCTCATCCAGCTCCCTAAGCAGCACCTCCCTCCAGGCTTCAACTCTCCAAGGATCTCCAACCAGTCTGTGTGCTGACATCAGGAAAGGATTCCTACCACCTTGTCCTCTTTTCCAGGAGCAACCCTACAGTTCCTACATCAGATGATCAGCAGAACCGCAAGTATCAATATCTGAACTTAACAGTTTAATCAGGGTTTACTATATTGAACTCCTATGGAACTTTGCTTGTTAGTTTTCCCTTATTCAGATAAGATGAGACTTGTTGCAATTACATGCCCTTAAATTGAAGTACTTACTATTGGAACATTATTTTTGATTCTCTCCAGAGACTATATTCATACACTTTTTGTTTTATGTCATATTATAGTTCCTAGCTGGCACATATATTTTGACAGACACTTTACTCTAAGGAATACACGCTTATGAATTTATATGCATCTTAGTTGTATTGCTTACTCCAGCTGAGGTTGTGATGAAATAAACCCTTAACTCTTTAAACCTACAAAAGAGTGACTAAGTGGTTAACTCCTGAGAAACCTCCGCAGCTGAGATCCAATTAATTAATTGATTAATTAATTAATTAAATCAAGTCAATACAGGAACGTCACATAATAGTGGAACCTCTTATAAAAATGGATCCAGCGGAGCTTGCAAATCATTTAGTGGGTTTATCACAGCGTGTGGACACTCTCACCACTAATATGAATGACCTCCGGTTAGAAAATGAGGTCCTCCGAAATCAAAATTTTGCTCAGCCTAGGGAGCGACCTGAGCCTAAGGTCTGCCCCCCGGAAATTTTTTCAGGTGACAGAAAAAATTTCCGTCAATTTATTACTTCATGCCGTCTCATGTTTGAGTTACGCCCCCGGACTTACTACTCTGACAGAGTCAGAATTTTGACCTTGATATCATATCTTAAAGGAGAACCTAGAGTATGGGCTGATGCCTATGTAGAAGAACACGGCGACCTTTTAGGTGCATTTAACACCTTCATAGATGAAATGTCTAACCTATATGAGGACCCTAACAAACAACTAACAGCAGAAAATACCATCAGGAACCTTAAACAAGGGAAAAGACCTGTAGAAGACTACATCTCAGAATTCAAGTGCTGGTGCCGTGAGACCTTGTGGACTGATATTGCCCTCAGAAATCAATTTCGTCTTGGTCTATCTGAGTCTATGAAGGATGAGCTTGCCCGTGTTGAAATTCCTGCATCTTTAGAGGATCTCATGCATCTCTCTCTCTCTATTGATCGGCGTCTCAGAGAAAGGAAGGCTGAACGTGCCAATTCCTATCAACCTACACCTTTTAGGAGATCCAGATCCCCTCCAAGGGATGTACCTATGGAAGTTGGCACAATCAAAGGCCCATTATCCCCAGCTGAGAAACAGAGAAGAAGAGCCCATAATCTCTGTCTTTACTGTTCCGCTCCTGACCACATGGTGTCTACTTGCCCAATCCTAAAGAATAGGTCTGAAGGTAATAACTTTAATATTGGTAAATTCAATGTAGCTAGTACTACATCTGGTTCTACCACTAATCACTATATCTTTCTCACCCTTACCTTACAGTGGGATCAAGATAGGACAACCATTGATGCCATGGTCGACACTGGTGCCTGTGGCAACTTTATTGATTTAGGTTTTGTTAATTTAAATAAAATCCCTTATGTGTTAAAGCAAACTCCTTTGTCTGTCACTTTTATTGACGGTTCTACTTCTTCTTCTGGCCCAGTTCAATCTCAAACTGTACCCCTGTTGGTTACTTCTGGTAATGGTCATACCGAGACCCTTGTATTTGATATCATTCCATCACCTTTATTTCCAATAGTTTTAGGTTTACCCTGGTTACACCTCCATCAACCAACTTTTCAATGGTCCAATACTTCACTTACTTTAGACTCTACATATTGTAAAGAAACTTGCTACCCGATCTATAACATACTCCTAACTAGTGTTAACTGTGAGGGTTTTCCAACTTATCTACATGATTTTTCTGATGTTTTCAGCAAAACCAATGCAGAGATACTTCCACCTCATAGAATATATGACTGTCCAATTGATCTTATCCCAGATAGGCCTATTCCTACCGCTAGAATTTATCCATTATCCCAGCCTGAACTGGTTCATCTTAAGGACTACCTCGACGATAACCTAAGAAAAGGGTTCATCAGACCCTCCACTTCCCCGACAAGTGCAGCCATGTTTTTTGTAAAAAACAAAGATGGTTCACTTAGGCCTATAATCGATTATCGATCTCTGAACAACATCACAGTAAAAGATCGATATCCTCTGCCACTTATTCCAGAACTAATAGAACGTCTGCAGACTTCCAAGATTTTCACAAAATTAGATCTTAGAGGCGCATACAACTTAATCAGGATTCGTCCAGGGGATGAGTGGAAGACCGCATTCAAGACTCGATATGGACTTTTTGAGTATTTGGTAATGCCTTTTGGTTTATGTAATGCACCTGCAACTTTCCAACGATTCATCAACGACATTTTTCGTGATTTGTTAGACATTTGTGTTGTAATTTACCTGGACGACATTTTGATTTTCTCTGACACTTTTGAAGAACACACTAAACATGTAAGATGGGTCTTGGGTAGACTCAGAACACATTGTTTATATGTCAAGCTTGAAAAATGTGTTTTCAGTCAAACAACTATTTCCTTTCTCGGGTATCAAATCACTCCTGAAGGAATCCAGATGGATCATTCCAAAGTTGATTGTATCCTCTCTTGGCCAATTCCCCATTCAAGGAAGGCCTTACAACGCTTCCTTGGATTCTCAAATTATTATCGCAAGTTTATCAAAAACTTCTCGGACATAGTCAAACCGCTGAATGCTTTAACTAGCAAGAACACACCTTTCAATTGGTCAATTGAGGCACAAAAATCTTTTGATTCACTCAAGCTCTCTTATACCACTGCTCCGATCCTCCAACTACCAAATCCCCTATGTCATTTCACTTTAGAAGTGGATGCGTCACATTTCGCTTTGGGTGCTGTACTTTCCCAAAGACCAAGTTTGTCTGAACCCCTACACCCAGTGGCCTTTTATTCCAGAACTCTAACATCCGCGGAAAAGAATTACCCAATTGGGGAAAAAGAACTCCTCGCAATCAAAGATGCCTTGGGCAACTGGAGACACTTACTAGAGGGGTCTACATACCCTATCACCATACTCACAGATCACCGTAACCTACAACATTTGAAGGCCTGTAAAACTCTCTCTGCCCGCCAAGTGAGGTGGAGTTTATTCTTTGACAGATTTGATTTCTACATTTCATATAGACCAGGTACACAAAACATTAAGGCTGACTCATTATCCCGCATGTTTGAAGATCAATCGACTGAAATTCCTCCACATTCCATCATACCTTCTAACCGTTTCATTGGAATAACCACTTCCTTCAGACAGTTGCTCTCTCAGACTATATCCAAGGATATATGCCATCTACCTAAAGGAATTATAAAACAATCAAATGGTTCATACACCTACAAGAATAAATTGTACGTTCCTCCAGAATTACAGTTGTCATTACTCAAACAACTTCATGATTCCCCATTAGCTGGCCATCCTGGAATCACTAAAACGATTCATCTCGTTAAAAGACATTACTGGTGGCCCCATTTAGCTAAAATGGTCCATGATTATGTCAATTCCTGCGAGATTTGTGCCAGTAACAAACTATCTAGAAAACCTCCTTTTGGTCTTCTAGCTTCCATCCCAATATCAAACAGACCATGGGAGGTTGTATCAATGGATTTTATAGTCGACCTTCCTAGATCAAACGGTGCAAATACCATCATGGTAACAGTGGACCTACTAACAAAGATGGCACACTTCATTCCCTTAAAAAATCTACCAACCTCTCTTGAGACAGCAAAAGTTTTCATTAATAACGTTCTTAAACTTCACGGGTTACCCTCTCAGATTATTTCAGACCGAGGTTCTCAATTTGCTTCCAAGTTCTGGAAGGCGCTATGTAATGCCTTAAAGATTGATCACCGCATGTCCACTGCTTACCATCCCCAGACAAATGGACAGACGGAGCGCATAAATCAAATCTTGGAACAGTACTTACGTTGCTATTGCACTCACCTTCAGGATGATTGGGTTCAACTACTTCCCCACGCTGAATTTGCGTATAATAATTCTACCAGCTCTTCATCTCAATTTTCACCATTCTACGCAAATTACGGATTCCATCCAAACAGTTTACCGTCCTCCTACCTCTCAAACAACGTCCCCGCAGTAGATCATTATCTAACCAATTTGAAACAAACATTACCTATTCTACGTTCAAATTTAGAAGCTGCCCAATTACGACAGAAACGCAACTACGATACCCACAGATCGGTACCTCCTGTCTACAAGGTGGGCGACTTAGTCTGGCTCTCCACCAGAAATTTACGCCTAAATATACCCTCGAAAAAACTTGGACGACAATTTACAGGACCTTATCCTATTTCTCATGTGATCAATCCCAATGCAGTAAAACTACAGCTACCTCCTGATTGGAAAATTCATCCCTCATTCCATGTTTCCCTTATCAAGCCCTTCATACCTAACCCATTCCCTAACAGAACTTCACCTCCCCCTCCTCCGGTTGAAGTCATGGGCGAAACTGAATACGAAATTGGGAAAATTCTGAATTCTAGAAAAAGAGGCTCTATAATTCAATATTTAATAAGATGGAAAGGATACACCCAACTTGAAGACTCTTGGGAAAACTCTTCGCATCTACATGCTCCTCGCTTGATCAGGCAATTTCACCATAGGTATCCTAATCGTCCATCTCCTAATAACAACACTGGTGGTGCCCCCTTGAGGAGGGGAGTATGTAACGCCACTGGCGTTATCCTGTGTGAAACGAGCGCAGCCTTACCTGATTCCTATAGCTGCGCTCGTCTCCCTGTATTCGCCGCGTCACTTCCGGTGCGCCGCGGCTTGCGTTCCACGCTGGAACGCGGAAGCGCGCCGCAACCTGCGCTGTCAATCCCCGCGCTCAGCGGGCTATTTAAACCCACAGCAATGACGGCAGGGTGTTCCACTAATTTGTTGGACCCCTGCCGTCACCTGGGACCCGCTGAGCAACTCTCTAACCCAGCTGTCCAGAGAACAAATCCCTCATCCAGCTCCCTAAGCAGCACCTCGTTACAGGCTCAAATCCTACAGGGATCTCTCATCCAGCTCCCTGAGCTGCACCTCCCTCCAGGCTTCAACTCTCCAAGGATCTCCAACCAGTCTGTGTGCTGACATCAGGAAAGGATTCCTACCACCTTGTCCTCTTTTCCAGGAGCAACCCTACAGTTCCTACATCAGATGATCAGCAGAACCGCAAGTATCAATATCTGAACTTAACAGTTTAATCAGGGTTTACTATATTGAACTCCTATGGAACTTTGCTTGTTAGTTTTCCCTTATTCAGATAAGATGAGACTTGTTGCAATTACATGCCCTTAAATTGAAGTACTTACTATTGGAACATTATTTTTGATTCTCTCCAGAGACTATATTCATACACTTTTTGTTTTATGTCATATTATAGTTCCTAGCTGGCACATATATTTTGACAGACACTTTACTCTAAGGAATACACGCTTATGAATTTATATGCATCTTAGTTGTATTGCTTACTCCAGCTGAGGTTGTGATGAAATAAACCCTTAACTCTTTAAACCTACAAAAGAGTGACTAAGTGGTTAACTCCTGAGAAACCTCCGCAGCTGAGATCCAATTAATTAATTGATTAATTAATTAATTAAATCAAGTCAATACAGGAACGTCACAGTGATGTAATCTTCTGTGACCTTTTAACCACACCCCTACTGTCATTAATCGGGTCGCGCCAAATACCAAAAGAGCAGTCGTTCTTTGCAGCGCACGGTCGTTTGTACCTATGTCTAAAATGCCTTTCAAGAGGTACAATAGAAAGCAGAAAATGGCAGCCATGGTAATTGGAATTATAGCCTTGGAGGAGAAGAAAAAAAGAAGAAATAGAAGGAAGGGCAGAGTGTGGTCCAAAAACTGGCTCCTGCAGCATGAGAAATTCTCACATGTAAATCTGTTGACAAACCTGAGGGAAAATAATCCAGAGGATTATCGTAATTATTTACGTATGACACAGGAGTCATTTGAGATGCTGTTATCACATGTGCGGCCACATATAACCAAACAAGACTCCTGTATTAGTGTTGCTCACGAATATTCGTATTGCGAATATTCGGCTCGAATATGGCATATTCGAGTATTCGCGATATATTTCGAATTTCGCGGTGAATATTCGCAATTCCGAATATTCGCATTTTTTCAATTTGATTTTTAAAACAGATCACATCCTATCGACGTCTAAAAGCATTGCTGGTATGATTAGAGACCCTGGGCCAAGTAGCTAAGCTGAGGCGATCCTTTTATGTTGCCAAATTGAAAAGAAAAAAATTGCGATTTTTCGCTATTGCGAATGCGAAAATGATTGCGAATTTTCGATAACTGTGGTAGGAGAACTCTGATTGTCTCTGATGCAAAAGGGGGGGGCTTTGTGTATGTTTCTGTTATGAATATTTGTATGTTTGATATTATTTTTTTTTGTAAGAAGGAAAAAATTGCGCATACCTTAAAAAAAGGGGAGAATACAGCAGCAACTCAAAAATGTTATACAACATAATTTAATACAAGACAGAAAATGGAGTCGCTCTACAAGAATAAAAAATATGTCTAGTGACAAGACATGTGGGCAAATTATAAAATAAGCAAGCGCAAATAACTTGTGAAATACACAGTGAAACAAATATATAAAGAAATATAGTCCCAATAATAGAAAAATAATCTTTCATAAAAATGTCTTTGATATGTGAAGTGAAAAAAAGTCCAAAGCATGCAGCATGAACGTGTTTAATCTTCAAGGTGTTTGATTGACAAACGGCTGTGACAGATGGATAGAGTAAAGAATCACCACCAATGCAAAACACTTTTTATTTTCTATTGTAAAATATCAAGAATATTCTGAGCCAATCAGAATGCTCCTTCCGCATTTGCCGAATATTCGCAATTATTTTGTATTGTAAAATATCAAGAATATTCTGAGCCAATCAGAGTGCTCCTTCCGCATTTGCCGAATATTCGCAATTATTTTGTATTGTAAAATATCACGAATATTCTGAGCCAATCAGAGTGCTCCTTCCGCATTTGCCGAATATTCGCAATTATTTTGTATTGTAAAATATCACGAATATTCTGAGCCAATCAGAGTGCTCCTACAGCATTTGTCGAAATTGCGCAGTAAATATCGAATCGCATGTTGTGATATTTCGATAAAATATCACGAATATTCTGAGCCAATCAGAGCCCTCCTCCAGCATTTCTCGAAATTGCGCAATAAATATCGCATTCGCATGTTGCGATATTTCGATAAAATATCACGAATATTCTGAGCCAATCAGAGTGCTCCTACCGCAGTTATCAAAAAATCGCAATTATTTTCGCATTCGCAATAGCGAAAAATCGCAATCATTTAATTTCGATAAAATATCACGAATATTCGAATTTAGCGAATATATCTCGAATATTCGAATATATATTCGAGATATATCGCGAAATCGAATATGGCATATTCTGCTCAACACTATCCTGTATGAGAAAGGCTATTGGCGCAGAGGAGAGGCTTATGGCAACCCTCCGTTTCTTGGCAACAGGCAGGTCTTTTGAAGACTTGAAGTTTTCCACTGGAATTTCTGCACAATCTTTAGGTCGGATAATACCGGAGACGTGTGAGGCCCTAATAAAGGTGCTCCAACCACAGTATTTAAAGGTAAAAAAAACATGATGAACTGTCTGACTGATATTACATAAGTACATATAAAATGTAATTTAAATATAAGTGATGTGTCTAAAATGTGCAGAATTCCTCTATACACAAACCATGTACAAAAAGAGACAATGTGAAACGGAATATATTTTTATTTAAACTTAATATTAATTTACAATGACCGTTTCAAATGCAACATGAACAAGAACAGATATCACAATCCAGATTTTATAAAATTATAGTCACAGGTTAGTGTATTGTTGCTCACGAAACCATGAACCTTGATGTGGTTCTTGGTGCATTGCCCAGCTTGCGCTTCCTTGTTGGGACAGATTAGTCATCTGCCAGTTTTGGACAGATGGTACAGGTGAGTGAGATGGACATCTCTGATACCCAATAAGATCAGTATTAGGGGTTAGATGTTTCTTAAAGGGTCACTAAATGAAACATTTTTTTTTTGTTGCTGAAATGACTGTTTACAGGGTATAGAGACATAAAAGTTAACTGATTCCTTTTAAAAGTGATTAAAAAAAGATAAAAATCAATCATATAATGTGCCTCTAGTTTCACATTTGGTTTTAAACTGTTTTTTTTTATGTTTCTGTGAAGTAGAGAGAGACACAGAACAAAAACAAACAAATCCAGGGCAGTGTTTTGTTTTTAAAATTAATCTGATTGGTTCTGAGGAGTTTTAGACACACAGCTTGGACCACAGTGAACAGCTGCCATGAGATTTTTCTTAACCACTTAAGCCCCGGACCAATATGCAGCCTAAAGACCCAAGGTGTTTTTACAGTTCGGGACTGCGTCGCTTTAACAGACAATTGCGCGGTCGTGCGACGTGGCTCCCAAACAAAATTGGCGTCCTTTTTTCCCCACAAATAGAGCTTTCTTTTGGTTGTATTTGATCACATCTGCGGTTTTTAGTTTTTGCGCTATAACCAAAAATAGAGCGACAATTTTGAAAAAAAAGCAATATTTTTTACTTTTTGCTGTAATAAATATCCCCCAAAAACATATATAAAAACATTTTTTTTCCTCAGTTTAGGCCGATACGTATTCTTCTACCTATTTTTAGTAAAAAAAATCGCAATAAGCGTTTATCGATTGGTTTGCGCAAAATTTATAGTGTTTACAAAATAGGGGATAGTTTTATTGCATTTTTATTATTTTTTTTTTTTTTACTACTAATGGCGGCGATCAGCAATTTTTTTCGTGACTGCGACATTATGGCGGACACTTCGGACAATTTTGACACATTTTTGGGACCATTGTCATTTTCACAGCAAAAAATGCATTTAAATTGCATTCTTTATTGTGAAAATGACAGTTGCAGTTTGGGAGTTAACCACAGGTGGCGCTGTAGGAGTTAGGGTGCACCTAGTATGTGTTTACAACTGTTTGGGGGTGTGGCTGTAGGAATGACGTCATCGATCGTGTCTTCCCTATAAAGGGAATGACGCGATCGATGCGCCGCCATAGTGAAGGACGGGGAAGCCGTGTTTACACACGCTCTCCCCGTTCCTCAGCTCCGGGGAGCGATCGCGACGGAGCGGCTATAAACAAATAGCCGCGCCGTGGTCCCGGATCGCTCCCCGAGCGGACCCGACCTCCGCATGTAGCGGGGGGGGTCCCGATCGGACCCCCCACCCGCTAATAGGCGAGGACGTACGTGTACGCCCATGTGCCTGTACGTGCCATATTGTGGACGTATATGTACATGCGGGGGTCGGGAACTGGTTAAGGAGCCAGACAAGCAGGAAGTGTGGAGATCAGAGCAGAATTACAGCAACTTCAAAGCAAAAACTAACAATGAGGACATGAAACCAGGACTGCAGTAAGGTAAAGGAAGCTATTTAGCTAAAAAAAATATTTTCCTTTAGTGATCCTTTAAGTCCAATACCAAGCATTTTGTGGAGCAGTGATTCAAACAAATCTCGCTGTTGCATGGACATCCTACATAACTTGTGTGCAACAAGGTAACCCACAGAATCACATTCATCATCCTTTTGTTTCATAATGGACGATGCATCCTTCAGCAAAGTAGCAGTGTCATAATTTAAATCCTTCCTTTTTGTGTCCTCAGACCTGATGGCCCTGGCTGCTGTGGTACTGGGCTTGGTACTGGGCTTGGAGTATCCTATAAAAAATGTGTTTAACATTAACCACTTCTCTACTTTGGGTGTTTTTCAGATTTGGCGTTTACAAGACTAAAACATTTTTTTTTGCTAGAAAATTACTTAAAACCCACAAACATTATATATATATTTTTTCTAATACCCTAGAGAATAAAATGGCGATCATTGCAATACTTTTTGTCACACCATATTTGCGCAGCGGTCCTACAAGCGCACTTTTTTTGGAAAAAAATCACTTTTTTGAATTAAAAAATAAGACAGCAATAAATTTGGCCCAATTTTTTTATATATTGTGAAAGATAATGTTACGCCGAGTAAAATGGTACCCAACATGTCACGCTTACAAATTGCGCCCGCTCGTGGCATGGCGTCAAACTTTTACCCTTAAAAATCTCGATAGGCGACGTTTAAAAAATTCTATAGGTTGCATTTTTTGAGTTACAGAGTAGGCCTAGGGCTATAATTATTGCTCTCGCTCTAACGATCGCGGCGATACCTCACTTGTGTCGTTTGAACACCGTTTTCATATGCGGGCGCTACTCACGTATGCGTTCGCTTCTGCGCACGAGCTCGTCGGGACGGGGCGCTTTAAATTTTTTTTTTTTTTTTTCTTATTTATTTCTATTTATTTTATTATTTTTTACACTGGAAAAAAAAAAATGATCACTTTTATTCCTATTACAAGGAATGTAAACATCCCTTGTAATATAAAAAAGCATGACGGGTCCTCTTAAATATGAGATCTGGGGTCAAAAAGACCTCAGATCTTATATTTAGACTAAAATGCAAAAAAAAATAAAAAAATTGGAAAATGTAATTTTTTCAAATGACAAAAAAAAAAAATGTTTCTTTAAGAGGCTGGGCGGGACTGACGTTTTGACGTCACTTCCGCCCAGCCGAGCTATGGGGACGGGCGAAGGAGATTTTTCCTTCAGTCTCGTCCCCGCTCAGCTCCCGAACGGTCGCGATCTCCTCCGCCGCTACCGACGGCTCCGGTAAGCGGCGGAGAGCGCGGGAGAGCGGCGGGAGGGGGGGGGCCCCTCTCCCGCCACCGATAACGGTGATCTCGCGGCGCATCCGCCGCGGAGACCGCCGTTATCGTTACCAGAACCGCTGACAGTAAAGATAGATATCTCGGTTGTGGCAGCAGCTGCTACCGTTACAGAGATATGTATCTTTAAAGTGCCGCCGTATATAGTCGTACAGCGGTCTGGAAGTGGTTAATAAATCATCAATTACTGTTAATGCTAAATATTCGTATGTCTTTTTTACCAACAGTTTCCCAATTCCCAGGAATGGAAAGACATTGGCAAAGAATTCCAGGATATGTGGAATTTCCCAAATTGTGGTGATGCAATTGATGGAAAACATGTAAGGATCACCCCACCAGCCAATTCTGGATCTTTTTATTTTAATTACAAAGGATTCTTTAGCATAATCTTAATGGCGATCGTAAATGCAAAATACGAATTTATAAACCTGGACATAGGGAAAAATGGAAGAAACTCTAATGGAGGAGTAATACAGCGGAGTGAATTCATGAACAGATTGAAAGGAGGTGTTTTGCATCTACCATCTTCTGATGAGATTGTGGAAGGACTGAATTTTGTCTTTATTGGGGATGACGCGTTTGCTCTACATGAATATGTTTTGAAACCTTATCCCTTACCTAATTTAACAGCTCCACAGAAGATCTTCAATTATCGCCTGTCAAGAGCAAGACGGGTGGTTAAAAATGCCTTTGGCATTATGGCCAGCGGATTTTGAATCTTCCACACTGCTATGAATGTAGCAGTTGAAAGAGTGGACATTATTGTGCTGCTGTATGCTACACAATTTTTTACGCCGCAAAACAGTCTCATACATGCCATCATCTGCAGTCGATATGGAAGACATTACCAGTGGGACAATTATGCCAGGTGACTGGCGAAATGACAGTACTGGTTTGGAAAATTTAGCTCCTGCAAGGCCTAGATTACCAACTGCCAATGCCCGTCAAAATCGTCAAAATTATACAGATTATTTTGTAGGCAGGGGCAGGGCCGGACTTACCATTGGCCTTGACTGGGCTCAAGCCCAGGGGCCCCACCCAATAGGGGGCCCCCTTTAAAAAAAAAAAAAAAAAAAAAAATTTTTTTTTTTTTTTTTTTTTAGGGGTCCGGAGGTCCCCAGGGGCCCGGAGGCCCCCAGGGCCCTGGACGGCAACCCCCCTTTTTTTTATTTTTTTTTTGTAAAAAAATGTTTTTTTTTATATATTTTTTATTTTTATATATATAATATATATATATATATATATATATATATATATATATATATATTTTATTATTATTATTAAAGGGCCCAGGGGTCTCCAGGGCCCCCGGACGGCAACCCCCCTTTTTTTTATTTATTTTTTGTAAAAAAATGTTTTTTTATATATATTTTTTATATATTTTATTATTATTATTAAAGGGCCCAGGGGTCTCCAGGGCCCCCGGATGGCAACCCACCTTTTTTATTTTTTTATAAAAAAAATTACATTTTTTTTATATATATATATATATATATTTTTTTTTTATTAAAGGGCTCAGAGGTCCACAGGGCCCCATGTGGCAACCCCCCCTTTTTTTATTTTTTTTATAAATGTTTATTTTTTTATTTTTTTTTATTTTTTTATTAAAAGGCCCAGAGGTTCCCAGGGGCCCAGAGGTCCCCAGGGCCCCCGGGTTTGGCAGCCTCCCTTTTTTTATGTATTTTTTATAAATGTTTTTTTTTTTATTATTAAAGGGCCCAGAGGTTTATTTTTTCTTTTTATTAAAAGGCCCAGAGGTCCCCAGGGCCCCGGATGGCTACATATATTTATATATATTTGTTTTCTTCTTTATTTCTTCTTTTTTTTGTAAAGGCCCCCCCGCTTCTCAATTTGCGGCAGCCCCCACGCTTCTCAATTTCAGGCGGCAGCACCCCCACCCCCCCTAGATTCTCTGCTTCAGGGGGCCCATGCCTTAAGCTGTGCAAGAGGCCCCAAAATTCCTGATGGCGGCCCTGCGCATACCTCCCAACACGCACGGATTCTGTGGGACTTTCCCGCACAGACAGCTTCTTCCCGCAGTCCCGCAAAAGGGTTAATTTTCCCGCACTGCAAGAGGAGGCAGCACGGAAGCAGGAGGAACCGGAGTGGTGTGTGGAGGACTGTGGCTGCTGAAGGGAAGAAAGCCGACAGCCGGGCTAATGACAGTCTGTGGCCCCGGCTGTTGGCACAGGTGAGAGGCACTCCCCCCCTCAACAACTGCAAAATCCCCCCCCGCTCAACAACTTTAATGCGCTCCCCCCCGCTCAACAACTTCAATTCGCCCCCCCCGCTCAACAACTTCGATCCCCCCCAATTCTCGGCTCCAGGGGGCCCCTTCAACACTCAAGCCCAGGGGCCCCCACCACCCTAAGTCCTGCCCTGGGCAGGGGGGCAGTTGCATGGCGGGACTGTATATAGCTAGATAATATACTTAATTCTGTAAAAAATTGTGGTAATGTGTAAAATAACATGCCTCTGCCTTGATTATACATTTCAATTAAATGTTAGTAGTAAGTATATACTTTTAAAAACCCTTTTACATCAGTTGTTTGGTACTTTTATTAGTGTTATGTTAAAGCTTGGAGGAGGACTTCTTATTCTACTTTGTCTGACCACTGAACTTCTGTCTGCATAGTGCTAATTAACCCTGTGCTGATGATACGCACACAATACCACCTACCAACAAAACAAAATAAAAACCTATATTAATAAAACAGAGCATGAACACCTTGTCCCCTAGTCTCGGTTCTATCAAGAAATGGATTGGGGACAATAGAAGAAGGGAACAGAGTAGTCAAGATTAAATGGCTAGTTTAAACAATGCATTTCACAATGACTGCAAGAAGAATGTTTTTAGATATTACTGACATTGTGATATTTTTGGAAGTTTTTATTAAATATTCATGCTAGAAAGTACAGTGATGTATCAATTTCTCTATTCTCTTGAAAGTTCTTTAAATAAATAATCCAACATATGATTCAACATATTTACCTGTGTTTGGGTTAGAGAAATATCCTCTGGTTCAGATAATAGATTGGAGTCTGATGCCCCACTTGGTTGAAGACTGCAATGGGACTATCTGGGATCATCTGAGTCAGCCAAAAACATCAGGTCTTTGATGTACCACAAACGCGGGACATACACCTCTTCAGTTCCTGCACCAGATTTTTTGGACGCTTGTATTTTTTTATACTCCTTCTTGAAAACGGTGCGCAAGTTGGTCATTTTTTTCTTCACATAGTCTTCTGTGGGTTCAAGACAAACTGCTTTACATAGTTCTTTTAGTTCTTTGACAGCGTCATTACGTTTACTGCGATTGGAATAATCGCTTGACTTTACATCCCATAAGCAGTATAATTCTCGATATTTCTCAATAAATTGAGGTAGGAAATCAAGCGAGGTACATTTGAAAGGCATTGTCCTTTAAAAAAGGAAAAATAAATGAAATTAATGAGTGAGGGAAAAAAAAAAATATATATATATATATTTTTTTTTTAAAGCACTTTTTTGAAAATACATCACTCAAAAGTTACAAATGCCCATCTAGAAAAAGCAGACCTGCATACCAGAACAAGACAGCTACATTTTTCACCACAAACAGATATGTTTGAAGTCTCAGTTAGCGTATGAATATTCCTTCTTATGTCACGAACCGATGGTTCATATGCAGGCCACGCCTCTTCTTTAGTGATCAACATAGAGTCCCCAGATGTTTAAATTCTGTGCTATTGAACGAATATTCCTTCTTACGTCACAAACCCCGTAGACGTTTGTATAATCACATGTGTTTGAACATCTGCAGGCCACGCCTCTTCTTTAATGATCAACATAGATTCCCCAGATAGATATGTTTGAATTCTCTGCTATCGTACGAATATTCCTTCTTACGTCACAAACACTGTATATTTTCGTATAATCACATGTGATAGATCATCTACAGGCCACGCCTCTTCTGTAAGACAGTGCACGCTGCAGACATCATGGCTGAGGAGCACATGGCAGATTCTCCAGGTGCAGGTCCAGAGATAGAGCAAAGGGAGGAGATTGTGGAGGTGGCGATGGAGGAAAGTCTAGCATTAAAAACAAACACAAGAAGGATAAGGAAGAAAGCCACCAACATGTCTGTGGAGGAGATGGTAGACATGGTGAATATCCTGCAAAAGAAGGATTACGATTGTCATGAGCAACATGAATATACGGAAAGATGCAATATTGGAGAGGGTGCAACGTGTGTTACGAAAACACCATGGCATTGATCGCACAAAAGATCAGTTACGAAAGCGATGGTCTGACCTGAAGTTGAGAAAGAAAAATCAACTAAGAAAAATCAACAAAATTATCCATAAAAGTAAGTACTATATTTTAAATAGACATGTATTATGTTCTAGGAAGCATATTCCATGTTGTTTGGAGTATGTTATATATATGCCGTCTGAACATGTCATGTGCTTCCTTTCTGCTTTCACTCATTTTCCTTGGGACTCTACATTGCATTATGTTTGTTGACTCTATAAATATACAAAGTTTTCTTGTTTTTAAAAGTAAAAATGGTATTGCAATGCTTTACCTGCACCTAAACGTCATTTTTATTTTTATTGCATTTTATAGGAAGCCTCAAAAAGACACATGAAGAGGTGGAAATAGTAGATCAGGATTTGGAGCAGACATGTGCTCAGTCTGAAATGGCAACAGACACAACTGTAACCATACTGGTGCCTGTTGAAGGCAGTGATGAGAGCAGCCATGTGTCGACTTCCGGTGAATTTTCTATATATATAATTTTTTTTTTTTTGAAGTTCGATAATTTTTTAAGCATTTAAATATATGGCTTTTTTTCTAGGTGGCCAATAATCTGCTTCATGCAGTTCAACGTTTGACAGCACATCAGCAAATGGAATAATTGCAATTTTAAAGTCATTAAATGATGACATAGAAACATTTCAAACTACTTTGAATTTTTTTACATGCAGAATTTCAGAGATTCTTAAACAATTCTAAATAGTTTTACTGGTTTTTCATGCATACCCTTGTTCGTTTTTGCACATATGTAACTTTTGACAAACATACAGGGCCAGATCCACGTAGCGCGGTGCTTTCTTACGTCCGGCGTAGCGTATCTCAGATACACTACGCCACCGTAACTTACAGCGTATTTCCCGTATCCACAAAGAATTTGCACTGTAAGTTATGGCGGCGTAGTGTAAATGTGTCGGCGTAAGGGCGCACAATTTAAATCACTAAGTTGTGGGCGTGTTTTATGTTAATACGTCTTGACCCGACGTAAATGATGTTTTTTTTAAACGGAGCATGTGCCGTCCATTGGGGTATCCCAGTGTGCATGCTCCAAATTAACCCGCAACAAGCCAATGCTTTCGACGTGAACGTAATTCTACGCAAAGCCCTATTCGCGAACGACTTACGCAAACGGCGTAAAATTTTCAAAATTCTACGCAGGAACGACGTCCATACTTAACATTGAGTACGCCTCATTAAGCAGGGGTAACTTTACGCTGGAAAAAGCCTTACGGAAACAACGTAAAAAAATGCTCCGGCCGGACGTACGTTTGTGGATTGCCATATCTAGCTAATTTGCATACTCAACGCGGAAATCGACGGAAGCGCCACCTAGCGGCCAGCGTAAATATGCATCTTAGATCCGACGGCGTACTAAGACGTACGCCAGTCGGATCTAGCCCAGCTTCAGGCGTATCTTGTTTTGTGGATACAAAACAAAGATACGCCGGAGCAACCTAGAAGTTACGCGGCGTATCAATAGATATGCCGCCGTAACTACTTTGTGGATCTGGCCCACAGTGTTTTTTGTTGTTCCACTGTATTAGCTAGTGCAGTGATATTCCGGTAGCACGCCTTTAGCTTCTGCAAAACTACAAGTCCCATCATGCCTCAATCTCTCAAGGTCTAGGACTTATTGGACTTGTAGTTCTGCAACAGCTGGAGGTCCACTAATTGCATATCCCTGCTCTAGTGCAAAGCACACATTTTTAGGGCCTTGTCCAAATTCAAATAATCATGTTGTCCATCTGTACAGTGTAGTAAACCTCTCTACTGATTGTACAAATGGACATTGGAACACCTATAGTAATGGGAGGCAACCCAGGCCCTCCTGCTGTGGTGGATATAGAAATCCCATCATGCCTCTGCCTCTAGGTTTCATACCTGTGATTTGTATGGCTTTCCAAGATCTGATAGGACTTTTCGTTTCAAAACAGCTGGAGTGCCCAGAGTGGCTACCCCTGACCTACAGTGTTCTTGTCCATCTGTCCTAAACAACAGGATTGTAATAATTGCCAAATTGCAGAGCACATGTAGGCAATGTTTGCACCATATGTACTGGCTAGTACAATATATACCTACTATGCATATGTAAAGTTTAATATTATGTGATAAAGCTAGTGCACCTAGGGGCAGTTTTTCTTGCTTTAGCTGTAACGTATTGTTGTCCACCTCTAGACACTAGAACATTGCATCCCTACTGTTATATTGTTAACCTTTTTATAATTGCACTCCTATTGTACAAAATGTATAGTGATTTTATATGAAGAGGTTCTATTTTTGCTTTACAAAAGTTCTATTTTTAATAAAAAAAAAATTTATACATGTTCATATATACGGGTACAAACATGAAACCATTCCTTATTTGGTTTTGGCACAATAAATCTGTGCTTGTTATAAATTGGTGTGGAGTGTATTTATTTTAAGCATTATGTGCATGATGTGCTAACACATACAGTATAATCACCACAATTGATGTTATAGATTTATTACATTTTACATTACAAATGCACAGACAACTTTGGGTTTAGTACACTTTGCTCGGCACCTCCCGGCTGAAGCTTACTTGCTGAGTTGCTGACTTTTTATACATAATTTTCTTCGGATCATGCGCAGTTCTGTTTCTTAGGTAAAATCGTCCAACTGTACCATTAACGATACGAATTTTGGACGTTTTTTGAAAAAAAAAAACAACATGTTGGTTCTCGAAATTTCGGCTGTCATACGAAAATCGCGTGTCGAACAAGCACTCTAATGATATGAAAATCGGTCGATTTTACGTTCGTTTTAGATTTTCGATCGAAACTCGTATCGTGTATGGCCGGCTTAAATGTCTCAATATGCAAATACTTCTGTTGTGTTGAGGTCATGTAAATGTCCCAGTCACATTGGGGATCAGTGTAGGGTGCCCCCTTACATTGGTTGTCAGTGTAGAAATATTATTCTGTTAAATTTTATGAAATATTTTATTACACCATTTGGTTGAGGATTTTTTTTCATATGTTCCTCCTCTAAAATCTAGGTGTGTCTTATGGTTAGGTGCATCTTATTGAGTGAAAAATACGGTACCTAGATGTGAATGAAACAGAAAACTTGATAAAAGATTGCAAGGAATGATTGTTCGAATGGTGGATAAAGTACCTTGATTAACTTTCAGAGAAATTCAAGCTGACCTTTAGGCACAGGGTACAGCTGTGTCAGCTCGCACTATACGTCGCTATCTGAATGAAGGAGACCTAATTGCTGACACAGAAACATAAAAAAGCCACCTTACCTGACAAAGCCAAAATCCTTTTGGGAGAATGTGCTGTGGACAAAGAAATTAGGCCTTTACAGAAAATAATACAGTCCCTACAGTCAAACACGGTGAAGGGTCATTGAGGTTTTGGGGTTGCTTTGCTGCTTCAGACACTGGATGTCTTGACATGGCATTATGAAATCTGAAGACTACCAAATAATTCTGCAGTGCCCAGTGTCAGAAAGTTGGGTCTCTGTCAGAGGTCATAGGTCTTACAGTAGGACAATAACCCAAAGCACAGGTCAAAAAGCACCCAGACAAAGACAAAGCGCTGGAGAGTACTGACACTGGTCAGCAATTAGTCCAGATCTAAATCCCATAGAGCACCTGTGAAGAGATCTCAAAACAGCAGTTGGGAAAAGTAACCCTTCCAATCAAAGAGACCTGGAGCAGTTGGCGGAAGAAGAGTGGTCCAAAATTCCAGTAGAGAGGTGTAGGAAACTTATTGATGGTAACAGGAAGCAATTGATTTCAGTTATTTTTTTTCCAAGGGGTGGGCTAACAAATATTAAATTGAGGGTGCCACTTCGTTGATTGGATGGTGCCTGTCACTCCAGCAGTGTAGTCACATCTGGCCTATGTGCTGCAATTACAACACTTACTAATAGCTCTGCAGGTCCCTCTGAATGTATTGCAAAGGGTTTGCTTATCAATCTTGACGTTGGCTCGGATGGTTTGAAGGGACGCTAAATGACTAAATAGATTTAACATTATCATAGATTTACCTCTGTGGCTGTAACAGGCGCTCTCCACGCCGTCATAATGCGTTCCGGCGTGGAGCGCATACGTCATCGCGCGCAACCGCATACGTTCCAACCTCAGTTGTGGTTCACTCCTGTTCACCAGAGCTGTTACAGTGGCACAATTCCATGTTCTCTCATATGTTAAAGTTAGCTGAATGCACCTTCTGGGAGGATATATGGGCTGTGCTCTTAAATTTAATTTATGCTGGTAATGTGTTGGCCTCATTTACTGAACTACAAATGAAATATGATCTTCCTCAGACAGCATTTTATAGGTATCTCCAGCTTTGCCACGCTTTAGGCCTTGTACACACGGTCGGACCAAACCGATGTGACTGGTCCGTCGGACCGTTTTCATCGGTTCACCGCTGAAGTGGCCTGATGGTCTGATGTGCGTACACACCATCGTTCCAAAAACCGATCGGGTCAGAACGCGGTGACGTCAAACACACGACGTGCTGAATAAAACGAAGTTCAATGCTTCAAAGCATGCGTCGACTTGATTCTGAGCATGCAAGGGTTTTGAACCGATGCTTTTCTGCACTAACCATCGGTTTGGACCGATCGGGCAGCGGTCCATCGGTTTTGGTTTTGAAGCATGTTTTAAAATTTTGGACCGAAGGAAAACAGACCGATGGCCTATACACACGGTCGGTTTGGTCCGATGAAACTGAACTTCGGTTCATTCTCATCGGTTCGGTCCGACCGTGTGTACGGGGCCTTACAAGCCCAATTTGGGGTTAATGCACTCCGGTTCTCAGACTACGCACTGATAGGAGTACTGAAGTCCCAGGGCGCTAGGGGCTTAATCTGATGTCTACTCTCACCTTTTGAATATGACAATCAATAATAATCCTTTAGCGGTTAAGGCTAAATGTCAGACACTCATCCCTGGTTTATTGGATGAAGACTGTTTGGAGGCATGCTCTTCTCATTTAACTATCTCTCCGGCTATAAATAATAAATTAATTAAACTGTATATGCTGCATCAATTGTATTTATCATCAGCACGGTTACACGCCATGCGCCGCATTCCAACACCTGGATTCATAAAGCTGATTTTATTCACAATATGTGGCTGTGTCCGGTCATAGTTGGCTATTGGAAGAGGGTATTCTAGATGAGGAACAATGGCCACAATTCACTAGAATCTTGTTAGAGGAAACAATTTTCTTAGCCCGCAAGGCAATAGCGCTTAGATGGAATTGATCTGTTCCTCCATTACCCTGATGAAGAGACTACTCATATGTCCCGAAACACGTCGGGTGGATCAATGACCACTATCATCGGCTCATTACTGTATTATTGCACATTGTTTTGCTAAATTTATTGTTGGTGTCTCCTACACCATTTTCACATTTATATACTTTTTCATTGTCATTAAATTATATATTTTTATTATATTGTTTAGATTTTCTTTATTTGGTTTGCCTCAAAAATCCCACAATTCCTGTTCTGGGGATACTTGCTTTTTCTTCATGTCTTATAATAAGGTGGTACATTTTAAGAAGTAGACTAACAGAAGCTACCATGTTACTAGTAGACATTTTAACCTAAAGGTTCATAGAAGATTCACATAGGATCTATGGGCCAGATTCACGTAGAAATGGGCTACGCTGCGGCGGCGTAACGTATCCCATTTACGTTACACCGCTGCAAGTTTACAGCGTAAGTGCCTGATTCACAAAACACTTACCTGTAAACTTGCGGCGGCGTAGCGTAAATCTGCCCGGCGCAAGCCCGCCTAATTCAAATGGGGCAGGGACCATTTAAATTAGGCGCGTTCCCGCGCCGAACGTACTGCGCATGCTCTGTCCCTAAAATTTCCCGACGTGCATTGCGCTAAATGACGTCGCAAGGACGTCATTGGTTTCGACGTTAATGTAAATGGCGTCCAGCGACATTCACGGACGACTTACGCAAACGACGTGAAATTTAAAAATTTGACGCGGGAACGACGGCCATACTTAACATTGGTTAGACCACCTAGAGGGCATGCTTAGTTTTACGCGACGTATCTCTACTGAAACAACGTAAATTTAGAGCGACGGGCAAAGCGGACGTTCGTGAATCGGCGTAACTAGTCATTTGCATATTCTACGCCGACCGCAATGGAATCGCCACCTAGCGGCCAGCCTAGAATTGCAGCCTAAGATCCGACGGTGTAGGTCACTTACACCTGTCGGATCTTAGGGCTATCTATGCGTAACCTGATTCTATAAATCAGGCGCATAGATACGACAATCGTATCTCAGAGATACGCCGCCATATCTCTTTTGTGAATCTGGCCCTATATTTACAATTGTGTGTCTTAACATATAGCACTGCAGCTTATAAAATGGGTAGTTGTACCCAGAGATACATGGTCTGACCATGTAGAAAACAATGGACAATAAACAGAATAATTGTTTACAAGTAAAGAACTTTTATATCAACAATAACAACTACATCTGCAAGTAATCCTCACTTGCCATGCTTAGGTTCATTGCTTTCCCATTCCCTGCTAATGTGCTCTAGCAACTTCAGAAAATATTGATTAGAACAGTGGTCATTAACCCTGTCCTGGTTTGCTAGATAACTGAAATACTTTACAGGTGATATCATTTGCTGCTCACTGATTGCAGTATTCTAGTCTGCATCTCCCCATGGTAATACATGGGCCCTGAGGACAGGGTTGATAACCACTGGGTTAGAAAGAGAATGAAGTACATTCAACCGGCCTCACAACCACAGACCACATTTAACCACACCAGCCCAGGACCTCCACATCCAGCATCTTCACCTCCAAGATCGTCTGAGACCAGCACCCATACAGCTGCTGCCACAATCGGTTTGCATAACCAATACATTTCTGCACAAACTGTCAGAAACCACCTGAGGGAAGCTTATCTGCATGCTCATCATCCTCATCCGGGGTCTCTATCTGACTGCAGTTTGTCATCGTAACCGGCTTGAGTGAGCAAATACTCACATTCAATGACATTCAATCACTTTAAAGAAGTGTTCTCTTCATGTATAAATCCCGGTTTTCACTGTACAGGGCAGGTCCCGGACCCCCCCCCCCAATACAGTAAAACTGCACATTTTAGAGTGGCCTTTTATTGTGGCCAGCCTAAGGCACACCTGTGCAATAATTATGCTGTCTAATCAGCATTGTGATATACCACACCTGTGAGGTAGATGGATTAGAACGGAGAAGTGCTCACTAACACAGATTTAGACAGATTTGTGAACAATATTTGTGAGAAATAGGTCTTTTGTGTACATAGAAAAAGTTGTAGATCTTTTAAGTTCAGCTCATGATAAATAGGGGAAAACAAAAAAGTGTTGGATTTATAATTTTTTCTCAGTGTATCTTTAACTACCGTATTTTCCGGCGTATAAGACGACTTTCTAACCCCTTAAAATCGTCTTAAAAGTCGGGGGTCGTCTTATACGCCGGTAACCTAACATCCTTACCTTATCCTAAGACATGTAGAATCGCGGCCGTACGTTTTTTCAAAAGCCGCGCCTCCTACGTCTTCTGTTCCGTGATAGGCGGAACACTCAGCTTCCCAGGAGACACCGTGTTTAGTGTCCGCCTATCACGGAGGCCCTCTCGTCCTGTGTTTAGTGTCCGCCTATCACGGAGGCCCTCTCGTCCTCGGACGAGAGGGCCTCCGTGATAGGCGAACACTGAACACAGTGCCTTCTGGGAAGCTGACTGTTCCGCCTATCACGGAACAGAAGACGTAGGAGGCGCGGCTTTTGAAAAAACGTACAGTACGGCCGCGATTCTGCATGTCTTAGGATAAGGTAAGGGCACAGCGAGTCTGGCATACAGCTAGCATGTAATGGGGCACATTCTGGCATGTAATGGGGCACAGTCTGCACAGTCTGGCATGTAATGGGGCACAGTCTGGCATGTAATGGGGAACAGTCTGGCATGTAATGGGGCACAGTCTGGCATGTAATGGGGCACAGTCTGGCATGTAGTGGCACAGTCTGGCATGTAATGGTGGCACCGTGAGGCGAGGCATGACTAGTAAGAAGGGGGTAGTCTTATACAGTGAGTATATCCCAAAACCAACATTTTGGCTGGAAAATTAGGGGGTCATCTTATACGCCCAGTCGTCTTATACGCCGGCAAATATGGTACTGTTCTATAGTTGTTTGTAAAATTATCTATAGATAGTTCTAATATTGCCAATGCCGGTGAGGGGCAAGTAATGTTCCTTGTAATTGATGAGATCAGTTTGAAAACAGATTTCCAAAAACTAGTTACTGATCTACAATACCAAAGTATATGTAACAGGTTCCCAGGTTGCCCACAGTTACGTCAGCAATCTGGCGATTGTTCTTTATACATTTTAGATAGCCAGACTGGCATCAGGTACCAACTATAAAGGGGTTGTAAGCATTTTTTTTTTTTTAAAACAACAAACATGTTATACTTACCTCCACTGTGCAGCTCGTTTTGCACAGAGTGGCCCCGATCCACGTCTTCTGGGGTCCCTCGGCGGCTGTCTCTGGTCCTCCCCGCAAGAACTACAGAGTGGCCCCGATCCACGTCTTCTGGGGTCCCTCGGCGGCTGTCTCTGGTCCTCCCCGCAAGAACTACACACATTCATGGGAGAGAGCTTGCATTGTGTGTAATCCTTGCGGGCACGCTCCCGTGATACAGTGAGTGGCCATAGCTGCTCACTGTATCACTCGGCCCCGCCCCTCGGCGCACCACGTCACTGGATGTGATTGACAGAAGCACCAGCCAATGGCTGCGCTGCTTTCAATCCATCCGCTCTAACCAATCAGCGGCCAGGCTGAGGCTGAATCGGGTTGATTCAACAGAGCATATCATTGCATGCAAAAAACTGAAGTGTTGTGGCGTTCTATCGGATCGATCGACCGGTTTCGCCGACCTGACGTCATCTGGAGCGTCCTGAACGCCACAAAACACCTCCCTTTTATCACAACATTGCGTCCTTTATTAGGGCGTCCATGTTTGGTGTGATCTCTGCCAGACTTAGCCCCCACTCTGCCAGACTTAGCCCCCAGAAAAAATACCTCAGGCCCCCCGATGGAAAGATCAAAGCCTTTCCGAAAACTTACAAAAATCAGCGATGAAACCTTTCATTCAGCCTATATTAACAGCCAAGGCAATTCAGAACAGAAGTTAGTCGACATTGAAAATGATTTGGAAAAATTAGAACAGGCCATGGACGCATTTGAACAAAAACTAATAAACACCCTTGACAAAGTGGCGCCCATCACTACGTCATACAATAGGCCTAGGAAATCGAAATCATGCCCTTGGTATTCATCCTCACTGGGAGAGTTAAAATCCAAAAGACGTCAGCTTGAACGCAAATGGATCAGAACTAACCACCCGCAGGACAAATTGGCCTACAGGAACCAGTGCAGAGTGTATAGCAAGCACGTAAAATTCCAAAAAAGGAAGGCGCATGCGCGGCAGCTCCCAAGATGGCCGCCGTCATCTAGAGCTCCGCTCCACCACGGCCTAACGAGTCCCACCGGAGCAGTCTGAGCGCCCCCGCAGCCGTACCACCGGGATCACCGTGTAGGGGAAGCTCCCCTGAGCCCGCAGATGTCCGCGCCGTCCGTCCGGAGGGATCTGACAGGTCAGATGGCGGCGTCTCCGGGCCCCCTCAGTTATGCCAAGATGGCGGCGACACGAGGCCTGCCTGAAACGGCGCTGCAGGAGGACTCCATAGCGGACCAGGATCTGCACCCCCCGCAGTCCCCGGGTACAGAATTCCCCCCCCTGGCAGCAGCTGCATCCCCAGCATCCACCGAGTCACTGCTGGAGAGAGTGGGAGCTGGATTCCCCACTACCCCCATGATGGACCCCCATACAGGGATGCTGCTCTCAGTATATGAGGTACAGGAGGAGGCCCCCATCCCCACAGACTTTCCTTCTATGATGTCTGCCTTCTCCCTAATGCTATCCAAAAGCCTAGCGGTAAACGCAGCACAAATCACATCATCCATTCATGCTGATTTACTGCAGTTGGGGATGAGGATGGACACTATTGAGCAGAAAGCTGATCAGGCAGTAGCAAGGATTAATCAGAACTCTGCCAGATTACAAGACGTGCAGGAGCAATTGGAAACAGCATTTGCAAAAATAGACGACCTCGAGAACCGTTCGAGACGCTATAATTTTAGGGTGAGGGGGCTCCCCGAAACCGATAAGGAGGTACAGGTCGCAGTGAAAACCCTCATTAAAAACCTCATCCCTGACATTGCTGAGCACCGTCTGGAGCTGGATAGAGCTCACAGAGCATTGCAAGCCCCCCGATCGGATGGATTACCCAGAGACATCATTGTGAAACCACACTTTTATGCGGTCAAAGAGGAGGTGATGAAAAGGGCAAGGCGTTCGGACAATCTCATGTTGAACGGTCACAAGATTCAAATCTTTGCAGACCTGTCCCCCTACACAGTACAAAAGCGGCGAGCTCTGAAACCGTTGCTGCAGGTCCTTATGGAAAAGGAGGTCACATACAGATGGTCTTTCCCGATCCGGGTAAATTTCACCTACAGAAATAAAAGCTATGGCTTTTCAACTTTCGCGGAGGGGGAGCACCTGCTGGTTCAACTTGGACTGATCGCCCTGGAACCCCCGAGCTCACAGAACAACAGAGGACCCTCGGCTTCAACGAAAAGGCCTTCGCCTGGCAGCCCGCTGCAGCAGACCTGGATGAAACAGACCCACAAGCGTTCCAAGGAGAACTTCCGTACCTGAGGATCGGGCTCTGATGTCCCTCTTTGTCATTTAGGGACCCTGACTCGAGAGGGTCTCCCCTTCTTAAAGGGGACTTGGGGACCCTCCGCGGTTTCCTTGTTTTTTCCCCAAGGGACAGCTCGGAGGGGGGAGGTACCCGGGGTGCAGGGACCTAACACCGTATAAGTTTTACACAATGTTTATGTTTTTTTTTTTTTCTTTTATTAGTTCTCTTGCTAAGTTTTTGGGAGTGTTACTTCCCCCTCCACCGGAACTGGGGGGGTTAACCTGGACTCGGGGGAGGAGGGGGATTGGTTCGGAGCCACAGGGCTCCTGGGGGATGCATTTTTGCAAAGTTACACGGGGAATAGAGTTCATAGCAGGTATAGCCATGCTACTCAACGGTTACAATATTGGCATTACGTTAACATAGGATCACTTGGTGGGGGGGGGGGGTGCCAACCCCGGGGAGGTAGCATCCCTCACAGTATATGTACCGGTTTGCGCTTTGGATGGGCATCCTAGCTCCCGGGGGAACACCCCCGCTCAGGGGGGGCGCTTAGTTATTGGGCATCACGGGCTCCTGGTTAGCCCTCAGTTATCGGTTAGTGGTGGTGGGGCCGTGGTGGACCCAGTGCACCTCCGTTGGATCGAGAGCGCCATGGGTGCAATCGAATCCATATCCGGTTTTCCGGCATTAGGGAAGCTTCAGTTCCCTAATAGGGCAGGGGTAGAGGCGGGCGTGCCCACTTCACCCCGGGGTGGGGAGGGGTCGGGGGACCCCCAGGTTCAAGTTATGCACTGTTTAACACTGATTTTTGCAGGTATGCATCGATGCAGACATACATGCATAATATTGTCTCTTCTCTCTTTCCTCTCCATTTCATCTCTTTCTTCTCTCCTTCCCTTTCATAATCCCTGGAGTGCTCTTAGGTCCCACGGCAGGTTCCGGTCCTTCGTCCCGGGTCTCAAGACCAGTGTGCACCGATGGTCCGTTCTCAACTGGAAGCTCTCGCTGCGGGCTCAAGGTAGGCTGCGTGTGGCTGGTATAGTTTCTGCACCTCTGATCCATGACTGACACACAACCCCCCCCACCTACCCTCAAACTCATCTCCCATAATGCGCAGGGACTAAATTCACCCGTTAAACGCAGGAAGCTCCTCCAACTCTACCACTCTATGCACGCAGATATCCTTATGATTCAGGAGACCCACTTCCCATCTTCTTACAAACCCACGTTCCTACATCAGCGTTACCCCCAATTTTTTCTTTCATCAGCAGACAACAAAACAAAAGGGGTAGCCATCTGTTTCGCTAGACACATCAACCTCTCCCTGGTGGAATCGATTGTCGATCCGCTGGGTCGCTATCTCCTGGTATCAGGACACATAGATGGGGAACTTTATACATTCGTGTCGTATTATACCCCAAATAAGGGCCAAAAATCATTTTTTGACTCCTTGCTTCGGAAGCTACAACCGCACCTTAAGGGCACAGTCTTCATGGGAGGGGACTCTAACACAGCTTTCGACTTCTCACTAGATAAATCTGTGGACGGGAAACCCAAACCTAAACGCCCTTCCAAACAGAGCTCTAAAATAGCCAAACTCCTTCACTCAGCAGGGTTGATAGACGTCTGGCGGGAAGCCAACCCACGGACAAAGGACTACACACACTTTTCGGCACCACACAACTCTTACGCCAGGATTGACCACATTTTTACCCACGCCACGACTATACCACTGATACGTAACGCCCGGATAGTAGACTCCCCCCTTTCAGACCACTCTATGGTGACGGTGACAACCCAGAGGCCCACAGGAGCTAGGAACCCACCTCGATGGCGCCTGAGGGAATCGCTGTTGAGCGACCCAATTCAGTGCTCCTTGCTGGAGGGGGACATCAAAGAATACTTTCTTATTAACGCGACAGGGGAGGTTTCTGCGTCCACGGTCTGGGCGGCGCACAAGACGGTGGTCAGGGGGAAATTGATTCAGCTAGCAGCGAAGCTTAGAGCGGAACATAGGGCGGACACGCTTAAACTTGAGGAGGAATTCCGCACGTTAAAAAAGAACCACAAACGCCACCCCACGACTGAACTGCTCTCCCGACTGGACAAGGCACGGGCCCTACTTAACCTCTCCCTAACGACGGCGGCCGAACAACACCTGCGGTGGACCGGGGCGAAATTTTATTCCCAAACTGACAGGACGGGCTCCCGGCTGGCCACTAAATTGAGCCCCAAACAGCGATCATTAGCCTTCCCTAAAATCAAAACGGCCACGGGTGACTTGACACAGAACCCGACCAAAATTATGGACAGCTTCCTACGGTTCTACTCGGACCTTTATAAACCGGCCGGTTCTCCCCTCAGCCCGGCAGGGAAAGAGTTTCTGGCGGAACTACCCCTGCCTTCTCTTACGGAGGAGCATAGGGACCTTTTGGATTCCCCGTTCACGCAGGAGGAAGTATTAGCGACCATTAAGTCCCTGAAGTTAGGCTCCTCCCCGGGGCCGGATGGCTTCTCCACGGGGTACTATAGGAAATTCGGCACATGTTTGGCACCCCACTTGACGCGACTGTTCAACTCCCTCAGGGATGGAGCCCGGCTGGGAGCTGATTTAAACTCGGCTTACATTTCGGTCATACCGAAACCAGACAAGGACCCTAGCGAAGTGTGTAATTACCGCCCCATATCTTTGATTAATAACGACATTAAAATTATGACAAAAATCTTAGCAAACAGACTATCAAGTTTCATAGCATCTTATATACACAAGGATCAGGTGGGCTTCATCCCTGGGAGACAGGGAACGGATCAGATCAGACGCGCCATTGATGTAATCTCCCTACTTAAATCACAATGGGACGGAGGGGCACCCCAAAAGGGTTTCCTGCTGTCCATAGACCTCCACAAGGCCTTCGACTCCATAGACTGGGAATACTTAAACGGAATTCTGAGTAGATGGGGATTTGGCCCTAGCTTCCTTAGCCTCATACAGTCACTTTACTCACGCCCCTCTGCACAGGTACGCCTCATGGGCAGATACTCGGAGACATTCGCCATAGGCAGGGGAACCAGACAGGGGTGTCCGCTCTCCCCGCTTCTTTTTGCGGTGGCCATAGAGACTCTGGCAGTAGCCCTGAGAGCAAACCCGGACGTCAAGGGGGTTACATGTGGTACAAGGGAACACAAATGCGCCCTATACGCGGACGACCTCCTACTCTTCGTCACATCACCCCTGCTGTCCACGCCAATCATTCTTAAAACACTACGGGTTTTCAGTGAGATCTCGGGTCTGCAAGTGAATCTGGGGAAATCCCTAGCGATGAATATCTCTGTCCCCCCCGATCTACTCAAACAGATTTCTAGTAATTTTACCTTCACCTGGACCTCCACACACATCCCATATTTGGGTATCAAATTGACGCCCGACATCAACAACCTTTTCAAGGCCAACTACCCCCCTATGATCCTCCGATGTAAAGGGGATATCACGCGTTGGGCTAAAGGTGGGCTGTCATGGCTGGGCAGAGTGAACGCGGTCAAAATGACCCTGCTCCCACGTCTTCTGTACCTTTTCCGGGCCCTACCAATCCCGGTGAAGAAACAGTTCCTTAGCAAATTTCAATCAGAGATTGTCCGATTCGTCTGGGGGAAAAAGGGGTATAGATGTCCCTCGGGCATACTCCATCGGCTTCGGACGGAGGGGGGAATTGGGCTTCCCAACCTTTGGGAGTACTATAGAGCAGCCCAACTGGCACAAATATCGGCAGTATTCTCGAACGGACCAAAACCCGACTGGATAGCCATGGAACGACAAGCCATCCCATTACACACCATTGATTTCATTTTAGGGGGCGACCCCAGACGCAGACCAGCCATTCTAGCCCCAACACTGTCCCACTCGGTTGCCCTCTGCTCCAGACTCTACTCCCTTCACTCCCTGATTTCCCCCCTGAAACCACTGAGACATTTGTTTCATAATCCCGACTTCCCACCAGGGTTGGATATTAGGGCATTCCGGTGGTGGACAGACAAAGGCTTATACAGGATAGGACACTATCTCTCCCCAGCGGGACCGCTTTCCCTACCACACTGTAGGAAAAAACTAGATATGCCCGACAGCGAGCTCTTTCGGTTTACACAAATCTCCCATTTTCTCCACTCTATGTGGACGGAGAAGTCGGTCCCCCCCTCCATAACCCCCTATGAGCACTGGTGTACAAACACAATGGATCAGAGGGGTGGAATATCCCTGATTTACATAGCATTGATGTCTAAGACGGAGAAACCATCGTATGCACGGGCCTGGGAGGAGGACTTGAACAATGCTTGGGGCACTGCGGTATGGTATCGCGCCTCCACAAGGGCGTACAAAGGTATTATGAATGTGGGCCTCATAGAGGCAAGCCTAAAACTCTTGGTGCGGTGGTATTACGTCCCCTCCAGGCTGGCAAGAATGTTCCCAGGAACCTCTCCACAATGTTTTAGGGGCTGTGAATTGAGGGGCTCCATGCTTCACACGTGGTGGTCCTGCCCTCGCATTAGAGCCTTCTGGAAAAAGGTTTTCCGTGCCACCGGAGCCCTGCTGGGGACAGTGATTTCACCGCAGCCTAATGTTGCACTGTTGAACCAGTGTATCCCTGGTCTACCTAAACTATCCCAGAGCTTAGCATTTTTTATACTGTTGGGGGCCAAAATGACCATAGCCAAGGCATGGAAGAAGCCCACAGTCTCCTTCCTGGCATTTAAGAGAAAAGTCTCCTGGATAATGTCACAGGAGCAGATAGTAGCGAAATGTGCGGACCAATCGGAGAAATTCAGGTCTGTGTGGGAGCCTTGGGCGACATACTGCGGGGTGTCCCTTTTACCAGGGATACAGCCTGGGGGTGGGAGCACTCCACTCCACACATAAAGACATCTCTCTGTCCCTCTTCCTCTGTCTTTCTTCTCTTTCCTCTTCCTTTTTTCACCTTTCCTCTTCATCCCACGTGTCTTGCTCTCTCTCTCCCTACTTCTGCACCTCTCTTGGTGTGCGGTTCAGCTAGCGGTGCATTTAGTCATTAAGTGATAGCTACCCAGTTTGACTGCCTGCGCAGTTGCAGGCAGATGCCTTGAATCACATAGGCCGTTCGCTACTATATGGGGCGGCGTGGGACTCCGGGGCCTTGGCTCCCAGGGCGCAGTGTGAACCCGAGAGGGGCGCCCGGGGAGATGAGTGTCACGGGGCCCGCGCAGCGGTAGTATACAAACCTGGCTGCCTTACGGGCAGACACGAGGCCGACAGCTCAACTACGGACACTAGAGTCGGGCTGAGAGGATATGATATGTTTGCCTTGTTTATAGACGAATACCTACAGATCTCTGTTATAACTTAAGCTATGTACTGTTATGTGCCATTGTCTTCTGGCATTTTGTTATGACAAAACCTTCAATAAAAACCATTAAATATAAAAAAAAAAAAAAAAAAAAAAAAAATTCCAAAAAAGAAGCTATTATAATGCCCAAATAGCCCAAGCAATTAATAAAGAGGCTGAACTATTCAAAATCACATCCAGCCTCTTTAACAACAAAAAATACTTTTCTTCCATACCATCTTCAGATAAAATGTGCTCCAGCCTTCTTCTGTCATTTGAAGCCAAAATACAGAAAATCCGGACATCTACCAACCAGGCTATGCGACCCTTAGACCAACCAATATCATCTGGCTTCCATTCAGGTCTTATGCGATTTACAGATACTACCCCTGGGGAGATACTGAAAATTATGAGAGACTTAAAAGCATCATCATATCCGGATGATATCTGTCCCGGGTGGCTCATGAAGGCCAATGCAAAAACATTGGCCCTGGACATTTGCAAAGTTATTAACCTTTCTCTGCAATTAGGCATCGTCCCAGGAAAAATGAAGCATGCCATAGTAACACCTCTTCTGAAAAAGATGGGTCTAGACATAAATGACCCGCTCAATTTCAGGCCCATTTCCGCCATCCCCTTCCTGGCAAAAATCCTAGAGCAAGTAGTCTTCAGGCAGCTACAAAACTATTTTGAGGGGGGTAACCTCTTCCATGACACCCAGTCGGGGTTTCGTCCGGGAAGAGGAACCGAGATATCTGTGCTGGCCATGCGAGAAAGACTATTGACAATCCGTGACGCAGGGGGGTCGGCAGCCCTGATTTTGCTAGACCTCTCCGCAGCATTCGACACTGTCGACTATGATATACTGTTGGACAGATTAAAAAATCTTTTTGGTCTTAACGGGGTGGTCCTGAGCTGGATACGCTCGTTTCTCCATGAGAGAACACAATGTGTCAAGATGGGAACACACCGGTCTACCCCAAGACCTCTGACATGCGGAGTTCCACAGGGGAGTGCTCTATCGCCACTCCTCTTTAACTGCTATGTTCGTCCTCTTGCTGACATCATCCAGAACAATAATTTGGAGTGTCAGCTTTATGCCGATGACACACAAATTCTGGTTGATTCAGCAAGAGGACCTCAGCAGCCAGTTCAGTTGGCGAAATGCCTGGTAGAAATACAGGACTGGATGGCTGGCAATAGGCTTGGACTGAATGCAGCTAAAAGTGAAGTTCTATTAATTGGTCCTACTAGCCCCTTATTGCTGGCTGCTTGGCCTCTGTCTTTCGGACCCACACCCATTCCAGCCAAGCAGGTAAAAAACCTAGGAGTCATAATCGATGACACCCTCTCGTTTGTGCCCCACTTCAGAAACATCCTGCGGAATGCCAATTACCATCTAAGGCCCCATACACACGATAGAATCCATCCGCAGATAAATCCCAGCAAATGGGTTTCTGCGGATAGATCCTATGGTGTGTACACGCCAGCGGATCTGTTTCCGCGGAGAAATCTCCTCTGGGATGGATTCCAGCAGATCGGATATTTGCTGACATGCACAACAAATCCATCTGCTGCAATCCATTCTAACGGATGGATCCGCTCGTCTGTACAGACTTACCGGATCCATCCGTCCAAAGGGATTCCCCGCACGCGTCGTAATGATTTGACGCATGCGTGGAATTCCTTATATGACAGCGTCGCGCCGTCGCAGCGTCATAATAGCGGCGACGGCGCGACACGTCATCGCCAGAGGATTTCAGCGCGGATTTCAATGCGATGGTGTGTACACGCCATCGCATAGAAATCTTCTGAAATCCTCGAGAGGATTTATCCGCGGATACGGTCCGCTGGACCGTATCTGCGGATAAATCCTCTCGTGTGTATGGGGCTATGGCTCCTCAGAAAAGTAAAACATCTATTCACCCGAAATAACAGATCAATACTTGCCCAGGCTTTTATCCATTCCCGGTTAGACGGGGCAAACGTATTCCTATTGGGTGCCCCGCAGAAATGGGCCCATAAGCTTCAGGTGGTTCAGAACCACACTGCTCGCTTTGTACTCGGTCTAGCGAGAAGAGACCATATTAGCCTGGCCAGGAGATCACTTCATTGGCTCCCTATCGAGCAGAGAGTGATCTTTAAAACGCTCTGTATCTTCTTCCGTGCATACTGGGAACAGGGTCCCAAGTACTTAAACAGCTTGGCGGTGCACTATGAACCCTCACGCCCATTAAGATCCAAGACCCAACATTCAGCCACAGTCATTCCATCTAAACTTTCTTCCATGGGAGGCAAACGACTCCAGAGTAGGGGTGCCATGCTGTGGAATGCCCTCTCCTTGGAACTTAAGATGACACCTAACCTGCTCCTCTTCAGAAAAAAAATAAAGACAGAACTGTTCATCCAGGCCTATGGATAAATGTATATTCTTTTCCCTCTCACAGTCCTCCCCCTCATTGAAGGGGCCACTTGCCTCTCTAATAACCATGATGTCTTCTACCCCTCCTCTAGTATCCCCACTGTTCCTTTTTTCTTTTATATTTTTTCTCATACACTTCACGGCTCTTTCCTCTTGCTCCCCTAAGAGCTGGATACCCTTTCCTTTCACCACCCTCTCTTCTCTTTTCTCTCTCTTCTTCACCACGGATTGATTCGAAGTTACATCTCACCAGCGGCGCTTAGACGCTCACTTCACAGTGGGCATTTGGCGCCTAATTAAGCTCAAAAATCAATCAATCAATCAATCTGAGGACAGAAGACTAAACACTCTAGTAACCAGCGTCCTGTATTATGGTGGCCATTTTTGGTGTGATCTGAGGACAGAAGTCCAATCCCTAGTGAATATAAACGGCGGCCATGTTTGGTGGGACATTGGGGACCGAAGTCCATGTACTACATTGAATGTAAACGACGGTGATACAATCACTGTCGCCATATTGCCTTAGTCATAGAAGACTGTAGCCTAATTCCCCTTATTCCTAGGCTTTTTTATCCCCACAGGACGCAATGTATTTATTATTGCAAATACAGCTATTAAAAACAATGCATTTAGATGAGGAGGACATATTATAACATATAAATATGAAAAATAAAAAAGTGTGTTTTAAAATATTTTTTTTTTTAAACGGGAAGTGTGCTGCTGGAGTGACATCTTACTATAAGGCATTGTTAGTGCTAACAAAGGGGGTAAATAAAATATATTATAAAAGCACTGATTGTACAGTATATATAAGGAGGAACAATTGAATATCAGTGTAATTGGCATTAAAAATAGATAACCTTGATAAAATTAGGATTGTTGTTATTACATATTCTCTGGGTATTTTAATATAATGCCCCTAGTGGTAAGCAAGCATAATATACTTGTTTTAGTTATTAGGAAATGTAATTTAAAGTATGTATTAAGTGTTAAAACTAAGTATAACAATTTAAAAATATTATGTATATATTACGAATTACAGTATGTGATTAAAAATCTGGCTCAGTTTATAAAGTTAAAAAAATTGGTCAAAAATCAATTGAGATCTAGGGGCCAAATCCTCAAAAGGGATACGCAGGCGGAACTGCTGTTCAGCCTGCGTATCCCTGTGCCTATCTTTGGAACTGATCCTCAGAAGCAGTTTTCCAAAGATAGGCAGAAGATCCGACATCTGTAAGAGACTTACACTGTCGGATCTTAGGATGCAGTACCACATCCGCCGCTGGGGGCATTTCGAGTCGAAATGCCGCCTAGCGTATGCAAATGAGGACTTACGGAGATCCACAAAGCTTTTCAGCTTTGTGTTTTCTGTGTAAGTTTACGTTTGCATACGTAAAATTAGTTCTGCTTTTACAAAGTGTAAACTAGTAACACCTTGTAAAAACAGACCTTTTTTTCGATCGCCACGATTTTTTTTAAATTTTGAAAAAAAAAATTTGGCGCGTAACTTTTTTTTTACCCGACGCAACTTTATTGTCCCGTCGCAATCCACAAAGCCCGGCGTAACGTAATTTTGCGCGCTGCCCGTCGGGAAAATGACGTCACGAGCATGCGCAGTACGGCCGGCGCGGGAGCGTGCCTCATTTAAATTGTCATCGCCCCCTGCAGAAGAGGACCGCCTTGCGCCGGAGACATTTAAGTTACACGGCCTGAAATTTCTAGGTAAGTGCTTTGTGGATCGGGCACTTCGGTAGAAATTTTAAGTCAGTGTAACTTAAATGGGAAAAGATAAGTTAGGCAGGATTTTTGAGGATTTGGCCCTAGGTCTATGTTCAAGCCTGTGGACTGGAGGGTCTCGAGCTTGAAAATCCACTGGGTTTCATTTTGTGATATCTTAATTTTTTTGTTCTCTCCCCTCCAGTATCCCTTGATCTTGTCTATTCCATAAAATGTCATACACGTGGGATCTCTATTATGATAGTCCCTAAAGTGTCTCGAGACACTATGTTTAATGAATCCCTTTTTTATGTCGGAAATGTGTTCTCGAATCCTAACATGTAACTCTCTAGTTGTTATCCCAATATATTGTTTCTGACATGGGCACTCTAAGACATACGTCACATGCGTGCTGCTACATGTTATTAATTCCTTTATGTTGTAACTGGATCCGTTTGCTGTGGAGGTGAAATTTTCTTTTTTCTTATTGGTCTTTTTACTCACCCTACATGAGAGACATGTACCGCACTTATGGAAACCTTTAACCGATTAACGCCCGCCGCATGTATATGTACGTCCACAGAATGGCACGTACAGGCATATGGGCGTACATGTACGTCCCTGCCTTTCCCGGGGTCGGGGGTCCGATCGGGACCCCCCCGTCACATGCGGAGGGGGTCTTACATCCGTGAGCGATCCGTGATGAGGGGGCGGCCATTCGTTTTTGTCGGCCCCCTTGTGATCGCTCTCAGTCAATCCGACGAGAGGAGAGAAGACATCACAGTAAGTGGCACCAACACTACACTGACACCACACACATAGGCACACTTAACCCCTTCCGATCACCCCCCCCAGCCCCCTGTCACAGTGTCACTGATTGCAGTGATCATATATTTACTGATCACTGCATTTAGTGTGAGTGTGACAGTTAGTGTGACAGGCAGTTAGTGTTAGGTCCAGGGTAGCCCCATACCCCCCTGATAAGTGGGGAGTGGTTGAACATGATGGTGTGAGGAGGTGTCAGGTGAGAGCTTGACGGCCGTAATTGCCAGGACTGCAGCCGAGAAGGAGACCGGCTCTAATGGGAGATAAGCAGCTTGAATAGCCCGCATATACTGCACAGCTCGTACAAGTCACGATCGACGGATCACGATAGGCAGGATTCCCTTCCGATATACCTGTCCATGTCCAGGTGGGGCAGAAATCCTGGGGTGCCATATATGTTTACACCGATGCACCACTACACGCAATATGGCTGGAAGACAGGACGCCAAGCAGAGCGGGATTGAAATCCTGGGGGCTAATAGAGGTGGAATGCGGTCGTCCCTACCTGAAACCAGCGCGCACGCACCAGCTATCTCCACTTTACAGCGAGATCAGCGTCAGCAGCTGCAACAGCAGGTAGGAGATATGGCAACATTGGGGGGTGTTACCCCGGAAAATTACACTGGTGATCCCTTAAAGAGCTGGTCTGATCAGAGTAACTGCAAGAAGATACAGGTATGCATGCCTGACCCACTCCATAGAGAAATGGAAGGGACAGAGGGTGAACCTAGCATCAGACAGTTACTATTGCTGATTCAAGCATTGCCTACCAGATCAGACATCCAGGAGCTGATGGCCAATTTTGCTGGCCCTATTAGAGAGGAGATTGAAGATGTAAACAGGAAAGTAGCTGTAATTGAGAATGGATTGCACAGTGTGGAGACAATTCAGGGAGTGGTGGAGCTACGTCTGAAAACTCTGGAGGAAAAGGTTTACTCACAAAACTCCCAAATAACAATGTTACAGCTATACTCTGAAGAAAATGAGAATAGGAGCAGAAGAAACAATATAAGGATTAAAGGTATAGCAGAGTCGATTGAAGGACCAGCATTAAGAGATGTAGTACTGACCATATTAAACAAACTTCTTAAAAATCCTCCAAATACTAGTATGGAAATGGATCGGGTGCATAGAATACCTGGCTTTAAACACCGCAATCAGAGCTACCTCCGGGACGTGCTTTGTAGGATACATTTTTTCAGGATTAAGGAGGACATTCTTAGGGCGGCCTAGCAGTCGGGGACCCTGGAGTATGATGGTGGGGAGATTCAAATCTTTCCGGACCTTTGCAGGCAGACTAAACGCAGACGACGCATGTTAAAACCACTATTAGACCTTATATTTAGCAGTGGAGCTACGTATAAATGGGGGTACCCGCTAGCAGTGTTTGTAAGAAAGGGGGGGGGGAAGCTTTAACTTGCGTACCTCTGAACAACTTCCAGAACTATTCAGGTTTTTGGAGACAGCACCTATAGAGGTCCCCAATTGGATCGAACTAACAACTACAACGGATTTTACTTCATAAATCAATAAAAAGGACTAAATAATAACCTAAATTATTTTTAAGGGGTGAAGAGTATACTACAGGATATAATGTGTTAATCCCTTTTTATCTTTAATTTTCCTCGTCATTTTCTTCCCATATTTGTAGTTGTGGAAAGCGTTAAAAGTGCTAAAAGTTAAGGGCAGTTGAAAGCCCTTTGGTTGTTTTTTTTGTTTTTTTGTTTTTTTTGTATGTGCGATTTTTTTTGTCTCTGTTTTATTTGTATTTATTTATTTTTGTATGTGCGTTTTTTTGTTTTTGTCTCTGTTTTTTTTTTTTTGTATGTGCGTTTTTTTTGTGTCTCTGTTTTCTTTTTTTTTCTCTCTCTCTCTCTCTTCCTCTTTCTCCTTTTTCTTTTCTCTCTTTTCTCATCCTCTCTCTCTCGTGGGGGGGGATCCGCCGGAGATATCCGGGGGGAGTGGGCAGGGAAGGGGGGGTGGGCGGTTTTTGGGGGATAGGGGATGGGGGAGGGGAGGTAGGTAAGCTGCGGGGGGGGGGGGTATCACAGAGAGTTAGTAGATAGGTAACAGGGACCCCAATATTTATACCTGGGGCTTTTCTCTCATTCTATCACATTATTAAAGTGCCACTGCATGGTAGATTATAACTCACAATTATTTATTTTATTTTTTATCTGATTCTCCTTCCCTAATTTGAAGGGATCATACAACACAGGGAGGTAGACACCATTGGGGAAAGGTAGATGCAATTCTGGCAGTAAAGGAGGCCTTGGAGGAAAAATCTTCATTACCCCAATCCCAAATTAGGTACTTGGTGAAGGGTCTCCAAATAGCTATGGGAAACAATTATTTCTGGGCCCAGGGCGACTTCTCAAGGGATCAAGGGAGTCGCAATGGGCGCCAAATATGCTCCCAGCGTAGCCAACCTGGTACTCAACAGATGGGAGGAAGAGACCATTTTTAAGGACAATGCTACATCGCTTATATATTACAGGAGATATATAGACGATATTTTATTATTATGGGAAGGTCCCCAAGCATCATTGGAACAATTTTTATCCAAAATGAACACCAACTAGTTGTTGGTGTTCATTTTGAAAAAAAATTGTCTCAGTTTGGATAAAAATTGTCTCAGTTTCACAGCAGAGTCCAGTAAGACTTCCAGCCATTTTTGGACCTTACACTAACGAAAAAGGGCAGCCAGGTCCTCACTAAAACTCACTTCAAACCAACGGACCGCAACGGATTCGTGCCCATTTCAAGTTGCCATCACCCAAAATGGCTGGGTGCAATACCAAAAGGGCAATACATGAGGATCCGTCGAAACTGTGATGACATTGCGGATTTTGAGTTACAAGCCGCAATGCTAACTGAGAAATTTATTGAAAAGGGCTACACCCAAAACGCATTATGGAAAACCCAGCAAGAAATTTTGGCAATGGATAGGGAGTCCCTCTTGAAAACCAGAGTCAGACCCCCCAGAAAAGAAGATGTACCTTTTGTGTCAGGTTACCACAGACAATATAGAAGTGTGGAGAAAATTGTCAAGCAGTTTTGGCCTATCCTTTTAAAGGATATGGATTTGGTCAAAATTCTGCCGAAACATCCCACTTTTATTTATAAGAAGGCACCAGGTCTGAGAAATATGGTAGCTACCAATGTCCCAGATCCCCCAGAAAAGCCACTCACTTTTCTTGATGGATCTACTACTGCACCCGCTGCAGATCCTGTAAAAAAAACAAAAAGGCAAGGAAAAAATGTCAGTAAGTTCACGTCCAGCGTCACTGGACATTAATTTTCTATTAAACCATTGATAACATGCCATTCCAAAATTGTAACGTATGTCCTGGAATGTCCGTGCACTCTGCAATACGTGGGCCGGACCACCCGTGAGCTCAAAGTTAGAATAAATTAACACGTGGCCAATATAATTAAAGGGTACCCGGAACATAGCGTGTCCAAACATTTTGATGTGTACCACAACAGGGACCCGAGTCTGTTAACATTCTATGGAATCGATAGGATTACCAAACATTGGCGTGGTACTGACCTCACCAAAGCAGTATCTCAGAACGAGACTCAATGGATACATCGTCTAAGGACTATGCGGCCACAGGGGCTCAATATAGAGCTCAACCTCAACTGTTTTTTAACTGATGTGTGAAAGGAATACTTATGGGGTGAGGGAACATACATTTCGGTCCACTAATCCATTAACAGACCCAGAGGAGTTCGGGTGATCCCCATTCTATGGGTCTGGTTATTTTGCACATCACCCCTCGGCCATTAACCTTGAATTGGATTCACATAGAATCAATGTATATAAGGGAAATATACATTCCCTGTATTTTTTGGGTTTTGATTTTAGACTTTTAACATGTCTTACTACTTTTTTACTATTTTACTATCATTTTAATCTAATAATCCACGTATATGTCATACATACTGATTATTACTATAAATTAACAACAAACATATGAATTGGGGGAACAAGAGATATAACTGGAACTAGATGCATTTGGATAATTGCTACAATTGCGAACATTACCATATATCCCCTCTAGATGGCGCAAAGAACACTATGGATCTATTTCAGAGCATATCTAAATGCTAGTGTTTTATAGTAACTCACAATGTTTAATTCTAATTGTGATTATGTATTTTAGACAGTGGAGCAAATACATGTACACATTGATTTAGGATTGGAGATATGCTGCTTAGCTATCATGTATTTTGTATGGAAGCTTTGGTAACTGGGACAGAGGCTGTCATTACGATTCGATTGCCCCTCCCACAGGCTCATAGACAGACCTATATATTAGACGTCTGGTGCGTGCACCGGGTACGCTTCCTGATGACGTTTTAACTGAAACGTGACATCGAGGCGGATTCCGGGCACGCACGCACAGCCACGCACTTCCGGTCCCACTGGTTGATGGACAGCTAGCGGTGGAACGCATGCTAGCAGACCAGGACGCGGCCATCTCTAATCTTGTCTTACTATCCCTACAAACACACAGCCTCAGTGCCGGGATACGGGCACCAGCAATAGTAAGATGCCATTTGGCATTGTATTTTAATTTTACGTTTATTAAATGGTTTTACACTATGGTGGCATCTCTTCTCCTTTTTTTGGCACACCATTTGCTGCAACTGCTAACATTGGAACCTAACGAGATCCTGCTGACCCATATTACTAACAAGCCTTATTGACCATATTTTAAGTAATCTGGTCAACACTGTGTGGTAAGGAGCCATCCATTATTAATTCGGGTGACCTATAGGTGAAGGCGGATCACTCCTATCTCGCACTTTGGTTGTCTGAAGATTCACAAGCACTTCGCATTTGCACTTTATCCCTGTGATTTGGGATCGTATTATCTGCAATTTTGCACTTGGACTTGATCCAGCATTGGATCTTTTTGCACTTAACTATTTGTTGGACTTTTTATTATCTCACATCGTTTGGCACAATTGTATTTATAGAGCTATGGCCATTATCTGTTTTGTATTCACATAGATTTGGGTATATGGTCAGACTGTGTATCACCTAAAGCTCATTGTGACACATAATCCATTATTTAATTTAGCGCCCCTCACTTCAATCACACAAGACCTTATACTTAGCAGTGGAGCTACGTATAAATGGGGGTACCCGCTAGCAGTGTTTGTAAGAAAGGGGGGGGGAGCTTTAACTTGCGTACCCCTGAACAACTTCCAGAACTATTCAGGTTTTTGGAGACAGCACCTATAGAGGTCCCCAATTGGATCAAACTAACAACTACAACGGATTTTACTTCATAAATCAATAACAAGGACTAAATAATAACCTAAATTATTTTTAATGGGTGAAGAGTATACTACAGGATATAATGTGTTAATCCCTTCGTATCTTTAATTTTCCTCGTCATTTTCTTCCCATATTTGTAGTTGTGGAAAGTGTTAAAAGTGCTAAAAGTTAAGGGCAGTTGAAAGCCCTCTGGTTGTTTTTTTTTTTTTTTTGTATGTGCGATTTTTTTTTTTGTCTCTGTTTTATTTTTATTTATTTATTTATTTTTGTATGTGCGTTTTTTTTTTGTCTCTTTTTATTTTTATTTATTTATTTATTTTTGTATGTGCGTTTTTTTTTTTGTCTCTGTTTTTTTGTTTTTTTTTGTATGTGCGTTTTTTGGTTTTTTTTGGTCTCTGTTTTCTTTCTCTTTTTTTTGTATGTGCGTTTTTTTTTTTTGTCTCTCTCTCTTCCTCTTTCTCCTTTTTCTTTTCTCTCTTTTCTCATCCTCTCTCTCTCGTGGGGGGGGATCCGCCGGAGATATCCGGGTGGGAGTGGGTGGGGAAGGGGGGGTGGGCGGTTTTTGGGGGATAGGGGATGGGGGGAGGGGATGTAGGTAAGCTGCGGGGGGGGGGGGGGTATCACAGAGAGTTAGTAGATTGGTAACAGGGACCCCAATATTTATACCCGGGGCTTTTCTCTCATTCTATCACATTATTAAAGTGCCACTGCATGGTAGATTATATCACAATTATTTATTTTATTTTTTATCTGATTCTCCTTCCCTAATTTGAAGGGATCATACAACACAGGGAGGTAGACACCATTGGGGAAAGGGCTCACAGGAGAGGGCAGTTGTCACATGTAGAATATACCAGTCTCTTTTTTTTTTGTAGGGAGACTAATGTAGATTCACGGTATTCACGGTATACTTTGTATCTCGTGAGAAGGGGTTGGCGGGGAAATGGGAGTAGTATCACTTTACGAAGGGAGGGGGGGATGGGGTAGGGGGGGAGGAAGGGGGAGAGGGAGGAGGGGAGGGGAGGAATTAGAGAGAGTATTGGGAATTAATAAGGGATAATAAAGGATGAATGAAGAAGAATAAAGAAATGTGGGCTCATAAATGGGAGCGTAATTATTGTTATCGATTGGATCCCACGATTTTGGAGAGTATCCCTTAATCGGGGTGATGGGGAGGCGTATGTAGCGGTATGTAGTGGTAGGGAATATGGGAAGATGGGGAATCAGGGATTAAGTTAAGTGGGAGTGATTGGTGGGTAATGGTCCATACTAGATATGTTATTTGGAAAAACGGTCTTATCAGGGGGTCCCAACCATCTGAAACAAATGATCGATGTTAGGGGACGTGTCTATATTAGGGTATTTATCCCTGGACCCTCTCCCTCCCTCTCTATGGTCAACTTATATGTATATATGTGGGTATGGTGATATGTTGACGGGGGGGGGGGGGAGGGGTAATAATGTAATGAAGGGATGTTGTATACACTCCTGTGCAGATGGGTTTAGGTTAATTGTGCAATTCAATCATTTGAATAATTCATTGATAGTGGTGGTTATGCTATTATTTATTTATTATTTATGTAGGTCGCTCCCCTTTTTCATTTCTCTCCTCTTTCTCCCTCCCTGCTGGTGGGTCTGCATATACCCATGTGGGTGTGGGGATGCAATGGCGGGGGGGGGGGGTGATGGAGGGGAGTTGTTTCTGTATATATCTGTATAATCCGGTATAGTTAAACGTCCAGGAGGGGGCAGTGTATTTGCAATAAGGGATAAATGTATTAATGTTTGTATACTTCTGTTTATGCTTATATAGTTAAAAGTCTTGGCGGGCTTAGTATAGTGTATCTGGAAACAGGGATAAGTGTCAACCCGTGATAAAAGGGGTTTAATAGGCGGGTGCAGGATGGCATAGGCCTCAGCTCTCTGTCTTAGTTTACCACTACCCCCAATTTCTACGCCTCTCCTCCACTGGGAGGGAAGTCGGAGGCGTAGGTCCTTTTTTTTTTTTTTTTTCTTTCTTTTTTTTTTTCTTTGGTCTTCTCTGGGATCCTAGGGGACTAACCAGATTGGAAGACATTGAGTGGAGGCGCAGTTAGCGGCCTCTATAAAACCTTTTTTTTTCCTCTACCCCTTCTTCTTTGAAACATTGGGGATAGCCTAAGAGAAATATTAAAATTACTAGGATTACTTTAACCTCTTATAATGTGAAAGGGTTAAATAACCCAGAGAAACGGTCTAAGCTGCTGGCGGAATTATGGAGATTAAAGGCGCATGTTGTATTCCTCCAGGAGACACATTTCAGGAAAAATAAAATTCCAAAATTAGGAAATTACAGATTCCCAACTGTGTATCATAGTGCCTCGTTGACAGCAAAGACAAAGGGGGTATCGATTATTTTCTCAAAGACGATACCATGGAAAGAATCAAATATAATCCAGGATGAGGAAGGGCGTCTACTTATTGTAAAAGGATATATAAATGAACAGAAGGTGACTTTAGTTAACTTACTGTATATCTACCTAATGAAGGACAGGTTTCAAGTCTGGAGAAATATTTAAATATCATACATCAGAATAAGGAAGGTATTGTGATTTTGGGAGGCGATATGAATATGGCATTTGATCCTATCTTAGACACATCCAAAGGTACCTCACATATAGCGTATAGTAAACTAAGTAAAGCAAAAAAACTCTTACAAGAGCTACAGGTGGTAGATAGTTGGAGGACTACACACACACATGATAGAGACTATACGTTTTTTTCTGCAAAACACAAATCATACTCCAGAATAGATTACATATTTATATCTCAAAACGTTTTGCAGTATATAGTGGAGGCCTACATTGGATCATTTTCAATTTCAGATCACGCACCAACAAATTGTACAGTGGAATGGGGAGAACCGTCTTTACGTGAGTGGCATTGGAAAATTAATGAATCATTTGGAAAGACCCAGAATATGAGGAAAAAAATAGCACAGGAATTAGAAGTATTTTTTTCTATTAATGAGGGGGGGGGGGAGTTACCCCAATCTGCACCTGGGAAACGCATAAGTGTTTCATTAGAGGAATTTTAATTTCACTAGGAACACGTAGGAAGCGTCAGTTGGGAGCGCAGATTGAAGCGCTACTAGGGGAAATCCGTAGATTGGAAAATATACATAAAAAATCATTGGCAATACAGATAGAGGAGAAATTGAAGTGTGCACGAGATGAACTGAATTTATTATTAACAGATAAAGCAAAAGCCTCATTAAGACGATGTAAACAAGCCTTTTATGAATACGGCAATAAACCAAGTAGGATGTTAGCAAGAGCACTTAGAGTAACGAGGGCTCAAAACCTTATAGAGTGTATTAAAACAACAGGGGATAAGTTAGTTAAATCCTCACAAGAAATCGCAAAGGTATTTAGAAATTATTATATGATATACCAATTAAAAGATGAGCAAAAGACTCGACTCCGTGAGGGAAAGTCAAAGGAATATATAGAGGGGTCAGGAATGCCTAGAAATTCAGAGGAGATTGGGAGGAGTATAGAGGGTCGAATTACATCAGAAGAATTTATAAGCGCCCTTAAAATGTTAAAACCAGGTAAAGCTCCCGGACCGGACGGATTTACTCTATTATATTATAAGACCTATGCCGAAAAGTTGATGCCAAGGTTCTTGGATGCATTTAATTCTATACGAGAAGGGCATAAGATGCCAGAGGAAGCTCTTATGGCACACATAGCTGTTATACCAAAGGAGGGGAAAGACCCAGCACAGTGTTCAAATTACCGACCAATATCATTACTAAATGTAGATTTAAAGATTTTTACAAAAATATTAGCAAATAGACTAATGCCATATATTCCCTGTCTGGTACATCAGGATCAAGTCGGATTTACCCCAGCGAGGGAAGGTAGAGAAAACACGCAACGGGTGATAAGTGCGATCCACTTCTCACAGTCCTATAAGAAACCCCTAGTACTTATATCTACTGATGCTGAAAAAGCATTCGATAGGGTGGATTGGAAGTTTTTAAAAATAATTATACAATATATAGGACTGGGAGAAGGGATGCACAAATGGATTATGAGTTTATATTCTCAACCGAAAGCCAGAGTTAAGATAAACGATACCATCTCTGAGCCCTTTGCTATATGTAACGGGACACGTCAAGGGTGCCCCCTATAACCAATTATCTTTATCTTGACGTTGGAACCTTTCCTAAGAACAATAAGGCTGAATACAGATATTAGGGGTATCTGTGTAAAAGGAGGGGAACATAAACTCGCAGCATTTGCGGATTATTTTATCTTTTTCCTAACTATGCCAGTGCTATCTCTCCCCCCACTGTTATCAGAAATTGATAAATATGGGACACTCTCTAATTTTAAAGTTAATTACAATAAATCGGAAGCAATGGGGGTAGAGAAGATAAGTATGGCACAACAACAGCAATTAAAGACTTTTTTCTTGTTTAAATGGACAAACTCACACATAGGGTACCTTGGGACTAAAATACCAAAGAAATTAAATAGAATTCTGGAATTAAATTTGGTACCGTTGGTAAGACAAATTAAGTTAGACCTGCAGAAATGGGATAAAGAAGTCTTTACTTGGTTTGGCAGAATCAACATCATAAAGATGAATGTAATGCCGAGGTTGTTATACCTACTACAGACGCTTCCAACGAGGATACCCCAGGGGTTTCTAAGAGACGTCAGAGCAAAGTTTGCGGGATTTATATGGGCAGGGAAACCAGCCAGAGTGCGTAGAGACATTTTAACGCTACCAAAGGAAAAAGGGGGGGTGGGATTCCCAGACCCACTCTCGTATTATGAGGCAGTACATCTGTCAAGAGTATTGGATTGGTGCGTCACACCAAAAGACAAACCATGGATCATTTTGGAACAGGCAATGTCGGAACTACCATTAGAAGGCCTAATTTGGTTAAGTGACTCCACGATACCACAGACAGTTAAACGACATCCAAGGATAGGGACGACTATCAGTGTGGTTAAAAAGATTTTTAAAAAAATAAATAGACCAACGGAAGTGAGTCAGATGATACCAATTTTGGGCAACCCGGCTTTTGTACCTGGTTTAAAGGACCCAGGTTTTCTAAATGTGAAAAGAAGGGGTAAAACCAGATTAAATTTCATGAGGCATAACCATATAATGTCAAGTGAGGAAATAGAAAGTGAATTATCAGAAGATCTGGATCCATATAGGAGGAGACAGCTAAGGGCATACCTTCGATCAATCTTGGGGCAGTCGACGGAGATTGCGACATTGTCTGAATTTGAGAAGCTATGTCTAAAAGGAGACTTGCTGAGACATTCGCTATCTCTGTTTTATACCCTAGTGAACGAACTAAAAGCTCCACAAGAATTAGGTTATATGCAGGCCTGGGAGAGAGATCTAGGGGTAACCTTTTCAGAGAATCAAAAGAACAAAATATTTGAATTTACCCACAAGGCATCATTAGCATCTAAATACCAGGAGGGGGGGTACAAGATTTTGAGTAGGTGGTATAGGACCCCGGTAGTTTTGAATCAGATCTTTCCATTGATGTCAAACCTTTGTTGGCGTTGTCAAAAAGAAGAGGGCACTTTGTTACATATCTTTTGGGAGTGTGAAGGAGTAAAAGACTTTTGGAAAATGGTATCAGAGGTAATTGAAGAAATAACTGAAGTAGCTCTCGGAGAAAATCCGGCGACATATTTGTTGTTTGACATTCCGATTTCATTGGAAAAATATAAAAAATCTTTGGTAAGACATTTGCTCACAACAGCTAAAGCATGTATTCCAGTTCTCTGGAAAAGTAATATCTCACCAAGTAGACCACAATGGTTTGCAAAAATTACTGAAATTCAGCATATGGAAAATCTTACAATGGCCCTAAGGGAACAAGAGGACAAGTTTAGGGAAATCTGGGCCCCCTATATTAGATACAAGGAGCGAGGGGAATGGGGTAGGGAGGATGGGTAGTGGGGAAGAAGGAAAATAACTATTTTGTTTTTGTTTTGTCTTTGTTTATGCTTCTGCTGATTGGACATACAGTTTTGGAGCAGGGGGGGGGGTATAACAGGGGGAGACCTCAGGTTACTGACACCTTAAACAGGGAGAGAACACGTTAAGCGTTTAGCTAATGGGAAGTAGTAGAAAGGTGAGGTAAACCTCTACTTGTTTTTTGCTTAATTAGGAATAATAAAATGTTGTTAAGAGAAAGGTTATTCTCGATTAAGAAAACCTGAATTCTGGCTGAAATGTATGACGTTTAATTGTGATGTGTTATTATCCCTGTGTGAGGGTAAAAAAAATGGAAAAATAAAGAATTAAAAAATAAAAATAAAGGTTTAACCCCTTGATCACCGCCCTAGTTTACCCTTTCACCCCCTATTGCCAGTGTCACTAAGCAAACGGTTTTCTGATCGCTGTATTAGTGTCACTGTTGCCGCTAGGTAGCTAATTTTATTTTTATATTGCGATTTTTTTTTTACTAAAGACATGTGGCTGAATACATTTTGGCCTAAATTTTTGACTAAAATTTAGTTTATTCGATTTTTCTTATAACAAAAAGTAACAAAAATATCGATTTTTTTTTCAAAAATGTCGCTTTATTTTTGTTTATAGCGCAAAAAATAAAAATTGCAGAGGCAATCAAATACCATCAAAAGAAATCTCTATTTGTGGGAAGAAAAGGACGCAAATTTTGTTTGGGAGCCACGTCGCACGACCGCGCAATTGTCTGTTAAAGCGACGCAGTGCTGAATTGTAAAAACGCCTTTGGGCATTTAGCAGCATATTGGTCCGGGGCTTAAGAGGTTAAGATTTATAAAAAACCCAAATCTGTTTTGGGGAGTCCAGGGCATTGTGTACAAGATGGATTCTGAGACTGTGTGCCTTTCTGTAGATGAAGGAGGGCTTATTGGGTATTATAGTTTTTAAAACGTTATCTGATTGAAGAATGGGCCAGTGCTTCTTTACTATACATTAGTTTCTAGGGCTTTATGTTGTATGTTGTACCCTGTTAGAAAGGCCATATGCATATGTTTTTGCTTTTTGTTCTTTTTCGGTATTTCCGTTGTCATAAGATCCCTATCCATGCATTTTACCTTTTCTTTTTTAAGTGCTACCATATCTTTTTTATTGTAACCTTTTTCTACAAACTTATTTATAATGGAATTTTCTTGAATTTCGTAATCATTGACATTGCTGCAATTCCTATAGACTTGCATTAACTGTCCTTTCGGGATGTTGGTTATCCACTGTCTATGGTGTCAGCTATTGGTTGGGATGTATCCATTTCTGTCTGTTTTCTTAAAAAAGTCCTAGTTTTGATACATCCATTCTCCTTAAATAATTGTAAATCTAGGTAGTCACTAGTCTCTTTACTCCAAGTTCACGAAAAAGTGATCCCATAGGCATTGTGATTAATTTAATTAAAGAAGTTATGTAGTTCTTCTGTGCCTCTCCAAATGATCATAATATCATCAATGTACCTACGGTACATTTTGAGATTGGTCTTTTGCACACTAAAGATTTGTTCTTCCTCCCAATGATTTAAAAATATGTTGGCTACGCTCGGGGCATACTTTTTCCCCTATTGCTACTCCCTTGGTTTGGGTGAAGTACTCTCCCTTGTTTCATTATTTCATCTGCATTTGATTATTTATTGTATGTATATCTTTTCACATATTAAAGCGGTTCTCCACCCTAAAGTTGAGTCCCGCTGATCGGAACCCTCCCCCCTCCGGTGTCACATTTGACACCTTTCAGGGGGAGGGGGGTGCAGATACCTGTCTAAAGACAGGTATTTGCACCCACTTCCAGCCCGGCATTCACGGGCAAAAGACGGGCATTCCGTCACATCCCGTCGCCCCCCCCCGTTGTGTGCTGGGAACACTCGGCTCCCAGCACACAGCGGGAGCCAATCGGCGGGCGCGGCGCGACTCGCGCATGCGCCGTAGGGAACCGGGCAGTGAAGCCGCAGCGCTTCACTTCCTGGTTCCCTCAGCGTGGATGGCGGGGGGAGCAGCAGAGAGACGAGCGATCGCTCGTCCTCTGCTGCGATCGGCGCTGGACTCCAGGACAGGTAAGTGTCCTAATATTAAAAGTCAGCAGCTGCAGTATTTGTAGCTGCTGGCTTTTAATATTTTTTTCCCATGGCACATCCGCTTTAAGCACAGGTGCACTTTATAATATTAGGACCAATCCAATATCCACAATATCAGCATTGCACTTCACATTCCCAAACTAATTAAGGTAGCGCCATTCCTACCTCTATACCTCACTCAATTCACTATCTCACCTAGGTGAAATAAATTAAAGCGGTGGTTCACCCTTAGAGTGCACTTTTTCCCCTTAGATTCCTGCTCGTTTTGTCTAGGGGAATCGGCTATTTGTTTTAAAATATGAGCATTACTTACCCGTTTACGAGATGCATCCTCTCCGTCGCTTCCGGGTATGGGCTGCGGGAATGGGCGTTCCTTCTTGATTGACAGTCTTCCGAGAGGCTTTCCGACGGTCGCATCCATCGCGTCACGATTTTCCGAAAGAAGCCGAACGTCGGTGCGCAGGCACAGTATAGTGCCGCACCGACGTTCGGCTTATTTCGGCTACGAGTGACGCGATGGATGCGACCGTCGGAAGCCTCTCGGAAGACTGTCAATCAAGAAGGAACGCCCGCTCCCGAAGACCCATACCCGGAAGCGACTGAAGAAGATGCATCTCGAAAACGGGTAAGTACGGATCATATTTTAATACAAATAGCCGATTCCCCTAGACCGAACGAGCAGGAATCTAAAGGGAAAAGGGGAAAAATGTAATATATGGGTGAACTCCCGCTTTAAGTAGGGGCAGCTGCTTAAAGGGGTTGTAAAGATTTGTCTTTTATTTTCTAAATAGGTTCCTTTAAGCTAGTGCATTGTTGGTTCACTTACCCTTTCCTTAAATTTCCCTTCTAAATGTTTGTTTTTTTTGTTTGAATTTCTCACTTCCTGTTTCTCCTCAGTAAGCTTTCCACCATCATCCGAGCGGTGAAAAGTCATTTAGAACAGCTTACTGAACAGCTTACTGAGGAGGAACAGGAAGTGAGAAATTCAGACAAAGAAAACAAAGAAACAAAACATTTAGAAGGGAAATTGAAGGAAAAAGTAAGTGAACCAACAATGCACTAGCTTAAAGTAACCTATTTAGAAAATAAAAAACAAACCTTTACAACCCCTTTAATTAATTAAGGGTGTCAAAACCCCATAACTAACTCATAAGCAATATTTGTTCCCATTGTGCGGTTTAATTTATACCATTTGGTAATAAATTATGGCCATTCATTCCAGAGTTTAGTTGGTTCGTGCCGTTCCTCTGGCGGTGATTCAGCTGGGAGAATTTTGCATTCTTTAAGAAATCTGAGGATGTATTCTAATGAGAATATGTTGACCATTTTGTCTAGATAGGACACTGTTAACTTTGATGGTATCCCCCATCTGTAGGTGATGTTATGGTTTCTTAGAGCCTTAATTAAAGTAAGGAGCTTTTTCCTGTGCTGTAAAGTAGCCTGAGATCTGTGTACAGCACAATGCTTGCAAATTTCCCACTTAAGTAAGGGTTCTTTCTCATTGCACGCATGGCATCCTCTTTGATGTGATAGTAATGTATTCTGGCTAGCACATCTCTCTGCAGCATATTTGACATTAAGGACGGTTTGGACAGTCTGTGTGCTCTATCTATTATCAGTTCCATGTCATTGGCATCAGGCACAAGAGTGCGTAACAATTGACACAGAAATCCTTTTCTGTCAAAAGTCAGTTGCAGTAATGGATTTGAGTATACAGCGGAATTTAATGTTATTTCTGCGGGAACAGTCTTCCATATCTGCTAATTTCGCTGTCATCTTTTGGATGTTATTTTGTTGACCCTTATATGCATTACCAGGTTATTATAAGAAGTCATCCTCAATTTTTTTGTTCTGAATATGGCATGAATGTGACATTCTTTGATGTAGATCATGTACAGAGGCATTGAATTGATAGGTTTCAGCATGCTTAGTATATTAATGTGTAAGGAATCTCTCAGAGAGATCAGCAACTCTTTCATGTTTGTCATTGATACTGGCTGGGAAGAGAAGGGGAACTGTGCTAAAGGCGTCTGGGTGGAATGCTCTGCAGTATTTTCCTCCATGTCCGAGTCCTCCTTCTGCTTGGTCTCCCTTTGCCTTTTTAAATTTGGCTGGGCTGCGGGTGTATGGGCTGTCGGGGGGAGAAGGGTCAGTGTCTCATGCTCTGGGGCAGCAAACAGTTGTACATAACCAGGTGGAAGAACTGCTGGAGTCAGAAGAATTCTCCTCTTCAGCCGCAGACCACATGGCCGGGCCGGCGCCATCTTGGTACACCAGTCTACCCCAGGTAAGAAGAAATCTGTTAATTTCTGTGGGACCGGAGATTGTGAGCCCTGTTTGTGGATAGCGCTTGGTATAGCACCTTCCAGGAAAGCCATAGCTGATAGCAGGGAGTATCTCTGTCGCTGGGATTCGTAGCTTGGCGGTTGCTTGGTGCAGGAGTTCAACTAGCAGGCAGCCGTCTCTCACACCAGCTGGACATGCCCCCAAATTGTTTATTTTTTGTGCTCATGTTGAGCATATTGGTCATTGTATCAACATGCCTTTCTTTTTGTGCATTTTGTCAATAAAAATAGTTAAAAAAAATTAATTGAGGCCAATAATTTTGTCCAGCCAATTTGTGCAGTTTTGCATGAAATGTGTCAGATTTTGCTTTTTGTTTCTCTACTTTTTTCTGTCATTTGTATTTGCAACAATTTTCTGGGTAAGGTGGTGTGCTATCAGACAGAAATGAAGGGGTGCCAAGGGGTGCCAATTTTCTGACTATAAGTTTATAGTTTGATGATTTGTTTGGGTAGTGCTTTTACCCATAGGCATAGGTGAGATTTATTTTGAAGATTCACACTTGTCTGTACATAGCATAAAAGCAGCAACCTGTTTCTTTGTTTGGCTTTTAGGGTTTTTTTTTTTTGCTTTTTTGGTTTATAATAAGTAGTACAGGTATACACATCCATAGCGTGGATACATTTCTTTGGACAAGTGCAGATTACTGGCTTTTAGCTGCTGTCAGACACAGACATCCATGGGAGAGTAGCTTAATGGCTTTTGCTTTCTAAAGGATTTATTCCAGGACCTCATGGAGAAGTTTTCTATAGAAGAAAGCAGAGGCTGAGGTAATTCCTGTCCTAGAATATAGAGAAAGCTTTTTCTTTTCTGCAACAGAAGTACATGGTATATTGATACATAGGGAACCTGGAATTTAGTGGAAAAATATGAACTTTTAGTCTAACATTCCTCACTCGGTACATGGCCGCTTTTAATGGTAATCTTCCTTTTTGCTACTTTTTCAGACTATTTCCTCATTCTGAATCTTTGTCTCAATGAAGCTATTTCAACATGTCAATGGCAGACCAAAGAAAACTATTTTCAATTATGTAGGCTTTTGTTGCATTTGCCCTACATGTTCATCTCTGCTAATGTGACTTTTTTTTTAAATAAAGGCTAACATTCCTTTATGATTTTCACACAAACTGGCAGCATTGTCATAAACAACTGTTTTTTGTTTTGTTTTTACCAATTGCCTTTTATATAGTGTGCAACTATGATCATTTGGAAGGGATCCACAGATACAGAATATTACTTTCAAGTTTTAACTAGGTCAACAATTACCTGTGAACACATTACTCCCCCCAACAGTTAATATTTTATATCATGGTATATTTTTTGTTTTGCTTTCTTGTTTGTAAACATGTTCTTTGAGAAGTGTTAACCAAAATATGCAAAAATCAGCTTTCAGGTCTACCATATTAACAAAACTACAATTTCTTTGTGATCCTAGGAGTTCACATTTATTTTCAATCTAAAGCCTATTTTCAACAAGGATCAATACCAGGGGTCAAGTCCTGGGGAAAAAAGTGTGGGAACGCCCACCCAAGATCCACTCCCCCACCAAAAAAATAAATAAAAAATGATATGCTTATATGCATAATTACTAAACCGCATGTTTTTTTTTTAGATCCACTGTACCTTAGTAATCCTTTATGTTACTGGTTGCTTCCTGTATATGGATTCATCGGGTAGTGTGCGGGTATTCCGTCACTTCCTTTAAGCAAGTTATTTCTAAATCCCACGATAACTCGCGGCAGACCTCTGCAATGTCTCCTGGGAACAATGACAAAAGCTCCCAGGAGACATTGCAGCATCGAGGAAGTGATGGAATACCCACACACTACCTGATGAATCCATATACAGGAAGTGGCCAGTAACATAAAGGATTACTAAGGTTCGCCTGCCCCTGACAGTGACTCGAGCTGGGCATCACCGCTTAGTGAAGGATTGGCTCGGGCACTTCGGCTGCTCTCATCCTGCAAAGGGAACTGCATTCCTGCTGTGAAAAAAGTGCAGGGACTCCGTTCCCACGCGTTCCCGCAAGAGTGGAGCCATGATCAATACCATATTGACAAAACCCGTGACAAGTTTGTACCTTATTCCACAAATTTCCTTTGAGTTTTTAAACACACAATAGAGACTTGATTTTGTATTTATTTGATTTTTAAAGCCTAACTCCAGGCAGGGATTCAAAATCCCAGGTCTTCCTACCCAATAATTTGATAAAGGAATTTGAAAAAGGGACCCAGTGGGGGTTATTTACGAAAGGCAAATCCACTTTGTACTACAAGTGCAAACTACAAGTGCAAAGTGCACTTGAAATTGCACTGAAAGTGCACTTGGAAGTGCAGTCGCTATAAATCTGAGGGGTAGATCTAATATGAGGGGAAGCTCTGCAGATTTTATCATACAATAATGTGCAAGCTAAAATGCTGTTTTTTATTTTCCTTGCATGTTCCCCTCGGATCTACAGCGACTGCTATCCCAAGTGCACTTTCAGTGCACTTTCAAGTGCACTTTGCACTTGTAGTTTGCACTTGTAGTGCAAAGTGGATTTGCCTTTGGTAAATAACCCCCAGAGTTTACATGTCTGCTGACTACAGAGCTACAGAGCATTTATTTTGAGAGGAGAAGACTGCTCTGGCAGCTTTCTCCAGATTTTGCTATTTCTGGATGGGGCTCTGTAGTTTGGAGATTCCTAAGAGTCTTGGGTGGGATGGAATCTCCAATCCTGTGTTTGAGTGTTGTGGACAGCCAGCAGGGTGTGTTCCCAGGTGCACATAGCCCTTATAACGATAGGCTGGTGAGAGCAGTAGGTGGTGGGAGTTGGAGGAGTGGCTGATGTTTAAAGTCAGATCCCTGTCAGGGAAACTGTACACTCCTGTTGGAGAATGCAGCCCATGTGAGGGGGATTTTATGCCCAAGGCCTGGGAAAGGCTTCCCAGCTATGAGAGTCTTGGAGTCTGAGGCCAGTGAGTCCTGAAGCCAGCGAGTCCAGGGGCTGGAGGGAATTCAGAAGTCTGTTGAGAGCAAGCAGAGGTACTGCTGACCAGCGAGTGAGGTGGCTCAGTTTGTTTGTTCTTTTAATTTATGTTTGCTGAATGAAGTGGAAACCCTGCATGGGAATCCTACATGGATTTTTTTTTTTTTAGGGCTGTGCAAATTAACTTTTAATTAATCAATTAATCTTTAATTTTTTTGATCGATCAAAATCTTTTTGATCGATTAAAATTCTTTTGATTGGTACTCACCTCTCCGCCGGCTTCCGGGTCTTCAGGGAGTTCCGTCGGAGATCCGGTGACGTCACGGACACCGGCGGGGCTTGCTGTGTCCATCTGAAGGGCTCCTTTGCTGTGCCTTCATATCTGCATGCCGGCGGGACCTGACTATCTGCCACACGCAAGGGCTGTTACACTTCCCTCTATCAACCTGGGATTCTACAACCATCCACTGGGAGTTGTGATAGTTCCCTTCATGGGACATCTACATGCCGACGGACTGATGTTAACCTCTCCTCATCTGGATTCAGCACTGGAATTGTTGTACACATTTTTATACCAGTATCATACTTCGCTACATGTTTTTATGACTGCTTTTGGTACCGTTTGGTATTACTCGCACCATTTTTACAGTTCATGTAGCTACATCGATTTTATCTCCAAGGAGATCAACTAAAAGTAGTTGGATCTGTATGTGCATTATAATTAATCGAAATTAGTCGATTAAAAAAGAAAAGATTAATCGAACAGAACATTTTTGATCAGTAACAGCCCTATTTTTTCCTTTTAATAAAAGTTGGCTACCAGTTTCTTAACAATAATACCTGTTTGACATGGACTCACTGCAGAAAAATAGCATCTACCACTGAGCTAAACACTCTCCAATATTACAATACATACAATGGCACCATGAGCTTTGAGCATGCATTGGTGGATTATTGAAGTAAGCTGTGCAGTGGACTGTTCTATACAGTATGTGGCTTTCCCTTAGTAACAAAAGTGTGAGGCAGGATCAGACAGAGCAAATCAAACATCATATAACACAGACGTAAGATAAGGACAATTTACACTGAGTAAAGCCAGCCATAAAATCTCAGCTGGTTCAGCAGGGACCGGCCAAGATTTGAATTATGCACAAGCAGGTTGATTGTACCCAAGTTGATCGATTGATTAAATTGGGTACAATCAGCCTGTCAGATTTTTCATGCAATTATTACCAGCAGCTACAGCCACTACCAATAATCACTGTGGGGCAGATTCAGATAGAGATACGACGGCGTATCTCCTGATACGCCGTCGTATCTCTGAGATCTGACGGTCGGATCTATGCGACTGATTCATAAGAATCAGTTACGCATAGATCTCCCTTAGATCCGACAGGTGTAAGTGACTTACACCGTCAGATCTTAGGCTGCAATCTCCCGCCGGCTGCTAGGTGGCACTTCCATTTGTATACGCAATGAATATGCAAATGAGGAGATCCGCCGATTCAGAAACGAACGCCCGTCCGTCGCTTTTTTTTACGTCCTTTGCGTTCGGCTATTTCTGGCGGGTAGTTACCCATGCTATATGCGGCGTATCCTATGTTAAGTATGGCCGGCGTTCCTGCGCCGAGTTTTGAAATTTTACGTCATTTGCGTAAGTCGGTCGCGAATACGGATGGACGTAATTTACTTTCCCGTCGAAACCAATGACGTCCTAGCGACGTCATTTGGAGCAATGCACGCTGGGAAATTTAGCCGGCGGCGCATGTGCAGTTAAATCGGCGCAGGGACACGCCTGATTTAAATACTACACTCCCCCTAGCCGCGGAATTTTAATTACGTCGGGGGATTTACGATCCGCTGGCGCAAGTTTCGAGGTAAGTGCTTTCTGAATACAGCACTAGCCTCTCAAACTTGCGCCAGCACATCGTAAATCAGATAGATTACGCGGATCTAAAGATCCGCTAATCTATCTGAATCTACCCCTGTGTGTTCTCCCAGCAGGGATGGATCCTCCTGCCCCCTCCTGCTGGAAGAACACAATGGGGGTTATTTATGAAAGGCAAATCCACCTTGCACTACAAGTGCACTTGGAAGTGCAATTGCTGTAAATCTGAAGGGAAGAACTGAAATGAAGGGAAGCTCTGCTGATTTTATCATCCAATCATGTGCAAGCTAAAATGCTGTTTTTTTTTCCCTTGCATGTCCCCCTCAGATCTACAGCGACTGTACTTCAAAGTGCACTTGCAGTGCATTTGTTGTGCAAAGTGGAATTGTCTTTCGTAAATAACCCCCAATATGTATAAAAGGAGGAGGTTGGGACTTTAAATGAGGCATATAAATCAAGGCTAGGAAACAGTCAGTGTTTGAAAAAAAACATATATTTAATTTCTATAGAATGAGCGACACAACATCTCACAATGGGTACATGCATAAAAGGTCAAAACATCATAAAAACATGCTGAAAACCATATAACACATATCAAAAGGAATTACATACACATTACATGGTATGGTGTGGAAGGTTGGCCTTCAAATCATAGACAAAGTATTGTAGTAGGATCTTGCATGTGGCGCCATGTGTGTAAACATAGTGCATCTATGTAAGCCTGATGTGTTTCATGGGATAATACCAACTCTACAGGGGCAGATGCAAAAGTACTCTACAAATAAAAGAGGATATGAATGACCAAAGATCTAATATGCATCTAAAAGGTGGGAAAAATTGTGATTAAAAGGGATGGACTTATTGTCCCTTAGAATACTTACATCAGCTGAGGACAAGGACTGCAGGGAATGTCTGCCAAAGATGAAAACAAAGCACGCTCTGGCAGCACAATGCCCAAATGGACGTCACACGCACATGGTGACACTTTAAGCATGGCGCCAATGCGCAACGGACACACCCACCCGAACCCCCACCTCCAACCATGACAAGCAAAAGGGGAGGGGGAAAGGGGGGCACCAAAAGCGCATTGCAGCTCCCAGTGACAAAACAACAAACAGCCCAGTGACCTCAAAATGTAAAACACCACAGCAGATGCAAAAGTACTCTACAAATAAAAGAGGATATGAATGACCAAAGATCGAATATGCGTCTAAAAGATGGGAAACATTGTGATTAAAAGGGGTGGACTTATTGTCCCTTAGAATACTTACATCAGCTGTGTGTATGAGCCTAGAGGATGAGGACTGCAGGGAATGTATGCCACAGAGCTGAGGTGACAGAGGCATGTGGAGGAAGCCAGGAGCACATGTGGAGTCCCCAAAGAAACAGTGTCTGAATAATGGTGAGTATGGGCTCCACTTTTGTGGATATAAGTAGATTATATGTAATGAAGGTGTGATATATAGTATACTATTTAAAATCCCAAAGTAGGAGGAGCCCAGAATACAGGAATTTAAGTAAAAGACATGGACAAGAAGTGAGAAAGTAGTGACTAGAAGACATGACCATGGTGTGACAGACTTTGAAACTAAGTGATGTGGTGTGGGGAAAAAATCTCAAATAACAAAAAAGTGCTGGAAAAGCCATGGAGGTGAGTGAATGAACTCCCAGGAAGATTACCTTAGGGTTATAAAAGGACTGTGATCCAAAAGCCAAGTGCAAGTGAATACAGGATGTGCTACACAGTAGGGATGAGCTTCGTATTCGTATTCGAGTCTACTACGAACTACGAATTACAAACATTTTGGGCCGTTCGCGCCAAGTTCGGAATCGCAGTGCATTGCTGGCTGATGATTGGCCAAGCATGCACTATGACCCGCATGCTTGGCCAATCACAGCTTGCAATAAACAGAGAGCCATAATTGGCCAAAGCCAGGGTGGCTTTGGCCAATTATGGTTCAGGGGGTTTAGTACACGCCCCACACTATAAAAGGCCGCCTGCAGGTCGGCCTTGTGTAGTGTGTTGCGGTGGTTAAAAGAGAGAAGACAGAGAGAGAGAGAATGTCATTTTTAATAGATAGATAGAGCAGGCAGGCAGGCTAGTCAGTTAAAGTTACAGTGTGTAGAGGATATATATGCATCCCAGGTGTTGTATATATATTTATACACTCTATAGTTTAGCTAGATCAGCTCTTCCTAATTTACTGGAAGGCAGGTGATTGTGCAGTATTCTCATGTGGTGTATTGCCTGTGTCCTCTGCAGTGTGCACCATAAAGCTATGTGGTGTGTACTGCCCGTGTCCTCTGTAGTTTGTACCTAAAGCTACTTGGTGTGTACTGCCTGTGTCCTCTGCAGTTTGCACCTAAAGCTATGTGGTGTGTACTGCCTTTGTCCTCTGTAGTTTGCACCTAAAGCTACTTGGTGTGTACTGCCCGTGTCCTCTGCAGATTGCACCTAAAGCTACATAGTGTGTACTGCCCGTGTTCTCTGCAGTGTGCACCTAAAGCTACCTGATGTGTGTACTGTCTGTGTCTGTGCTATTTTTCTCAATGATTTTCATCCATATTGCAGGGACCAGACATTACATTAAAGCCGCAAACAGTTTTAAATTACTTTTTTCTTATAGTAATCTCATTTTGTGCAGGGACAGTTCTAAACACGTGCCACTTCACAGGCATACTATAGACACCCAGCAGGTACAATATTTAAATGATTTTTTTTTATTTTTTATTTAAGCATCATTAAAATCACTGCTCCAGAAAAAAATGACCGTTTTTAAAACTTTTTTTCCATTGATACATGTTCCCTGGGGCAATACCCGGGTTCTCAAAGATGTTTTACGACAATAACTTGCATAGTAGGCTTTAAAATTAGCACTTTTGAATTAGAACGTTTAAGTCCCATTGACGTCAATGGGGTTCTAAATGTTTGCGCCAACGGTCGGTCCGTTCGAAGGTTGTGGTGTGAACCGAATGGGGGGGGTGTTCGGCTCATCCCTACTACACAGGGGACTAGCTACCACCAAGTGAGCCTGTTATATGCTCCCAGTAGATCCAACGTGTCCTGCACTAGAATCACACTGGCGTGACCGAAAAGGAGGGGCATCCTTTACCGGAGCGGCCAGAGCTGCCCACCAGGCTTAGATAACACTTCCCAAATGTCAACAAAGATGAAAACAAAGCACGCGCTGGCAGCACAATGCCTAAAGGGACATCATGAGCACAGGGTGACACTTTAAGCATGGCGCAAATGTGCAACGGACACACCCACCCGAACCCCCACCTCCAACTATGACAAGCAGAAGGGGAGGCACCGAAAGTGACAAAACAACAAACAGCCCAGTGACCTCAAAATGTAAAACACCACAGCAGTACTCAGATCTTGTAATTTATTCTGAAGGATTTTGATTAGAAAAAAAGAGGCACATTGGCTACGTGGCTTATAGACTGGTCAATCTATAGAGTGCAAAGGATCCACCTATAACTTTGCAGTCCTCTTCAGATAGGGACGATCTTTGGTTCTAGACAAGAAACAGCAAGAAGGATTCACCAGCCTACTGCATTACCTCAACACCAAAACAACATTTATTAATTTTAACTATCTATCTATCTATCTATCTATTATATATATATATATATATATATATATATATATATATATATATATATATGGCGGCGTTCGGGGGTTATACCGGGATGATGCCTGCAGCCGCAGGCATCATCCCGGTACCGTTGTTTAGAGCGGGCGATCGGCTATCCAAACATAACAACCGATGCGGCTAAAAGCCGCTCGGTTGTTATGCCGGAGGAGCGGGAGGGGACATCCCCCCCCTCCCGCCGCCTTTCGCCGCTCTGACCGGGCCTCCCGTCCCACCGGGAGACCCGATCCTCCATCCGGCGCCTTCTGTGTCCAGGCGGAGACTGACACTAAGCCGTAAGCGGCTTTGATTCAGTCTCCGCATTGAAACCACGGAAGCGACGTCATGACGTCACTTCCGGGTTTCTCGGCTGCCAATGGCGCCGGATTTAAAAAAGTACACAGTATTCAGAATCGCCGTTTTCGGCGATCTGAATACTTTGAAGTGCAAAGGAGGGCTCGGAGGTCTTTTAGACCCCCGATCCCTCCATAAAGAGTACCTGTCACCACCTATTGCTGTCACAAGGGATGTTTACATTCCTTGTGACAGCAATAAAAGTGATCAAAATGTAAAAAAATTAAAAAAACACAATTTAATATTATAAAAAAATAAAAAATAAATAAGAAAACAAAAAAAAAATTTTTGGCGCGATTAATCGTGAGTTAACTATGACATTAATGCGATTAATCGCGATTAAAAATTTTAAGCGCTTGACAGCACTAATATATATATATATGTGTATGTGTATATATATATATATATATATATATATATATATATATATATATGCCTTATATACCTGTATATGGGTAATGTTCATTCCTTGTGAGAAGCTGATACCAGTTCACATTTCTATGACACCTCTAGTGGTTCTCTATTTATGTATGTGTCTCTGCACAATTTAACTTAAATCTTTACACTATGGGCCAGATCCACAAAAGGGATACAACGGCGTTTCTGCTGATACGCCGTTGTATCCCTGTTTCTAACTATGCGGCTGATTCATAGAATCAGTTACGCATAGCTAGTCCTAAGATCCGACAGGTGTAATGGACTTACACTGTCGGATCTTAGGATGCAGTACCGCGGCCGCCGCTGGGGGCATTTCTCGTCGTAATCCAGCGTCGTGTATGCAAATTAGCACTTACGGAGATCCACAAAGCTTTTTCCCTTCGTTAAGTCGCCGTAAGTGTTAGTTTGCCGTCGCAAAGATAGGGCTGCTTTAACAAAGTGTAAAGTTAGTACACCATGTAAAAGTATACCCGTCTTTCCCACGTCGCTGTCAAATTTTTTTTACATTTTTTTTTCCCCGCCGCATCTCTTTTTTACACGTCGCGATTCACAAAACTCGGCGCAAAGTAACGTAACGCAAAGTGCGTCGGGGCATGCGCAGTACGTCCGGCGCGGGAGCGCGCCTAATTTAAATGGGACTCGCCCCATTTGAATTGGCCCGCCTTGCGCCGGACTGATTTAGGATACACCGCCGCAAATTTCCAGGTAAGTGCTTTGTGGATCGGGCACTAACTTGGGCAATTTGCGGCGGTATAACTTAAATCACAAAAGTTACGTTGCGCCCGCTGGTTGTGGATCTGGCCCTATATGTATATATTTTTATATATTTGTAGCCATACATGTAGATTTTTGTAGACACTCCTGTAGGAATGCTATTACGATACCATTTATAACCCCTGCCTGTATACTGGCTTTATCTTTTCACATACAGTATCGTCAGCTTGTTTTCATATGTTTCCTGTTTGTGTATCCCCATGGGATCCTCTATTTATCTGAGATTTCAAGTATTTTTTTAATTAAACAAGATTATGGACAGACTAAAGCTATGCAATTCGTCCCATACTGTGATTATCACAGTTAAATGTACATAGTAGTACCAGAATCAGTGACATATTTTGCATTACAACATCATTATATATATATATATATATATATATATATATATATATATATATATATATATATATATATATATATATATATATATATATATATATACATATATATATATATATATATATTTTCTTCTCGGTTACTCTATGCTACATAGAACAAACATAGAACAAACACAGAAAAAACAAAAGACAATGTGTTTTAATGTGTTTTATTTTATTTCCATAAATGCATGTTTTTAATATGCATTTGTACAGTATATATTGGAAAGCTGGCCACAGAATTTGTGAGAGGAGTTTGGGTCTATTTAGCCCTCCTCCATTGCCGGGTACATCGTTGGCTTGTTCTCCGGGCGGTGTGGAGCAGTTGGCATCAGGCGTCACGTAATTTCCGGTTTAGGTTTCACTTTGGATTTTCGTACAGCGGGGGATCCTGGTGCACCGCGGCATCTCATGGCCAGTGGGGTGACCTTTTCACTCTCCCTTGGTGGGTGTATAAGGGTGACGCCAGCCAGTTTGGAGGCTGGGTCATTTCGGTGTTTCAGGGGGCGGTCTTGTAAGTGTTCTGGGATGCTGCTGAGCATGGGGGGTTGGGGGGCTGCTAATGATTTCTATGTTTCCAGCCCCAGTCCGGATTCTGTGCTCAGGGGGAGGGTTTGCCCTACATTGTGTATCTGGCACAGGCTTGGGGGGTCATGACAATCAGATTGAGACTCATTGTTCCTCCCCACCTCATATACCATCATTCCACTGTCACGGGATACATTGAGGGTGGACATGTATCCATTTGGGAGGAGCAGTTCAGTGATTTATTCACTGATTCCTGCAACTCTGCAATCAAACACCCCCTCGTGTAGCACTACCCCCGTAGGAGCTACTGGTTTAGTTTTGGGTCAGGAAAACAGTCATGGATTGAAGCCATTCAAGATTTTTTGCTTGCATGTAATCATGTGATCTCTATGACCAATCATAACAATCACATGATACCCAACTGTGAGCAGCTGGGTACCAAGCGCTATGATCTTCTGTGTTCACCGAACACAGAGGTCATGGGATCACGCCACTGCACGCCGCATGGGGCAAACCAGTACACATGTGCACTGTTCCAGTACTTTGTGGTTCCTGCAGCTATCTCCCACTGACAGTAAAGTACTGTGGATGGATGGCAAGTGGTAAAGGGAACTTTAAAAATTCTCTGGAAAGAAACAATGATTGACCTATGAATGATAAATCTATTTGACACAATAAATAATGGACTAAATGTGGACCGCAATTATCAAAATCACTGTCCAACAGTTATATGACCATTCTCACCTCTGTAACTTGGACTCTATAATTACCATAAATGTTTATGTGTGTGTGTGTGTGTTTTTTTTCTTCCTCGGAGATTGCCATACTTATCATTTTCCTAAAACCTTGTGCATCTATACTGCTTATACTTAAAAGGAAGTGAACATGGACAGCACTTAACTTTTTTTTTTTTGCAAGTATACTAATATGGCAACAATTGCCTCACATAAAAAGAAACAACTTTTTTTAGTGTGAAGAGAGACTTCTCAACTCTTGGACAGAAACAATAATTGCTAAATTATTATTATTTTTTAAATAAACAAATTGTGCCACTTTTACTACACAGAGCTATGAACAAATAGTCAACTAGTGGGTCTACTACAGCCACACCCCTTTGCATAATTTAATGTACTGAATTTGCAATTAAATGGTCAACTCTTTCTTATATCTGCATAAAGATTCATAAAATATCTTTATTTTCTTAGTTTAACAAGAAATTATTAGCTGTTCTGACTAAGACAGCAAGAACATTTATGAAAATAGGTCTTGGTTTTCAGAAATAGTGACATGAGTGATAAATTGAATTGTTGAAATAATAGTAATGCACTTGGACTAAAATATATAGAGCTTTTGTAAAAAAATAAAATAAAAATAGTAACCTTAGTAGTGCACTGGATTATGAAAAACATTGACAGCTTTTTTGAGTAAAACAGAAAATGTTTCTTTTTTTATACAGTTTCTGGTAGTGGTATTACACGTATTGTTAAGAAACTGTCTGCTCCTTAGGTTAGAGTATGTATTTTGTGAAAAAAATAAAAACTTTTTTTTTTTTATCATAAATAAATACAGCTTTTAGTACACAAAGTTTGGCTTTAGGTCATAGAATGTTAACACAAATCTCTTTCCCTATTTTAGGAGAATTTAGGTAGCATGATTGTGAAAATGTACCGTCATAGTGGTTGCTAAAAAAACAATGTTATTTTGAAAAACACTTTTTTTTTAATTGAAAAAAAAGTTTACTCTGTCATACTGGAAAAACTGAATCAACTGCATCAACCCTTGAACATTTGTGCCAGCTTTTATTTTATTGAGGGGAGTACTTACCCCTGCTGGTTGGTTGCTGTAGGAAACAAAGGTTTTGGGATAATGCAAAAGCCTATTAATATAACAAAAAATTAACATGTGCTATCAAAATGGTGTAAGGCAAGGTACTGAGGGTGGATCTCAGAACCAGGGCCGGTACAAGGGGTGATCAGAAGGGAGGGATGCCCTGGGCGGGACCATTTACTGGAGGAAGGGGGGCACAGTAGAGGCCACGCTACAGGCTGCCTGTCCTGGGGCGGTGGTGTCACTTTGATCTGTGGCTGCAGCGCTCCCACCTCCTCCTCTTGTTTGTCACACAGCGCCGTTCTCCTGACCGGAAGTGCTGTGTGTCAGGGAGCTGAGTCTGTGTGTGTTCAGCGGTGCCGGTCCCGCCCCCCTAGATCAGCTCATGTGGTAGCAGATTGAATCAGTGTTCCGCCTATCACACAAGCTGTTCTGGGGGCTACGATTATGGTCACAGAGAGGCTGCAATTATGGGCACAGAGACGCTGTGATTATGGGCACAGTGAGGCTGCTATTATGGTCACAGGCTACAATTATGGTAATAGATAGGCTGGGATTATGGGCACAGTGAGGCTGCGATTATGGTCACAGAGAGGCTGCGATTATGGTCACAGAGAGGCTGTGATTATGGGCACGGTGAGGCTGCGATTATGGGCATGGTGAGGCAGCATTGATGGGCACAGTGATGCTGTGATTATGGACACAGTGAGGCTGCATTGATTGGCACAGTGAGGCTGTGATTATGGCCACAGTGAGGCTGCAATTATGGGCACAGTGAGGCTGCAATTATGGGCACAGTGAGGCTGCGATTATGGTCACAGAGAGGCTGTGATTATGGTCACAGTGAGGCTGTGATTATGGGCACAGTGAGGTGGCATTGATGGTCACAGTGAGACTGTAATTATGGGCACAGTGAGGCTGCATTGATTGGCACAGGGAGGCTGAAATTATGGGCACAGGGAGGCTGCAATTATGGGCACAATGAGGCAGCATTGATGGGCACAGCGGTAGGCTGCATTAATCTCTTGTATGATGTCTGCAGTCTCTGACCATCTTTAGTATGATGTCCTCAGTCTCTAACCATCGCCTGCATCATGTCCTCAGTCTCTAACTATCTCTTGTATCATGTTCTCAGTCTCTGACCATCTCTTGTCTTATATCATGTCTTCACTCTCTGAGGGGAATTTGCTTAATTAGCAATGGTATTGGTAATATGCAGCAGGAAGAGGGTTAATGCACTGTCACTGATGCATTAGTATAGATCCCATCACTGTAGATTTTCACGAGGGGGGTGCAGTTTTTCATCTTCACCCTGTGCACCGGGTGACCTTGTCCCGGCACTGCTCAGAACAACTATTATTCACTAACATTGTGTTGTGGTCATTCCTTGACATACGGTGGGGGTAGAGGCGTGGTGAGTAAAAATACTAATCATAATTTTCTGTCATTATTATGACTTTAGGTCACAGTTTCGAAACTATTAACCACTTAAGGACCAAGCCTCTTTCTCTCTTTCTGAGATCTGTTTTTAATTTAAAAACATTTTTTTTTTGCTTGAAAATTACTTAGAACGCCCAAACATTATATATTTTATTTCTAACACCCTAGAGAATAAAATGGCAGTCGTTGCAATACTTTATGTCCAGGGGCGGACTGACCATTCGGTCAGTCGGGCACGGCCGAGGGCCCGTGGTGGAGGGGGGCCTGGGTCGGCTCAGTCCGCCCCTGACTGCAGTCCCAACCGAGTCTCTCTCTCTCACATCGGTATAATCAGCGGCAGGAAGAGAGAGACTCTGGTCATTACGCCGCGCTGGAGGGAGGAGGTGGGTGGAGCTGTTCCGCTGGCTAGTCTTTCCCTGCCCTGGTTGCTAACGCCTGTGCCGCTTGGCGTGTAGCAACCAGTGACGTCAGTCACGTCGGAGGCTGGAGCCACTGCTAATGAGGAGGAGAGCCCCAGGATGAGAAGAGAGGAGGAGCCGGCAAGGAGCAGCGCGCTGTGAGAGGTATCATCACAGCCGCATCCCGTTGAATCCGTTAGACTGCTTCATTTATTCAGGCGGGTGAGGCACTGTTTTTGCTGGCGGTACCATGGCCACCATCCCAGAGGCAGGAGCGGGCGGCATGGCATATAGTACAGGTCACAGGACCACAGGAGGCCCCGTGATAGTCTTCCTCAGTCCTCTCCCTCCATAGTGTCCCTCTCCCCCCACAGTGTTCCCCTGTGTCTTAACCCCTCCACAGTGTCCCATTGTGCCTTACATCCTCCCACATTGTCCTCCCACACCCACTGTGTCCCCCTGTGCCTTACACCCCCCCTACAGTGTCTCCTTGTGCCTTACACCCCCCACAGTGTCCTCCTGTGCCTTACACCCCCCACAGTGTCTCCTTGTGCCCCACACCCCCCCTACAGTGTCCCCTTGTGCCTTACACCCCCCCACAACGTTCTCCCTCACCCACCGTGTCCCCCTGTGCCTTACACCCCCCCCCACAGTGTCCTCCTGTGCCTTACACCCCCCACAGTGTCTCCTTGTGCCCCACACCCCCCCTACAGTGTCACCTTGTGCCTTACACCCCCCCCACAATGTTCTCCCTCACCCACAGTGTCCCCCTGTGCCTTACACCCCCCCACAGTGTCCCCCTGTGCCTTACACCCCCCACAGTGTCTCCTTGTGCCCCACACCCCCCCTACAGTGTCCCCTTGTGCCTTACACCCCCCCACAATGTTCTCCCTCACCCACCGTGTCCCCCTGTGCCTTACACCCCCCACAGTGTCCTCCTGTGCCTTACACCCTCCCACAGTGTCCTCTTGTGCCTTACACCCCCCCACAGTGTCCTTCCCCACCCACCATGTCCCCCTGTGCCTTACACCCCCCACAGTGTCCCCCTGTGCCTTACACCCTCCCACAGTGTCCTCCTGTGCCTTACACCCCCCCACAGTATCTCCTTGTGCCTTACATCCTCCCACACCCACAGTGTCTCCTTGTGCCCCACACCCCCCTACAGTGTCCCCTTGTGCCTTACACCCCCCACAATGTTCTCCCTCACCCACTGTGTCCCCCTGTGCCTTAAAACCCCCCCCCACCGTGCCCCCCTGTACCTTACAGCCCCACATTGTCCCCTTGTGTCCTCCTCCACCCACCATGTCCCCCTGTGCCTTACACCCCCCCACAGTGTCCCCCTGTGCCTTACACCCTCCCACAGTGTCCTCTTGTGCCTTACACCCCCCCACAGTGTCCTTCCCCACCCACCATGTCCCCCTGTGCCTTACACCCCCCCACAGTGTCCCCCTGTGCCTTACACCCTCCCACAGTGTCCTCTTGTGCCTTACACCCCCCCACAGTGTCCTTCCCCACCCACCGTGTCCCCCTGTGCCTTACATCCCCCCACCGTGTCCCCCTGTGCCTTACACCCTGCCCCACAGTGTCCCCCTGTGTCCTCCTCCACCCACCATGTCCCCCTGTGCCTTATACCCCCCACAGTGTCCCCCTGTGCCTTACACCCCCCACAGTGTCCCCTTGTGCCTTACATCCCCCCACCGTGTCCCCCTGTGCCTTACACCCCCACACTATCCCCCTGTGGCTTACACCACCCACACAGTATCCCCCTGTGTCCTCCTCCACCCATCATGTCCCCTTGTGCCTTACACCCCTCACAGTGTCCCCCTGTGTCCTCCCCCCCCCCCCACAGTGTCCCCCTGTGCCTTACACCGCCCCCACACAGTGTCCCCTGTGTTCTCCACCCACCGTGTCCCCCTGTGCCTTACACTCCCCCACCATCCCGCCCTGTGCCTTACACTCCCCCACAGTGTCCCCCTGTGTCTTACACCCCCCACAGTGTCCTCCACCCACCATGTCCCCCTGTACCTTAACCCCCCCCAGTGTCCCTCTGTGCCTTCCACCAACCCATGGTGTCCCCCTGTGCCTTCTCCCCCCACGACTGCCCTGAGAGACACTGTGCTGTGTCTGGAGGATCCCAGTGCTCTGCTGTGAGCCCTGTGTTTTGGTTGTGTGCCCTGCTATTTGCCATACTGTGTACCCCATGGCCTGTGATGTGCCCTGCTGTGCACTCCCCGGATGTGCCATACTGTGTGCCACATGCCCTGTGATGTGTCCTTTGCCCTTCTATGTGCCCCATGCCCTGATGTGTACTGCCTGATGTGACTTACTGTGTGCCCTGTGATGTGCTCTACTGTGGTTATGTGCTTTGTACTCCCTGATGTGCCCTACTGTGTGGCCCATGCCCTGTGATGTGCCTTGTTGTGTACTGCCTAATGTGCCCTGTGACTCATGATGTTCCCTGTGTGCCCTGTTATGTGACCTACTGTGTGCCCCATGACCTGTGCTCTGTGCCCTGCTGTGTACTTCTGGATGTGCCCTGTGCTTTGTTGTTTACCCCCTAATGTACCCTGTGTGCCCCATGCCCCGTGTTGTGTTCTTTGCCCTGCTATATGCCACCATGCCCTGTGTACCGCCTGATGTGACTTACTGTGTGCCCCATGCCCTGTGATGTGCTGTGTACTCCCTGATGTGCCCTACTGTGTGCCCCATGGTCTTCTATTGCCCGGGGGCCCCATGGTCTTCTATTGCCCGGGGGCCCCATGAGTTGTCAGTCCGCCCCTGTTTATGTCACACCGTATTTGCGCAGTGGTCTTACAAGAGCACTTTCTTTGGAAAAATACACTTTCTTGAGTTAAAAAATAAGACAACAGAAAAGTTAGCCCTTTTTTTATATTGTGAAAGATAATGTTATGCCGGGTAAATTTATACCCAACATGTCACACTTCAAAATTGCGTCCGCTCGTAGAAATGCGACAAACTTTTAACCTAAAAAATCTCCATAGGCGGCATGTCAAAAAATTCTACAGGTTGCATGTTTTGAGTTACAGAGGAGGTCATAATTATTAGGGGTTATAATTATTTCTCTTGCTCTACCGATCACGGTGATACCTCACATGTTTTTTTTTTTAACACCATTTTCATATGTGGGCGCTGCTAACGTATGCATTTGCTTCTGCACGCAAGCTTGGCGGGACAGGGCAAGTTTAATTTATTTTTTTCTTATTTATTTTACCTTTTATTTTATTTTTTTACACTGTTCTTTCAAAAAAATATTGTGTCACTTTTATTCCTATTACAAGGAATGTAAACCCTTGTAATAGAAAAAAGCATGACAGGACTTCTTAAATATGTCAAAAAGACCTCAGATCTCATATTTATACTAAAATGCAATAAAAGACTGCAAAAAAATTTCCATTTAAGAGCTCTGGGCGGAAGTGACGTTTGGACACCACTTCCACCCTGCTATGGTATGGAGATGGGTGGGGGCCATCTTCCCCTCACTCGTCTCCATACCCAGCCAGCAAGAGGACCCGATCGCCTCCACCACTGCCGACGGCTACACTAAGCTGCGGAGGGCACGGGAGAGCAGCGGGAGAGGGGCCCCTTCTCCTGCCGCCGATAAAAGTGATCTTGCTGTGAATTTGGCCCAGAGACCACTATTATCGCAAACCAGACTGCCGACTGCTGCCATAACAAAGATATCCCTCTTCAAACAGTTGACGTATATCGGCATGCAGCGGTTCGGTTTTAATGCAGAAATTCATTCCTTAGGGTTCACAAACTATTTTTAAAACTGCATATGTTAATTTGTTAACGACTTTATTTATTCATTTTCACAACCCATGCAAACTGTTAAAGTTTTCTGCAGATTGACCATACAACATCAGTTCTTGTGAATATACCAAACAATGTGCTGAATAGAATCTCTTCACATAGTGGATTTTGAATCAAATGTCACATACGACAAACAGAGAACCAGGACAAGGACACTTTTAGAATTATAGAACTGTATGAATAATTGCCTATTCAAGGTTAAGGGGAGATATTTAAACATTTTATAAATAATTTAAAATCAGAATAACATTTCTTTTCATTATAGAGCTGAGAATTGTAGGCTGAAAATCAATCTCGTTCAAGGACAGGTTTCCTAAACACCAGTTAAATATGTGATTTTATTGGCAACAGTTTTTCTTTAGTAGATTGGGAGATCTACAGAGCGTTTGTTAGATTATACTGTCTCTCTGGCAATAGAGTAACCTTTTGATTCAGAAAACATTTTCTTACTATTAAACCTATACAATTCCTGGAGAATTATTATATATGCAGAATGTATAATCCAAATAAACTACATTGACATTAACTGTAACTTTAGTTTAATACTCATTGGGAAAGTATAAGAATATATATTTAAACATCAAACACATTATTACATGTAACATTGTGTTTATGGCTTACTGAGATTTATGGGTATTTTGGAAGAGTGCGGATTAACTGATTTTTTTACAATATAAATTGATTTCCTTTATATAATTTAATACACAGGGGTATGTAGATATTTACTTTGGATAAGTACACTAGGTTAAATGAATAAGTAAGGAAGAGCAGATGGCCACAAAAAAAATTAATTTGTACATTTAACAAACCTTTTCCCCTATAATATATTTAAAATGCAGACATTACATGTGAAAATACATAGGTGGTTGTAGGTGGTTCCTTTACTTAATTACTTGTTAAGCCACTGGCCTGAATGATACATATTAATATTGTGAAAATCAGCATCAAATAGTGAGCTTGTATTAAATCAGTCCCCACACTAGGAAAAAACTGTATTTCAATCTCAGGGGTTTATTTCAGCATTATGGAGCCAAAAACCACATAACCCATATACCCTGCTTAAGATCTACCTCCAAATTGAACTTTTGTCTATCTGATTTAAGCATTTTGATTTAACCGGTCTGGACACTCATGCCTTCTGTTTATCCAACTCTCTGTTTTATTTAGTCCTACTTGTGACACTGCCTTAATAGCAGGGGTGACAGAGCAGCCCTGGGCTGGGCAATCATCCATTGGATGTCCTCTCCAGCAGCTCTGGGTCACTCACGCAGAAGCTCTCACTGAGAGCAGATACTTTCTTTTGACCAAAATCCCACCTGTTATTAGAATTCTCCATTGGGCTACTTGTCACACCATTTTACTACCAGAACTGGCTCTCCCATTGTCATCGATTTCTTTAATACTGTAACATCCTGTCTTTTTGTAACAATTTTTAGGGTCCATCTAATTTACCCTTGTTTGTTCTGGGCCACGGACATCCAATATTTCCCCACTTCCTTCGACAGGGTGACCATGCTGTTTGTTTTGCAGTGAAATTGCACATCAGCACTGTCACCCTGTGAACAGGATAGCCTTGGATTGAAATGTAGTTAAGAACTGTATGTGACACAAATAAACTACATCACAGATAACACTTTTTAACCACTTGTTGACTGCCCCAAAGCAAATTTACTGCTACAGAGTGGCCGTTCTGTGTAGAATCACGTATATACTATATGCTTGATTTTGCATTTCTGGGTAGCGGCATGGCGTTGTGTTGTGATTAGTGACATCAAAAACTGATCAGTGGGTTGCTGGCTAATGCATGTGTGCCAGCATCCTCTGATCGTCGAGGAGAGAGGCTGGATGGAGCTCTGCATATGTAAACAATGCATTTGTCTGGGATTGTTTTGTGGGGCTTTGTCAAGTGTGTAGTCTGAAACTTCCAAAATGTAAATCAAAACCCCATCAATTTTAAAGGCTAATATGCAAGGAATTGTCACAAAAAGGCATGTATAGCTGTACACTGCCATGGAGGACATGTACAAATTTGACTTCAAGGGCAGCAATGAAAAATAACAAATCGTTCCAATCACATGCTTGGCATTGTGTTTAGACTGTATGTGGTGTAATGGAACAGTACCAGTTTTTGCTGCATAAATATTTTTTTTACTTTTACATGATTTCTTGGCTTCTATGATGAAGAAATAAACATATCTCACAAATTTTAGATGGAGATGTAAGGTTGCAAAGGCCTCAAAACAGAGGTGAAGCTCAGGGCAGTCACATGAGATTTTTTCAAAGTTGAACATCTTACATTTTTATCACTTGGTTAAAGATCTGTAAATAGGTTGTCTGATAAACTGGATATGTAAAAAAGTATATTTTATGATCTCTAAACAGGATTCATTTGCAAAGCTTTGAAGTAACAGTAAAGCTGTGAAAACCCAGCAAACTCCATTGTTTTCCCCAGGTGAGACAGGCTATTATCAAGCAAAATCTTACAAGAAAACTGTGGGTAATGTTTACTCAGCTGGACACTTTTAATGCCCTGTACACACAACTGTTTTTTCTGTCGGAATAAACTTGGATGTTTTTTCTGACGGAATTCCGAAGGAATTACGCTCAAGCTGTCTTGCATACGCACGGTCACACCAAATTCCGACCGTCAAGAACGCGGTGACATACAACACTATGAGGAGCCGAGAAAAATTAAGTTCAATGCCTCCGAGAATGCGTCGACTTGACTCCGAGCATGCATGGTTTTTAGTGCGTCGGAATTGCATACAGACAAACGGATTTTCCGATATGAATTTTTTCCATTGGAAAAGAACCTGCTCTCTATTTAAGTCCGTCAGAAATTCCAACAGAAAAAGTCCGATGGGTCATACACACGGTCGGAATATCCGATGAAAAGTTCCCATCTGACTTTTTCCATTGGAAATTCCAACCGTGTGTACGCGGCATAAGAATTGTAAATAGACAAGAGTTGATAGATATCTGGTTTGTCTCCTTAAAATCCTAATCCATGTAGGAATTCAAATACATCGCCTATCATCTATGGACATTCTATAATGAATATCATATGACTGATATGCCTAAAAGGAATTACGGTATTACATTTGGGTTATATGTTTAGAGCAATTGTTTATTGAAAATCGTACCATCTATGCAGATATCAAACATAGTATGAGTATACGATTATAAGTTTATGTATTATATCTTATGAATTAGAGGAAAGTCATGATTTTTCTTGTTTGCTGATGAAATAATAATATTGTAGGTATATGTATTGGCCTGATTTAGGAATAAAACAGATGTAGAACTGGTTTAAATATACAGATAATTGTATTTAGAGATATATTTTATAACTATATGTATCTATATACCCATAGAGCTTCCTGCTTTTACCTAGATGTGTAGTTAATCACATCTAGGTAAAGACCTGAACTCCTGACCTGAACCCCATAGAAAATCTTTGGAGGGAGCTGCAAGTCTGTATTGCCCAGTGACAGCCCAAAACCTGAAGGATCCGGAGAAGCTCTGTATGGAGGAGTGAGCAAAAATCCCTGCTGCAGTGTGTGCAAACCTGGTCAAGAACAACAGGAAACGTATGATCTCTGTAATTGCAAACAAAGGTTTCTGTACCAAATATTAAGTTCTGCTTTTCTGATGTATCAAATACTTATGTCATGCAATAAAATGCTAATTAATTACTTAAAAATCATACAATGTTATTTTCTGTATTTTTTAGATTTCGTCTCTCATAGTTGAAGAGTACCTATGATAAAAAGTACAGACCTCTACATGCTTTGTAAGTAGGAAAACCTGCAAAATCGGCAGTGTATCAAATACTTGTTCACCCCAATGTGTATATATATATATATATATATATATATATATATATATATATATATTGCCTCATACTCTAGTGTGCTCTGTGTTGGGTCGTTTGGGGTGTGGCTGTATTCCATTGTTCTATTGTGTTTGTCTGCCTTGGGAGAGACCTATTATGGGAGGTATATGTCTCTGTGGATTAGCTGTGAGAGGGGATTTCTCCAGCAGCCCCTCCCAAAGACAGTCTACTGATGAGAAGTTTGAATCCACCTTTGTCATGCTACTGGTGGAGGTAAAGTCTACACCGCCATGTTTCATTATGCAAAGGAGGGGGGCTTGTCCCCTGAGTGTATCCCTATGTACCTGTGTTCAAATAAAAAGTTCCATGTTCCAGCTGTGTAACTGAGCTTGTCTCATCTGATTCTTAGTTATAATATATGGGCTGTAATATCTGAAGGTTCAGATTGGAGGAAGCGGTGTACTGACGGAAGCATTCAAGTGGAGTGCGACAAGGATCTGTTACAATATATATATATATATATATATATATATATATATATATATATATATATATATATATATATATATATATATATATATATATATATACATATTTATAAACATTTATTCCTAAAGAGTATAATTTTCTGCATTCAGAATGCAAAATCATTTATATGGGGTTAAAGTGGAGAAGTGAAAAAGTATTGTGCAAACAGTGAAAAATGAAAAACCCAAAACTGGAAAAAAATGTATGGAGAAGCTGCTACATAAAATATGACAAGTATTCTAATATAGTGATGGATGGAATGTAGCGCTAAGCTTTATGTGAAGTGGAAATGCACACAAAGAAGGGGAGGAAACAATTCAAATAATCATTCAAATAAACCCAAAATAAGCAGTCCAACTTGTCCGTGATCTTTTAGTGAAAAAATGTATGGGAAAGTCAGACAAAATGTGAGGATTGAAACCAATCTAATCCCAACAAAAAATCTGGGAAAATGGAAGGATGGTAAGTCCACAACAATGAAGTAATGTTCCTCAAGCCCAAGAAAGAAGAGAGGCTGATATAAAAGACATCCAAAGGCAAAAGAAGGTCTTCTCTGAAACAATAGGAAAAACAGCAAAAAACACTCCAGCGCTAAATGGGTTAATAGGTGTGGGGGTAATATAAACTCATGAACAGATTAATCCTAATCAGTGAAGAAAACAATTGTCCCAGAGCTGCTGTAAAAAATTGTTCCTAAAAACAACAATAGAAAAAACACCACACTGCATTCCTGCACTCATGGGAAGAAAAAAACTAATAAATGGACTGTCTCTGAGTAGTATCAAACAAATCAGCAGTTTATTCGGCTTCACTTAGGATAAATATCCAAACATAAAAGACTCCAATAAAATGATAAAATAAGTTAAAACACTTGAAGTGTCCCCTTCTTTGATACTACCCAGAGACAGTCCATTTATTTGTTTTTTTCTTCCCATGAGCGCAGGAATGCAGTGTGGTGTTTTTTCTGAAACAATAGGAGTAAACACCCTTACCGCAATTGTTGGACCCGTATGTCAGTGACAGCGGATCTAATAGGCATGAATGGCCAGAACAGTGTATAGCTCAGGCCGCGTACACACGGTCAATCCAAACCGATGAGAATGGTCCGATGGACCGTTTTCATCGGTTCACCGCTGAAGTGGCGTGATGGTCTGATGTGCGTACACACCATCAGTTCAAAAACCGATCGGGTCAGAAGGCGGTGACGTCAAACACACGACGTGCTGAAAAAAACGAAGTTCAATGCTTCCAAGCATGCGTCGACTTGATTCCGAGCATGCGCGGGTTTTTAACCGATGCTTTTGTGTATTAACCATCGGTTTGGACCCATCGGGCAGCGGTCCATCGGTTCGATTTTAAAGCAAGTTCTAACATTTTTGACCGAAGGACAACGGACCGATGGGCCGTACACACGGTACAATAAGGTACTTAATAGATCTTTCAACCAGTGGAAAAGAAGTTAGACCTTCTGGGCTAGGCTTATTATAATTTTATGAGCCTATTGTCCGAAATGGTATTTAAAGTGGAGTTCCACCCATAAATATAACATTACATCAGTAGTTTTAAAAAAATGTCATTAGTCCTTTAAGAAAAAAAATAAATTTTTTAGATGCCTTCAAAATGTTGTTGCTAGGCAGAATAGTTAATTTTCCCACTTCCTGCACCTAGGTGCTTAAGCTTCCTAACCTACACCGCACAGACTCCTGGGAATGTAGTGGGTGTAACTTTCCAGGAGTCTGTGCACTCCCCAGTCTCAAAGAATCATGTGACTTGGACAGTACAGGTGCTGAAACCTGATCTGCAAGGCTGAAATCCAGGAAGTCATACAGTCTGGCTTCATGATGCCCACACTTAAGATGGCCCCAGTCAATTTCTATTTTATAAAGTGTCTAAATGCTGTAACAACCTAACAAAATGGACCTTAGTTTACAGACTAACTTTACTAGAATACATTAAGCTTGTGTATTACAGGGGTATTTATATATAAAAAGTGAAATTGTGGCCAGAACTCCACTTTAAGATCAGGATAGATGCCACAAAGACATTCAATCAGACACACAAAAAACACACACTCCACCCATCAACTCATATCTTTACATTCATGAAGATTCCTTGACACCTTATGCTTGGAAACTCGGAGGTGGCAAGAAGTAATTCCTCTTTAAGCAAAAGCCATATTTAAAGCCACGGCAGCCATTCTAAAAACTCTGGTAACCAGCAATTTAGACCAGTAGCAAAGGGGTAGGAAAGGGTAATTATGTTGTGCTGATTTTTAACTTATATTCATTTCTGTTATCCTAAATAGGGATGAACCAAACACCCCCCGGTTCGCATCAGAACCTTCGAACGGACCGAACGTTCGCGCAAACTTTAGAACCCCATTTAATTCTATGGGACTCGAACATTCAAAATCAAACGTGCTAATGTTAAAGGCTAATATGCAAGTTATTGTCCTAAAAAGGGTTTTGGGACCTGGATACTGCTCCAGGGAACAAGTTTTAAAGTTTTAAAAAACTGACGTTTGTTTCGGGAGCAGTGAATTTAAGTGAAAAAAAAAGTCCCTGCACAAAATGACATTTCTATAGGAAAAAGGTCATTTAAAACTGCTTGCGGATTTAATGTAATGTCTAGTCCCGGCAATATATATATGGATGAAAATCATTGAGAAAAATGGCATGGCCCCCCCCCCCCCCCAGGCCATTACCAGCCCCTTTGGGTTTTGTATGGATATTAAGGGGAACACCGCACCCAATTTGAAAAAAGGAAGGGCGTGGGACTGACAGGGACTGTAGGTCTGTTCTTAGGTAGAATCTGTTTGTAATTTTGAACTGGTACATTTTTAAAGTGTAGCTCCAGCCAAAAAATCTATTTTTAAGCTTTTTAGAAAACATAGGAAAGGGTTATCACTTAAAAGAGGGGGATGTTATCACATAGGGAAACCAAGAGATAGTATCCCAAGGGAAAACCAAGGGGCTACCAAGGCAGTGACGGACAATAATATAGATATAAAAAGTTTAATTAAATATTAGAAAATTTACAAATATATAATCCAAAAGACATATCAAAAAATAGTACCGTTTGAGCTAAAAAGCTCTAATTACAAACCTACTTGCAGCGGCCGGCCAGTACTACACTAGTGAACCTAGTTCATGTAAAGTGCAACAAGAAATCACATAAAAAGCACAGACAATTGACAAACATGTCATGTTTATGAAAGGGTTATCACCCCTGTAACATTTGTTTTGCTGTCTGTGCACCTGTTCAGAAGATTTCACCTCACTTTCTGTCCCAATTGAAAATTTGGGGTTTTTAGTGAAACAAGGATTGGTGATAAAACATCAGTGGAGAGGAGACACCTCTTACAGGGGATAATTTCCCTTCCTAGGGGTAGATATCCTCTCACTTCCTGTTGTCTCATTTCCATTTGCAAGTAGGAGTCGTTTGTAAGTTGGATGTTTGAAAGTAGGGGCCTGCCGTATATACTCTGCAGAAATTTGGGCCTTAGGTGTTGGCATTGCCACAACACTGTAAGCCCTCACAGTTAGTCTTGGTGGGCGCGGGAACGCCCTGCTGTGAACTATTATATCAAGAATTGTAATTACATGCCATTGTTTAACAGTGGTAGAAAATTGGGCCTTTGGTGGTGCTGGTGTCACAACACTATAAGTCTTCATAGTTACTCTTGGTGGGTGCAGGAATGGGCCCTGTTGTTAGATATTAGATCAAAAATTGTAATTGCATGCCTCTGTTGAACAGGGGCAGAAAAATTGGGCCTCTTTGGTGGTGGTGGTGGTGGTGGTGGTGGTGGTGGTGGTGGTGCTGGTGCCACAAAACTGTAAGCCCTCACAGTTAGTCTTGGTGGGCGCTGGAACGCCCTGCTCTGAACTATTATATTAAGAATTGTAATTACATGCCATTGTTGAACAGTGGTAGAAATATTGGGCCTTTGGTGGTGGTGGTGCTTGTGCCACAACACTGTAAATCCTCACAGTTACTCTTGGTGTGGGCGCAGGAATGGGCCCTGCTGTGTAATATTAGATACATAATTGTAATTACATGCTCCTGTTGAACAGGGGCAGAAAAATTGGGCCTTAGGCACTGGTTCCACAACAGAGCAACCCCTCACAGATACTCTAGTTGGAGCACAAGAATGATCCCTGCTGCAAAGTATTGCATCAAAAATTGTAATTACACGCCCCTGTTAAACAGGGGAAGAAAAATTGGGCCTTAGGCACTGGTGCTGGTGCCACAACACAGCAACCCCTCACAGATACTCTAGTTCAGGGGTGTCCAAACTTTTTTCAAAGAGGGCCAGATTTCATGAAGTGAACATGCATGAGGGTCGGATAAAAAAAAAATCCAGGAAGCTAAACTATATGTCAGGAACATTGTAAAGTCCATTACATATTATAATAAAGGCTGTCTGTCAACTTTTTTGTTTGTTGCAATGTTTTTTTATTACAAGTTTAAGTCAACATACAAACGTTCATATTCAAATAATAGTCACAACCAGGATGCAGCATCCGATAAGATCAGCGTTCCCAACCTAATAAACATCACTATAACATAGTAATCAAGAATGTAGCATAGGTGGGGAGACTTTATTGTCTCCTGGCAGCATCCTACCCAAAACATTTTCCACATGACATTATGGAACAGCTAGCAAAACAATTAAAAAATAGGGAAGGAGAGAAAAGAAGAGGTCTGTCAACATTTAAGTAAAAAAAAAATATGAACAGGAACATAACACATACATCTAACTGAGATTTAACAATATATTCATGTCAATTGGAAAAGAAAACTTGTCTGCACTAATTTGAAGGGTGAAACTGAGATCTGGACTGCAGTACATAGGCCAGGTCTGGGTCAAAGGCAGTGGTTTTGATGCGCAAAATGTCACACAGGTGAGAGTCACTTAATCTTGCCCTTACGAGGTTCTTGTTAAAGTTCATAACAGAGAATGTCTTCTCACACATATATGTTGAGCCAAACAAGCTCAGCATTTTCTTAGCCAGTGTTTGAATCTCTTGAAACTGGCTCTTATCCAGTTGGCGGTAAAAGTTCACAAGAGAGAGCTGTTGTTGACGACTGCGTAACTTGCTGTCACAATGCAGATCAATGAGCTCAAGCTGCAGCTGATCTGGAGCATTATCGTGGTCAACAGAGAATGGAGAGGAGAAAAGGCTTATCTCCTTTTCAATAGCTGCAAAATCCTGAAAGCGCCGTTTAAACTCCCCAGACAGAGATGTGATGTCTTGCTGCATATCTACTCATTTGTGCATTGATGTTGTCCTGTGGAAAACTGTTCATTATTTCCTGCAACGCTGAAAAAAGTATGAGATTTGGCTGTGTTTGTGACAACTGCCTTATGAAAAGTTGCAGCTTTGTTCCAAAGGCTTTGAGGTGTGAATAAAGCTTATTCACCGCTGCATCTTTCCCCTGAAGACTTGTGTTCAGTACATTCAAATGCTTTGTAACGTCAACTAGAAACCCCAAATCAGCCAGTCAAACCACTGTGCCATGCCATCAAACGCAGCCACTGTGCCATCAATTCGCACCACTGTGCCATGCCATCAAACACACCCACTGTGCCATCAATTGTCACCACTGTGCCCTTTAATTGTCACCACTGTGCCCTTTAATTGTCAAAGATGTGCACTTTAATTGTCGCCGCTGTGCCCTTTAATTGTCCCCACTGTGCCTATTGTCGCCACTGTGCCCATTGATGTCACTGACTGTGCCCTGTAAAGTGCCCCTTTCCCCCCCAGCCCGGCACTTACCTTTACTGGAGTCAGCCATCAACGTCCCTTGATGTCTTCTACCGCCCTCGATGACTGACAGGCGTCTCAGCCAATCAGGTTACCGGTAGACAGATACGGCCAACCTGATTGGCTGAGACGCCTGTCAGTCTTATACAAGGAGCGCATCCCTAGTGAGTTCCTTGTATAAGCTTCCGGGACCCGAGGGCTGTACTCGGAAAAGCCTATCAGAGCCGTTGGCTCCGATAGGCACTTCCCTACAGCCAACCAGCTGCCGTTATTCAGATGGCAGGACATGAGCGCCGACCATCTGAATAGAACAGCGGCGATAATAACATAGATTTGTGCAATGCATGAATCTATGTTATTAGACTCAGTGGCGGTGAGAGCCAGAGGGGACGGCGCTCCAGCGCCCTCTATGGACGAACCGCCACTGCATGCAGGCAAATTATCCTCATAAGCACGACAAAGGCAGCAGCAGCAGCATGAGAATCTGATTAATTACCTTTATTTTTACCTTGTAAAAAAGGTTTATACAGTTATGCTGCGTACACACAATCAGAAATTCTGACAGAGAAAAACTTGGATTTTTATGACGGAATGTTGGCTCAAACTTGTGTTGCATACACACGGTCACTAGGGATGAGCTTCGAGTTCAAGTCAAACTCATGTATGACTTAAACATCTGCGGTTCGCTCGTTCGACGAAGATTGAACATTATGGGCCATTAGTGCCAAATTTGAGTTGTATGTCACGGCCCATAATGCACTGCGTCTTCACAGTGCATTGCTGGCTGATGATTGGCCAAGCATGCGCTATGACCCACATGCTTGGGCCAATTACTGCGCCGTCAGCACAGAGATCCATAATTGGCCAAATTATTTGGGGGGAACCCCACGTCATTGGGGAAGGGCCTGGTGATTGAATTTGGGGGGACCCCCACGTTATTTTGTTTTTTAATGAACAAATTTGCTCTGAATTGCCAGAGCCGACAATTCATTATAGCCGCAAGTCAGTTTTAAATGTATTTTTTTCTTTCAGAAATGACACTTTGTGCAGTGACAGTTCTAAGTACGGGAAACATGCGATATTTCACATGCTAACTTTACACCCCTCCTAGGTACGAAATTTAAAGGAATTTTTCACTCTTATTGTTTCACTTTTAGCATTATTAAATTCACTGCTCCCAAAAAAACTGACATTTTTAAAACTTTTTTTGCATTGAAACATGTCCCCTGGGACAGGACCCAGGTCCCCAAACACTTTTTAGGACAATAACTTGCATATTAGCCTTTAAAATTAGCACTTTAGATTTCAAACGTTCGAGTCCCATAGACTTTAATAGGGTTCTAAAGTTCACACGAACATTTGGTGTGTTCGCAAGTTCTGGTGCGAACTGAACAGGGGGGTGTTCGGCTCATCCCTACTAATAATACAGGAAGTTGATTGTGCTAACCTGCAGTATATTAAGTCAGTGTACTGTATACTGGGCATAGTGTGCACGTAAAGCTGACTGCAGACTATTCCTTGTCTAGTACTAATAATACAGGCAGTTGATTTAGCTAACCTGCAGTATATTAAGTCAGTGTACTGTATACTAGGCACAGTGTGCACGTAAAGCTGACTGCAGACTATTTCTTGTCTATTACTAATAATACAGGCAGCTGTTTGAGCTAACCTGCAGTATATTAAGCCAGTGTGCTGTATACTAGGCACAGTGTGCACGTAAAGATAACTGAAGACTATTTCCTGTCTATTACTAATAATACAGGCAGTTGATTGAGCTAGCCTGCAGTATATTAAGTCAGTGTACTGTATACTGGGCACAGTGTGTATGTAAAGCTGACTGCAGACTATTCCTTTTCTATTACTAATAATACAGGCAGTTGATTGAGCTTACTTGCAGTATATTAAGTTGTGTACTGTATACTGGGCACAGTGTGCAGCTAAAGCTGACTGCAGACAATTCCTTGTGTACCTATTCAAATACATCAAATACAGTATGTCTGGAAGGCCAACAAGTAGAGGCAGGCACGCCCAGGCCAATAACAGAGGGCAAGCAGGCTCTGTGTCTAGAGGCAACAGTGCTCGTTGTGGACACGGTGCATCCTCATCAGCACGTGGCCGTGGGGCATGCTTGTCCTTTTTTTCGGCAGCTGGCCATGTTGAGCGGCAACATTCAGAAGAGTTGGTAGAGTGGATGACCAAGTTGTCCTCATCCTCCTCATCCTCTCTCACCCAAGCTCAGGGTACTTTGTTTGCCAAAGCAGCCTCTTCCCTCAGCTCAATTACATCAGTCACTCCTTCCCTAGCCCCACCATGTCCTGAGGAGTCCCCCGAACTGTTTGACCACAGTGTTGGGTACATGCTGCAGGAGGCTCCGATGATGGTACCCAGCTTGAGGAAGGCAGTAATGTTATCCCAGAGAGAGGGGGTGCCCAAGAAGGACAGCAAACTGGCAGTCATGTTCCCCTAGCTGCAGCATACTGCCAGGTTTGCTCCAGTGACAAGGAGGGAGGGGATGATGAGGTCACTGACTCTATGTGGGTGCCTGATAGGAGAAAGGAGGAGGAGGCACATCTCCAATGAGGCAGGATGCCCTCCAGGGGCCAGCTTAAGGGCAGCTAACCGACTGCATCACACCGCAGAGCTCCGCATGTGCAGCAGATCGCACCGTTGCTATTTGCAACATATGTCTGAAGCGTATCTCGCGTGGCCAAAACATAAGCGGCTTGGGCACTGCATGCTTGATGAGGCATATGTCGACCTGCCATGCAGACCGTTGGCAAGCATTCATAAAAGACCCACACTAAAGAAAAAAGCGGACCTCTCCTTGCTCATCATCAGCTGGGATCTCCAACCCCACTTTACCTTCAGTCCTCTCAGAAACCTGCACTGAGAGGAATGAGAGGACTGAAGGTGTAGAATTAGGTGTGTCACTGCCAAGTACTTGCTGGCAATCTGCTATCGGTACACAAACATCCGATTGTACCAGGCAAATTTCCCTGCCCCAGCTGCTGCACTGCCAAAAGAAATTCACTCCCAGCCATCCACATGCCCAGCGGTTGAATGCTAGCTTGGCTAAATTGCTAGCACTTCAACTGCTGCCTTTTCAGTTGGTAGACTCTGCCCCTTTCCGTGAGTTTGTGGAATGTGCGGTACCTCAGTGGCAGGTTCCCAAGCGCCTATTTTCAAGGAAGGCGATTCCGGCTCTCTACCGGCATGTGGAAGGCAATGTCTTGGCCTTGCTGGACAGGGCGGTCAGCAGTAAGGTGCATATTACTGCTGACTCATGGTCCAGCAGGGATGGACAGGGTCGTTGCCTATCTTTCACGGTGCACTGGGTGACTCTGCTGGCAGCTGGGAAGGATGCAGGACAGGGTGCAGTAGTGTTGGAGGTTGTCCCGCCACCACGCCTCCAAAATGCTACTAGTGGTGATTCTGACACACCTCTCTCCTCCACCCCCTCCTCCTCTTCTTCCTTCTCCAGGGCCTCTTCCTGTGCTGGTTTGTCCTCGGAACCAGCGGTGCTCCGTAGGCATTCAAGGGGCTACGCAAGCACTCAGGCAAAAAGATGCCATGCGGTGCTTGAGCTGGTGTGCTTGGGGGATAGGAGCCACACTGGGGCAGAGATTCTGTCAGCTCTGCAGGGGCAGGCTCAGAGGTGGTTGATGCCACGCCAGCTTAAGCCAGGAATGGTGGTTTGAGACAATGACACCAACCTCCTCTCTGCCCTCCGACAGGGACACCTGACCCATGTGCCCTTTTTGGCTAACGTCCTTAACTTGGTGGTGCAGTGGTTCTTCGGCAGGTACCCAGGCTTACAGGATGTCTTGAAGCAGGCCAGGAAAGTCTATGTGCATTTTCGCAAGTCATATAATGCCAGTGCTCAGCTGGCTGACCTGCAAAAGGAATTTAACCTGCCCAAGAAACACCTAATCTGTGACATGCCCACCAGGTGGAACTCAATATTGGCCATGCTGCAGGACTGCACACGCAGCAGAGGGCCATCAATGAGTACCTTTGCGACTATGGCACCAGGACAGGGTCAGGGGAACGTGTGTTTTTTTTGCCACGCCAGTGGGCCATGATCAGGGATGCATGCATTGTCTTGTCACCATTTGAGGAGGCCACGAGGATGGTGAGCAGTGACAGTGCATGACACTGTCCCTCACCTGTTGGAGCACACACAGCGTGGAATAATAGACAGGGCACTTGAGTCAGAACAGAGGGAGGAAGAGGAGGATTTCCTTACCTCTCAAGGCCCCCTTTATCCAGACAGCGTTCCAGCTGGCCCGCCGATCACACAGGAAGAGGACGAGGAGGAGGATTGTGTCAGTATGAAGGTGGAGCCTAGCACTCAGCATCAGCAACAGTCTTCAAGGGATCATTTACAGTCCCAAGAAACCCATGGACATTTACGTGGCTGGAGTAACTGTGAGGGCTTACAGTGTTGTGGCAACACCACCACCACCACCACCAAAAGCCCAATTTGTCTGCCCCTGTTCAACAGGGGCATGTAATTATAATTATTGATGTAATATTTAACAGCAGGGCCCATTCCTGCCCCCACCAAGAGTAACTGTGAGGGCTTATAGTGTTGTGGCACCAGCACCACCACCACCACCAAAGGCCCAATTTTTCTGCCACTGTTCAACAATGGCATGTAATTACAATTCTTTATATAATAGTTAACAGCAGGGCATTCCAGTGCCCAACAAGAGTAACTGTGAGGGCTTACAGTGTTGTGTAAACACCAACACCTAAGGCACAAATTACATAGGGCAGGTCCCTACTTTCAAACATCCGACTTTCAAACGACTCCTACTAAACGGAGGGAGACAACAGAAAGTGAGAGGAAATCTACCCATAGGAAGGGAAATTCTCTCCTGTAACAGTAATAATGGAAAAAGGTGTCTCCTCTCCACTGATGCTTTATCACCAATCCTTGTTTCCCTAAAACCCCCAAATTTACAAAATCCAAATGTCATTGGGACAGAAAGTGAGGTGAAATCTTCTGAACAGGTGCACAGACAGCAAAACAAATGTTACAGGGGTGATAACCCTTCCGTATGTTTTCCAAAAAGCTTAAAAAAATATTTTTTTGGCTGGAGCTACACTTTAAAAATGTACCAGTTCAAAATTACAAAAGATTCTACTTAAGAACAAACCTAGAGTCCCTGTCTTGTTTGCACCGCCTGTATACTGCTGCTCACAGTATATAGGGCCTGGGGGCCCCACGCCTTTCCTTTTTTTAATTTGGGTGTGGGGTCCCCCTTAATATCCATACAAGACCCAAAGGGCCTGGTAATGGGCTGGGGGGTAGGGGAGTACCCATGCCATTTTTCTCAATGATTTTCATCCATTTTGCCAGGACCAGACAGTACATTAAAGCTGCAAGCAGTTTGAAATTACTTTTCCTGACAGACTCCATGGCAGTGTACGTGTGGGTTAATCCCGCCTCTCATACCTCATAGGACCCTACTCCCATAAAGCTTTTCTTCTAGCCATAGACTGTGTTCCTTTTTTGTCCTCCTCCTAGGACCTAGGTAGTTTTACCTTAAAAAAGGTTAAAAGATAAATACCTTTCAGTTCAGTTCTGGTCGTTGCACTTTGGAGGGAGAATACATCTTCTGGAGTCCAACAAGTCCCAGCTATTAGCAGGGTGGATATAAGCGGTATTCGTTCCTATACTCTGTGATGCTTATTAACCAGCCATTGGCAGGCAAGCTATATGATGGCCAAACGTCCTGACTATTAGCAGGAGGCTTCCCCCTCACAGACGGTATCCCTGATGGTGCGATAATGAGCTTCATTGCTCCCAGGCTGGTCGGATGGTGTTTGGTAATGTATTGATTCGTTTTACATTTGGCAGCTGTTTTTGTGTGTTTTTGTTTGTCTGCGCCGCTCCAACTCTTCCGGGTTATGGCTGCTGGAACGCACCTGCGTTCCAGCCTCTTCCTCCTGCAGCCTTCTGCGCGCGTGCGAGCTTCTTCCGGTTCGCGCGTGCGCAGTGTGGCTGGTACCGCTGTTTGCGCATGCGCGCAAGGTACTTGGGGTCACGCCGGACACAGCGCAGGCGCACGGCATACACGGCGGGCACGGTGACGTCATCCAGGGCGACAGCTTTAAAAAGCTGTCAGTCTCAGCTGTAATTGGGATTCCCCTGGCTCATTTTTTTGCTGCTACCAGGCGCATCACTTGCAGTTTAAGGTAGGTGCCTTGTGGCACTCTGATTACATCTATGCTGTCTGTTTTTCGTTTTAAATGCTTTGCCCTTATGGTTATTTTTTCTAAATGCATTACTTACAGTGTATATCCCTGCTATTATGGATGTGTCACCGCCCCCCCCAGTGGCCAACCCTTACGCCGCAGGTAGGATGGAATTTTGTTTTCCTCTACCTGTCTGTTGGGTTCTTAGGTGTAAGTTTTTCATTTTTTTCCTCACCGTCAGCCCTTCTCGGTTTGATCGACAGCCCTCAGTACATGAAGAGATAGATGTTTCTAGAACGCAACATCGTCATTCCAGGTCAAGCTCTAGACGATCACCTTCTTTTTTTTTTTTTTTTTCACTTCAGACTTCAACCTCATAGAGTATGCGTTTATACGCTCATGTTCCGTTTGCCAGCCCTTAGCGTCTCTAATCAGGTTTCGCATCATTAGTGTGGTTATTTTTCTTACATTGCTTTTCTCTTGCCGCAATGTGTAAATATTTTTTTTTTTTTTTTTTATTTAAAGTATTTCTCCTTCATTTTTTAATTAATTAGTAGTCTAAAAAAAAAAACAATTTTTCAGTTCCTTTGCCTTATCCCAGTTCCTCCCTCCCCCCCTCTCCCTCCCCACCCTCCCCCTATCTCACCATAAACAATCCAAAATGCCTCCTGATGCCTTCATATCTGTTTTTAATTTATCTTTAGGTCTCAGCCCTAAGTTTTTCGGCATAACTCCAGGATCTCTTAAAAGCCCTCCAGTTATCCCACTTCTTATCTTGAACTATATTATTTCCTTCCACTCCTTCTCTCAGTTCTTCCATTCTATAAGTCTCTTCCACGGAGTCTATCCATTCCCAGATATGGGGGCAGTCTACCTCCTGCCATTTTCTCGGTATTATCCTTTTGGCAGCATTTAATAGATGTGGGACTAAGGTTTTCTTATATTTTTTGATTTTTTCCTCACCCCCATGGAACAATACCACCCAAGGGTCCAACTTAATTTTTCCTTTTGTAATCTCTTCTATACATCCCAGTATTTTTTTCCAGAACTCCTCGACCTTAGGGCATTTCCACCACAAATGAGCCATGGTTCCCGGGGACCCACATCCCCTCCAACACTCTCCCGTTTGTCCTTCGTTAAATTTAGATAGTTTGTCTGGGGTCATGTACCATCCAGTCAGGCATTTGTAGCTCATCTCAGCTGTACGGCTATCTACTGCCGAGGAATGGGCCAGTGTCAGCATTTTTTCGATTGTGGCCCTGTCTCGCTTTGATCCAAGTTCCCTCTCCCATTTTTTGACAAAAGGAGGGACCATCTGCTCGTCCACCTTTAGCAAAATCTTATATAATTTTGAGATAGTTCCCTTGACCTTTTCCGATGTGCATAGTTTTTCCAATTCGGATAGCTGCTCCCCTGACCTCAGCGGGTGCGGTAGTCTTTGTATAAAGTGGGCTAGCTGATGGTGTCTCCATTCGTCAATTTCCAAAAAAAAAAAATTGTTTTCTTTTAATTCTTGTAGTGTTGCAATGTGCCCATCTTTTATTACATCCCTTAATTGGGTAGTGTCTTTTTTTATCCAATTTCCTCCAATCTGTGTTTTACCCGGTGCAAAATAATCATTGTTTTTTAGTGCCAGTAATGGTGAGTTAAATTCCTTTTCTATTTTTTTATACCTAGAATCCCAAATTTTTAGTGCATTTTTAGTTATCTCATGTGTATTCTTATCAAGTGTCCTATATTTAGGTGGGTTCCATATAATCTTATCCAAGCTTGCCTTTGACATTTCGTTTTCAATGTTAACCCATCTCTTTTCCTTACTGGCCCTAGCCCACTCCACCACCCTTGACAAAACCACAGCCTCGTAGTATGTTTTAATGTCTGGTACTGCTAGTCCCCCCTTAATTTTAGGTTGTCTTAGGGTTTGGAAGGATACTCTGTGTTTCTTATTTCTCCATATGAAGTTCATGATCTGTTTTTTAAGAGCTGAGAAGAGTATTCCGGGTAAACTTATAGGTATCATCTGGAACTTATAAGTAATCTTTGGTAAAATTACCATTTTACAGAAGTTTATTCGTCCTATCCAGGATATTGGTCTGCTTTTTATCCTCCCAATTTCTTCCCTAATTTCGTTTATCAAGGGGATACAATTTTTCACGTACATTTTTTTCATTGATTTAACTAGGAAAATACCGAGGTACTTGAGTGCTTTTACCCAGGAGAAGCAGTATTTCTGTTTTAAATCCCTTTCCTCTCGTCCGTTAATATTGATACTTAGGATCTCGGTTTTGGCTACGTTAATTTTAAAATTTGATATTTCTCCGTATGACGTGCATAAATCTAGTAATTTTGGAATTGAGATTTTAGGGTCTGACAAATAGAAGAGGACGTCATCTGCAAATGCTGAGAGTTTGTGTTCGTCCTCTCCTATTTTAACTCCTCTTATGTCGGGGCACTTGCGTATCCTGGCTAATAATGGCTCCAGGGAGAGCACAAACAGGAGTGGGGACAGGGGACATCCCTGTCTGGTTCCGTTTTTCATTATCAGATCTTGGGATAGGCTGCCATTTATTTTTATTTTTGCCCTCGGTTCCTGATAAAGAGTTGTTATCCACTCCCTCATCCTTTGTCCAAACCCCATTTCATCCAGGGTGCGTAACATGAATCCCCAGTCTACCCTGTTGAATGCCTTTTCCGCATCTATCGACAGGAGTAGACTGGGGGATCCGATCATTTTCATTTTTTGCATTATCAATAGTGCTCTGACTCCATTATCCCTCCCCTCTCTTCCCTGGATGAACCCTGTCTGGTCTGGATGTACCATCTTTGCCATTTCTTGTTTTACTCTCTCGAACAAGACCTTTGCGAATAGTTTTACATCTGTGTTTAGCAGAGATATTGGTCGATACCCTGAACAGTCTCCTTTATCCTTACCCTCCTTGGGGATAACTGTTATAATGGCCTCTGAGGCCTCCCGACTCAAACCAAAGTCTTTGCCCAATCCATTAAAATATTGGCATCATTTTGGTAGAAGGATCTCCCTACACTTTTTGTAATACAAAGTGGTGAAACCGTCGGGTCCCGGACTTTTACCTGATGCTGTATCGGCTAATGCAAAGTTGATCTCTTTTTCTGATATTGGTCTGTCCATTACTAATGCCTCGCTTCTATTTATTTTTGGCAGCCCTGCTTCCCTTAGGAATTTTACAGTTTTATTTATTTTTTCTCCCTCCTGCCCATTCTTTTGTTCTACCGAATAAAGTCTCTCATAGTATAGCCTAAAGGTCTCCGCGATTTCCTTTGTTGTATGCATCATCTCTCCTTTTTCGTTTTTGATTTTGTCTATATAATTTTTTGATTTTGTTTTTCTGCACCATTCTTGCTAGATGTTTATTGGTTTTATTCCCCCACGTATATCTTTCCCTAGCGATTAAATTAAATTCCTTTCGGGTTTCTTGATCCATAATATCTTTTAATTCGTTTCGTTTGTTGACCAGTTTCAAATATAGATCTCGTTGTTTCCCTATTTTTTTATGTTCCTGTTCTAAGAGGAAGATTTCTTCTATTAATTCTTTTTTTTTCCTATTTTTTTCTTTTTTTTTTCTTGCTCCTTCCGAGATCAGGGTTCCTCTTATCACTGCCTTGTGGGCATCCCACAGTGTTGCCACCGAGACTTCCTCCATCTCGTTTAACCTAAAATACTCTTCCAGCTCTTTTTTTACCCTTGTTAAACTGGTCTCCTCTATCAACAAATGTTCGTCTAACCTCCAATTTTGTTCAGGCCTCGGATTACCTGAAATATCTATTATGATACTAACTGGTGCATGGTCAGAAATCGTCATGGTTTCTATTTTTGTCTCTACCACGATATCTAAGGTCCTGTGATCGACCAGTATATGGTCGATCCTTGAATAAGTCCCATGAACCGGGGAGTAAAATGTGTAGTCTCGTTGGTCCGGGTTGAAGACTCTCCAGGCATCGATCAGTTGACTCCTAAATAAGGTGTCCCTGAGCTTTCTTAACTGTGCGCCCCGGACACTCGATGTCTGGGATGTTTTATCTATTTTTGGGTTTATGCATAGGTTAAGGTCTCCTCCTATGATTACTCTTCCCCTCCTAAAATCTGTCAGTTTCCCTAGTATTCCCAAGAGAAACTTTATCGGTAATACATTTGGGGCATAGACATTTACTAGAGTGCATTCTAATCCTTCCAATTTTCCTCTCAAGAAAAGGAATCTCCCCTCTGGATCTGTCAGTCTATCGGTTAGTTCAAACCGTACCCTTTTTGAGATTCCGATTGCTATCCCTCTAGCTCTTTTGGAGATAGTATCCCCATAGTACCAAGTGGGGAAATCTGGGGCATATAATCTAATATTCGATCCTAGGGTGATATGAGTTTCCTGTAGAAATGAGATGTCTGCTTTATATCCCTTAAATTCCTTGAGCACCTTATGTCTCTTGGTTGGGCCATTGAGACCTTTCACATTATAAGATATACATTTGATTTGTGGCATCTTTGATCTTCCCCTTTTTTCTGATTATTTTGGTGAGATAGATCCCTTCCTCCCCCTTCCCTCCCTCCCCTCTCCCTGCCCCCGTCCCCTCCCCCCTCCTCCCCACCCCCTCCCTCCCCCTTCAGCCAATTATTGGCCTCTGAACCATCCTCCATGTCAGGTCCAGTTTCCTCTAGGTGGGGTCCTGGGGTTGCCTCTCCTCCGCTCCAATCCTAGAGCGGGGGGAGGGGGGATGGGTTAATCCCCCAACTCACCGGTCACCACAGGAAACAAGACAGGAAAAAGAAAAAAAAAATCCCAAAAACAAATTTTCTGGGAAGTAGGTCATTGTGAATTAACTCATCTTTCTCCTCCCCTATCTCCCATTCCTCTATTCCCATCCTGGTAGGTCAGGCATCTGGATATCCAATTTTTTACAAAATTCTTCTAGTTCCTCTGGAAATCTAAGTATTGCCGATCTTCCATCTTTTGTGCCAATTAGACATGCCGGGTGTCCCCAAGTATATCTAATGTTTAGATCTATCATCTGCTTTAAAAGTGGTTTCAGTACTCGTCGCCTTGCCAGGGTCTCAACCGAAAGATCAGAGAATATCTGTAACTCTATCCCATCCAGGACTATCGGGGGTTGACCCCTCAGTTTCTTCCACACTATTTCTTTGTCCTCAGAGTCGGAACCTGATTATGACATCTCTTGTTCGCTCTGAGCTGGCTCTTTGTGGGTTCCCCACTCTATGGACCCTTTCAATCCTGATGGGATCTTCTATGGGTTTTTCCAGGAGTGCATTAAATATCTTCCGCATTATTTTCCTGAGATCTTCTCCCCTTTCCTCTGGGATTGACCTTATCCTCAGGTTTTGTCTACGGTTTCTATTTTCTTGATCCTCTATTTTATAGAGGATAAGTCTCTGTTGTCGTTGTGTCTGGTCAATTTGGTCTTTTATTACTCTTACTTCTTGTTCTGCCGTCTCTGTTCGTTCTTCTATTGTTTCAATTCTGGACATAAAGTGTCCTAGGTCTGTGCGTAGGTTCTGTAATTCCCCTTTGATTTCCTCCTTGATCGCTGTTTCCATCCTTCGCAGCATATCTGCGATTTCTCCGTTTAAGGGGGACTGCATGTCTGGTCGGTGTCCCTTGTTCCCATTACCTTCAGGCCCATGCTCTACATTGATTTCTTCTCTTGACTCTATTGATGTTTCACTGGTGTTTCCTCCCTGGAGTTTCTTTTTGACAGACTTTTGGTCTTTGTTAGATTGTTGTTGCTTTGTTCCTCCCTGGGCTCCTTGTGTTTGTGGGCTTACACCTTTGGTCATGAAAGGTCTAATAGAGCTTGAAATATTACTCGGAGTTGTCGGGGGTCCCCCCCTTGTAGACCTACTCGTCATTCTACTCATATTATTCTCCCTTTTCCTGATTCTTTTCCCCAGTTTGACCTTCTACTACCTCCTCTCCTATCCCCCCAATCCTCTCTCGATTCTCCGCCAAGTCCCCCCTTCCTTCCAAATGGCAAGGGGGGAGATACTAGGTGGAGTACCTGTTCCCTTTTTATAGACTTCCTGATTTTCTATATTTTCTAGATGCCCCTTAGTTACTATGGCAAAAATGCTCTAGGTACTGATATGAAAGGGGTCACGCCCAATAAGAATGCCCCTCCGTCCAAGGGGGGGCAGTCCCAGACGTTGTTGTATATATGGTTGTCTACCTCAACCTTGGAGAATTGGGGGAGTCCTCTGGATATTTGGGGTCTTGTCCTATAATTAACCAATTTCTGCAGGTCCCTTTATATACACTATGAGAGGAGGTCGTTGTATCAGATAGGGGGTCTCCCTGTTCAAGGTTATGGGGTTGGTTGTGCACAAAAAGAAGAGAAAAATCACAAAAAATGGAAACACCGCAGGGAAAAAAGGGAACAAACAAGTCTTTAGCAGCCGTATCGCTTTCCCCTTCGTGTCGCGTCACGTACAGACCCTGGACAACTCCTCCAGCTACAGTTTTACCAGAGCCCTCTTGGGGTTTCTTCTACCTAACTTCCGCAGGTCCCACTTCCCAAGAAATGCTTCTGGGAGAATAAGGGACTGTGAAGCGAGATCCGACCTTGACTCCTAATAAGATAGATTTATATAGATACAGTAATATGCCGTCTCTTCATGTGATCCGGCCAAGTTCAAAACTTCCTGCCGCGCAGTCCGCTCTCCCCCTCGCCCTTCAATTACAGCTCTTCAGCTGCTATGGAGCCCGGCCAGGCCAAACATAGTGTGTAACAGCTGGGGATGGGGGGGTGTCTGAGGCGCTCCTATATTTGTCCAGCTTCTTTGGATCCCCTTATCTATATCATAGCGGGGGGGCTTCAGTATGCAAATGGGGGGTTTCCCTTTGAAAAAATAATGTAGTCCCCTTAGACCGATTTTTGCAGTATCCCTTAGATAAGACAATCTCTCTTGATAGGGTGACAGGTTATTTAATTGATGCTTACCATAAACACTGGAAACATTATGTGAAGATATTACTTCTCCTGGTAAATTAAATAGCAGCTATGGAACATCATTTTTTACCGCATTGACCATATAGACACTTAATCCTCACTCCCTTAAAAGTCCTTTTCTTTACCTCCTCATCCCGGTACTTGGTAGAACAGAGATAGACATAAACAATAAATAGTAATGAAAGATCCGACCTTAATTCTGGTGGTGAGTTAGCTTAGTTATTTCTGCCACTTTCCTGGGGATACGAGCCTCCAGCAGCATTCTCCTCTTTCCCTCTCCCGTCCGTCTCCACCGCTCACCTGCTGTATCCTTCTACACTGTCAGTTGTCCTGGCGTGATATCCGTTATACGGTCAAGTTCACTCACTCCGTGCGGGGAGCCATCCGCCCCCTAGGCTGCAGTTGTTCCTAAACAGCTGATCCACGGAAGCAGCGTGCGGCGTGCGGCGGGCTGACGGGGGCTGTCAGCTCCTCTCCCTCACTAAGCGCGGTACAACCTCATCCCCCCGCAGGCTCCGAGCTCTTCGCTCCCCCCACCTACGAGCGCGCGTCCTCACGTGCACGTGCGCGCCATCCCCTGTGCACGCGTGCCCAGATCACCTTCTAAACATCATAGTGAAAAATCTAAGACCACATCTGACCGTCATTCCCACCGTCATTCCAGCCATTCTGGAAGGAAATCCTGCTGGGGGTGCAGAGCTCAAGTTCCAGAAGGCAAATCCTTCTGTGATCCCTGTTACGCTTGTGCTGCTGGAGAAAGAGGGAATGGTGATCAACAGGTGGAGGCTCTAGTCAGAAAGGTGGTCCAGAAATCTTTGAACAAACCTGATCCCAATTGTAGCATTCCTTCTCCAATTGTTCCAGCTCCAATCCACATTCAGGATGACTCTGAAATTCCGGGTCCTTCTCAGCATAATCGTTCCCCAAGTTTGTCTTCTGCTAGTGAAGTAGAAAGTATTGTCAATTCTGCAGGATTTGATTTCTCTCTTGTTCCAAATTTAGTTAAAGCAGTTAAAGCCACATTAAAGTGTCAAGATCCGGTTGAAGCACCTTCCAAACAGAGGAAGTATTTCAAGCACCTCAAAAAAGGAAAAATTCATTGCTTTCTAAAGTCGAAAAAATGTATCCGTTCAAAACTGAAGATGTTAAACATTTAGAATCTGCTCCCTTGGTTGATGCCGTGTTAATGAGGTTAGTGAAACATGTTACTCTACCCCTGGAAGATACAGTTTCCTTTAAAGACGGCTTGGATAGGAAGATTGATACAGATCTTAAACGCATATACATCACAGCAGGTATGGCCTGTAAACCAGCTTTGGCCCTTGCAGCCCTATCCAAGGCAATGGAAGCCTGGACGGATGAAGTGGATTCTACCTTGTCAAATCTATCTGATCATATGTTCAGAGATCTACCAGTCCATGAACTCAGAATGGCGTCCACCTTTCTGGGTGAGGCCTTTCTGGATATTATCCGTCTAGTGGCACAGGTCATGCTCTCTTCTGTCACAGCTAAACGTGCCCTATGGCTTCGTCCTTGGGTAGCCGATCCAGCCTCTAAACAGGCATGGTGTCGGATTCCCTTTCAGGGGTCCCCCTGTTTGGGAATAAACTTAATAGTGCTATCACCCATGCCACATGGGGTAAGTAAGGGTTCCTTCCCCAGGATCGTCGTCCCTTCAATCAGAGAAAGTTTTTTCCCAGACAAGATCAGGATCGTTCAAGGGAGGCTTGTCGGTACAAACCTGGTAGAGAGTTCAGGAAGAACTGGAGGAGAAACCAGCCTTCTGGTCAGAAGGCCACAAAAGGGGCAGCTTCTGGTGGCCATGACACCCCTAAGTCCTTTTTTTTTTTTTTCAATAATATTTTATTGATTTCAAACAAAGAAGAGAAATGACAACATACCAAAGGAAGGCACAAAAATAAAACCAATGCGTTTGAGTACATCCAGGAACATAAGGATACAATAGAGGCATCTACACTCAACACATGGACATATGCACGTATGAAAAATTGAACATGTGAACAAATGAACATACTGGTCGCCTGATCAGCCAGTAGGGCTGGACACATAGGTGAATGGTGGGAAGGAGGCGACATAGTGGATAACCAACCTTGGAAAACTTAAACTTGGAAGGTAAGAAAAACAAGAAGGCAAAGAAGAAGAAAAAGAGGGAGGAATAAGGGGGGGAGGGAAGAAGAGGAGAGGAGGAGGGCCATGCAAGAGTGCGACCAGGCAAATAGGCTGGGACACGAGAAAAGAGGGAGGAAGAAAGGAAGTAGCCTGACAGGTCCGATCATGCTCTAAGAAATCTCTACATACAGCTATACTCCAAGATAATGTAAAAGTAAGCAACAGGTGATTAAAAATACAGACGTCATGGTAGGATTCATGTCTCACTTGGATGGTGTGGTCAGACAGGGGGCGATCCACTAGTAGCGTGAGGAGGATCCAATTCCGCAAGTCTTTAGGAAGAGGGTAGTAGGACATGTTTGCCTTATTTTTCTGCGGTGGGCATCCAAATAGTAAAAGACTGGGTTCCTTCTCCAACAGGCAGGATGAGACCCTGTGTATGAATTGTACAATCACCATCCAAAACCTATCAATGGGGGGACAGTTCCACAGGCGATTTAATAGCGTAGGTTTGTGGAGTAGACACCATGGGCAGGCAGGGCCGATGTCAGGAGAGCGTGACATGGAAAAAGGATAGTAAGCTCTATGTATCAATTTGAATTGTGTCTCTCTCCAGGCTTCACATGGTGTGATAGATCTAGTGAGTCTATATCCTTGAACAATATCCTCTATGGTTACTTGGTCAGGCAGATCTTTAGTCCAGGAAGACATGGAGGTGCTATGTAGGGGTTTCCCAAACTTTGCATTTAGTGGTGTATATATATCCGATATGGAGTGCCTATTACCTGACAACAGTATATCTAGAAAAGATGATTTGAACCTAATCACCTTGTTAGGACAAACCTTACTGATAAAGTCTACATATTGAAAAAATTTAAAGAATTGCTTAGGCGATAGTAAATATTCTTCCGACAACTGTGTAAAGGTTTTAGGGTCACCGGGTGATTCTTGGAATAGAGAGCATACCTTGGCTAAGCCCTTGTCCTTCCATTTTGAGAAGGGTTCGTATTGTAGACTGGGTGTAAACATGGGGTTTCCCTGAATCGGGAGGTGTCTAGAGACATGAGGGGAGAGACCCAATTTTTTCCTCACCTCTCTCCAGGTCACTATCGTGTCTCTGAAGAGAGAGTTTTGTTTGATGGGCTTGGGTAACTTTTGAATGGAGCTATGAAGAAGAGCGGCCAAGTCCACTGGGTCGACCATGGCCGATTCCAAGGCATAATTAGAGTAACAGGAAGAGCGCAGTATCCAATCCATTCCAATTCTCAAGAGGCAAGCTAAATTATACAGCCTAATGTTTGGGATGCCCGCTCCCCCCTCGCCCTTCGGGAGATAGAGCTTAGTAAGTGCAATTCTTGGCCTGCCCCCCTTCCAAATAAAATTTGTGATAGCTTTATTTAAAGATTGAATATCTTTATGCTTCAAAAGCAGAGGCAAGGTCTGTAAATGGTAGAGCAGACGGGCGAAACGTACCATCTTAAAGAGTGCACATCTCCCAAAGAACAAGAGCGGAAGCTCCGCCCAAGTCTCCAATTCGCTTATTATTCTGGTAATCAGAGGTGGGTAATTAAGATAGTATAGAGAGGATGGTTCCTTGCCAATTTTCAGTCCCAAGTAGGTAATGTGGCGCTCAGTGATCCGAAAAGAGGAGGGGGGATGTGTGAATGTGTGTTGCCTACACCAAGAGGGAGAATATCGCTTTTAGTGAAATTCATCTTTAACCCCGAGCACTTGCGAAATGTATCGAAGATCGTTTGAATGGCTGGAATGTCTGTGTGAGGGAAAGTGGAGAATATGAGTATGTCATCAGTGAATAAAGCCACTCTGATGTCCTCCTGGCCGAATGGTAGGCCATGCAGAAGGGGAGAGGCACTAAGGAGGCGCAAGAGAGGTTCTATGGCAAGATTAAAAAGTAATGGGGAGAGAGGGCAGCCTTGCCTCGTACCTTTATGGAGCCTAAAGGGAGGTGATTGAATTCCTGCCGCAGTAACCGTGGCGGATGGGGCAGAGTACATGTTGTGAATAAAGGAGTTGAAAGGGCCTAGCAAGCCAAACCTTTGCATAACTGCTGAGAGCCACTGAAAACTAACATTATCAAATGCCTTTTCGGCGTCTAGGGTAACTATCACTACATCTTGTGAGGCGTGTGTTTTAGCATATTCAAGGGCCGCCAGCACTTTCCTAATATTGGCTGACGCGGATCTCCCTTTGGTGAAGCCCGACTGTGCGCGGTGTATGAGCGAAGGCATTATGTCCCCGAGCCTAGAGGCCACTATTTTGGAGAGTATTTTGGAGTCAACATTTAACAAAGAATTAGAACGGAAAGAGCCTGGGTCTAATGGGTCCTTACCCTTCTTGGCAATAAGTTTAATATTGGCCAGATGACCTGTTGGTAAATATGGACCGCCCTTCCAGATGTAATTATACACAGAAAGTAATGTGGGGGTGATTTCTGGTTGTAGTAGTTTAAAAAATTCAGGTGTGTAGCCATCTGGGCCCGGGGCTTTACCGTTTGAGAGTCTGCTAATAGCACCCTTGATTTCCTCCAGGGTAATGGGGGCATTCAAGTGTGTCAAAAGGTCCAGGTCGACTTGTGGCAGAACAACATTATCTAGCCATTCACGTGCTATTTCCCCGTCGATCGGCTCTTGGCCGTAAAGGTTCGTATAGAAATTTTCCAGTGTTTTATTAATGTCCTTAGGCGATGTTGACATCGAGCCATCCGGATTGCGTAAGGCAGTGATGTGCGTTGGAGTAAACAAACCTTTTGTAAGCCTCGCGAGTAACTTCTCAGCTTTATTACCAAATTTGTGATATTGTAATTGTGTAGTAGATAGCTTCATTAGCTCCACCCTCTCCGCCGATGTATCGAATTTTGCCTTAGCTTCACGCCATGCAATACGATTCTCATCGGTATTGTTGGCATTAAGGAGTGATTGGGCCTCTCTCACCCGAGTGCTAGCAACCAAAAAAATTTTCTGGGTGTCTTTCTTGTAAGCCGACGTGAACGATATAATTTTTCCCCTCAAACATGATTTGCCCGCCTCCCAGAATAAATTTGGGTTGTCTAAGTGTTGGATATTGTTGCGCGCATAATCTGTCCAAGCCTCTGATATCATCGATCGGAAGCCGTCATTTTGAGATAAATAAGCTGGGAACCTCCATTGTCTGACCCCCGGGCTAGAATGTGGGATAGTAAGAGAAACCGAAATAGGAGAATGGTCTGAGATCGCCAAGTCGTGAATGTTCGTATGCCTAACCTTGGGGAGCAAGGAGTGAGTACATAGGAAATAGTCTAATCTAGCAAGGGACCCATGTACTGGGGAAAAAAAAGTGAATTCTTTATCTAATGGGTGTTGTAGCCTCCATGTGTCTATCAAATTTAGGGCCTGGACCATGTGGGAAAAGGGAGTTGGACAGACCGGGCGAGAAAGGGTGTCCCGAGATGTGGCATTGGACCTATCTTCTTGATTGCAAAGTGTGGAGTTGAAATCACCCCCTATAAGGTGTGGGATGCCCCCGTCGGCAGATATCCGGGACGCTAGTCCTGCAAAATAGGTTTGATCTGGGGAGTTGGGCGCATACACATTGGACACTCTGATCTCGCCCGACGGGAGCTTGAGATGTACGGATATCCATCTACCATCCCTATCAATGGACACAAGGTCATACACTAAGTTTTTATGTAGAAGGATGAGTGTGCCTGCTTTATGCCCATTGAAAGGTGAGCCCAGGACCCTCCCCACCCAGACCTTTTGCATACGAAAGAAATCTTTTTCCTCCAAATGCGACTCCTGAAGCAGAGCAATATCAGTTTTAAGTCTCTTTAAATGTCTAAGTATTTTCATGCGTTTAGCAGGTGAGCGCAATCCCTTAACGTTCCAGGATATTATGCAAGTCTGGTTCATGAAGGGAGTGTGATGAGATTACGTGAGTGAGGTTGTAAATGTGATTTACCTGTCGTGAGTAGCCTGTATTCGCTGTAAAAGAGATCATCCTGTCTTTGCGGGTGAACGTAGTGTTCGCAGAACCATCCTCTCAATTGTAATAGGGGTGTGGTGGGGGGGGGGGTGGAGAAAAACAGAAAGAGAAAATGAAAAACAAAAGAAAAAACATTAAATTGTGACTTCACTTTTTTTCGCATGCATTCCCATCACCGGACGTACCACCTGACCTCTAACATAGGAAAAGAGAAATACCGGCAGTACCCCCTAGATGGAGCTGCTGATTTAAATACACCTAGTTGTCTGTATAAATGACAGTGTTTGTCTCCCTAGGTATAACCCTGCGATGGGAATGCATATCTCCCTATGCAGAAAAAAAAAGAAAAAAAAGAAAAAAACAGTCAAAACACATTAGGGAAATATGTCGACAAATATAACTAGCGTGCAGCACTGCATTGAATTACCGCTGGCTATGCAAGTCTCATCGGTGTGAAAAAAACAACTAACTGTGCGTACAGAGAAGACAAACTTCTAACCTAGCAAAATGCTAAAATTGTACATGGGGCTCCGGCTCAGGCGCCAAGCACATTACCGGTCAAAACTTGGGCTGTTGAAGGCCCATCGAATCCTTGCCTCTAAACGGGTTAAGGCGATCCCCGTGGGACAACCATATCATCGAGCCTCTATAGTTCAGCCAGAATCCTGAAGGGCGGGTGAGCTTGTGGGTTTCAGGCGTTTAGGTGGATCCTTCCTCGGACTCCTTTGGTCTCTGGGGCCTTGTTTCACCCTGTCAGCGTAGGTGTCTGTAGGTGCCCGTTCGGCCGTGAGTGACTGAAGAAAAGCGTGGGCCTTGTCCAAGGACTGCAGCGTAAGTTGGTCTCCATTCAGGGTTTGCAAATGAAGGACAGCCGGATAAGCTAGCGTAAAGCGAATTCCCCTCCTGTACAGCTCCGCGCACACTGGTTGAAATTCCTTCCATTTGCGAGATACCTCTGCAGAGTAGTCCGCAAATATCAGGAGTTTGTGGCCTTGGATTTCCACAGAACGCGCCTTGCGGAAGCTCTGCAAAATGTCCGTTTGATACGCATAGTTCAAGTACCTCGCGATCACGGGCCTGGGGCGGGTGCGTTCTTCCGACATAGCACCTATGCGGTGGGCTCTTTCCACAATACAGCTGCGACCTAGGCCTAGGCGCTCTGGCAGGGTGGCGGAGCAAAGGTCCATCAGGGAGCCCGGCTTGTGGGTTTCAGGGAGGCCAATAATCCTTAAGTTATTTCTCCTGGAGCGATTCTCGAGGTCCTCCATGCGGTCATGAAGATGCTGCTGGTCTTGTATGAATCGCTCCAGGGCCCCATTCATGTTGTACTGGTCATCCTCCACCGAGGATATACGTTGTTCGGCGTTTGATAGCCTGAGAGAATGGTCTCCTATTTCCTTGCGCAGCTGCTGGATCCCCTCTGCCACTGCTCTTTCAACAGCAGCAGTGATGGTGGGAGAGAGTAGCGCTGCCACAGCTTTGGCAATCCTCTCATGTGTGTTGTCGTGTTCCATGCTCTTAACAGCCACAGTGTCCATCTCCTCGTGCGGCAGGGTGCCGTCTCCGAGGCATCCATGTGTTTGCTGGGACTGGGAGCTTTGCAAGGGAGAGGTACCTCGTGCTGCAGCGGCCATATTGGACAGAGCTGTGCCCTCCGTCGGGATGTCTACTGTGCCGGGACCTCAAGGCATCCACGGCTGAGTAAGGTACCGTTCCATGCGCGGCAACTAGGGCGACTTGGGGGCGCAAAAAGCACCATGGTCCAGGGTAGTGCCGGGGCTTTGTAAGCTGATTTTCAGATGGTCAGTGCGGAGCCTCCAGCGCTTGCTCCCTCTACAGGCGGCGCTGGAACCGGAAGTCCCCTAAGTCCTTTTGATATAGGGTTGGCTCAGATGGAACAGGTTGGAGCTCGACTTCTGCAATTCTGGCACGTCTGGTCAGCCTCGATCAAAGATTTTTGGACAATCAAGACAGTATCCTCGGGTCACTCTTGGACGTTTATCAGTCCACCTATACTCCAGTTTGTTCCCACAACTCTACCCTGCTCAGAAGAGAAAAAACAAGTTCTTCTAACGTACACAAACACTCTTTTGGCCCAGGGCGCCACCATACAGGTTCCAAAGGCAGAAAAATGTCAAGGAATGTATTCGCCTCTGTTTATGGTTTTAAAAAAGACCGGCTCCTGGAGGCCAGTGATAGACCTGACACACCTAAACACCTTCATCAAAAAGGAGAAGTTCAAAATGGAGTCCTTACTCACAATACGCCAGACGATTCTACCGGGCGATTGGCTGATATCAATCGACTTGAAAGATGCCTACTTTCATGTCCCAGTAGCGGTAGAGTTTCAGAAATACCTTCGCTTTGCAGTGGGCAGTACTCACCTCCAATTCACTTGTCTCCCGTCCGGGCTTACATCGCCTCGAGTGTTTTCAAAGCTCTTACTGGCTGTCGTAGCCTTGATCAGAACAAAAGGCATTCATCTACACCACTATCTGGATGACCTGCTGTTACTTTCGCAAAGCAAGGAACAACTACTGATACATCGGGCCCAAGTCATTCTCACTCTGACCAAGTTCGGTTGGCTTCTGAACAGGGAGAAGAGTCATCTAGTCCCCACACAGTCTCTTGTTTTCCTCGGTGCCCAATTCGACACGGTCCAGAGCATCATTTCCTTACCCTTGGAAAAAATCCCAATAGTCCGGGACAGGATTCGTCTAGCATTGGATTCTCCCTTTCTCAAAGCCTCACTTTGTCTCAAGATAATAGGCACCATGGTGTCCACAATTCCCATGGTGAGGTGGGCACAGTGGAGGATGCGCCCCTTCCAGAAGGGTTTTCTTCAGCAATGGTATCCGAGCTCCAGGGATCATTTGATACGAATAACCTGGTCGATGCGGGAAAGTCTCTTCTGGTGGCTTCTACGAGAGAACCTCCTCAACTGTCTCTCAATAGCCCCTGTCTCTTGGATCACAATTACATCCGACACCAGCAGCAAAGGCTGAGGTGCTCTTTGCCTAAAGGAAGTAGCTCAAGGGAAGTGGGACTGGTCACCTCGGAAGGTGGTATCCAATGTCCTGGAACTCCGTGCAGCCTTCTGTGCCCTTCAGGCCTTTACTCATCTAACCAAGGGGTCGTCAGTCCTCCTAAGGATGGACAATACGACAGCTGTGTCATACATAAAGAGACAGGGAGGCACTCGCAGTCTTTCCTTACTGAAGGAGGTAGAGCCGATCATGTCTTGGGCTCAGACATATCTGACAGATCTGACAGCGTTTTTTTTCCCTGGGGATCAGAATCTACAAGCAGATTTCCTCTCGAGAAAGACACTCAACAACGAGTGGTCTCTCCACAGTGAAGTGTTCAGCTGGATCCTGTCACTGGGGTTTGTGCCAGAAGTAGACCTATTTGCATCCCCGTGCAACTTCAAACTGGAGAATTTTTTCACGAGAAATCGCTGTCCCCAAGCATTTGGGGTGGATGCCCTAACAGACCAGTGGATGTTCCACAAAGCCTATGCCTTTCCCCCAGTCCCGGTCATTCTCCGGTTCCTGTTGAGACTCAGGTGGGAGGAAGTCGAGGTTGTGGCGATAATTCCTTACTGGTTCAACAGGCCCTGGTTTCCGTTGCTGTTTCAGCTGAGCTTCCGGGATCCAGTTCCGCACCCAAACAGACCAGATCTCTTGTTACAGGGAGTGACCCCTCACCCTTGCCCGAACCATCTGCATCTAATGGCCTGGTTCTTGAGAGGGAAAGGCTGGAAGCACTAGGTTGCCCAAGTCAAGCAATCTCTACTTTGCTAAATGGTAGGAGAGCAAGTACCAACAGGGTCTATCAAAGAATATGGTCTAAGTTCTTGGACTACACCTCCTCCATTAATGGTTCTCCTAAAGATCCCAGAGTTCAAGACGTTTTAGGCTTTCTCCAGACAGGGCTGGATCTACCATTATCAGTCAGTTCCTTGAGGGTTCAAGTTTAAGCAATATCTGCCTTCACAGGAATATCCTGGGCTAGACACATCCTTGTCAGACAGTTCTTTAAAGGAGCTATGAGGCTGAGACCTCTAAGGAAACCAAGGTTCTCCAAATGGGACCTCCCATTGGTCTTGGACTTTTTTTCAGAAGATCAAAATACGGATCGTCTATCAAAGATCTTTCCCTCAAGGTTGTCTTTCTTGTGGCCATAACATCTGCTAAAAGAGTCTCTGAAATTGTTTCTCTAGGATTCAAAGAACCATTTCTCACTTTCTTTCCAGACTGTGTTGTGTTAGTCCTGATGCTAGGATCCAAACCCAAGGTAACATCAATTTTTCACGAAAACCAAGAAATTGTCCTTCCCACTTTTCGTTCCTCTGAGGACTCTATTGTTCATCCTCTGGATGTTGGAAAAGTCCTAAAACAATATTTGGAGGCTGCAGCATCCTTCCGCCAAACCGATCATTTGTTTGTTTCATTTCATGGGAAGAATAAAGGAATGCGGGCTTCCTCTAGAACTATTTCAGCATGGTTCGTCCAAGCTATCCAAAGGGCTTATAAGGCAAAATGGTTGGCTCCTCCTCAAGCGGTAACTGCTCATTCCACTCAGAGCATCTCGACATCATGGGCGGCTGCCCGACATGTTTCTCCGGAAGTCATCTGCAAAGCGGCTTCCTGGTCTTCTTTAAATACGTTTGTGACGCACTATTGCGTATAACCGGCTTCCTTGTCATCGGTTAATTTTGGTTTACATGTTTTATCTGTTGACAATGTCAATTAAACTTTTTTTTCGTTAACCAGCAATTAGACATGTGCAGACTGGAATATTTTGTTTCGCTTTTTTCGTTTTCGTTTGGAAAATACATTTATTTAGTTACTCCCGAAAATCGTTTTGATTTATTTCATTTTTCGTTGGGGAATAGCCTTCGTCCGAAAATCCAATAATACTTGGTTTCTGTCTAATGGTCAAAAGAATATTCGACGGAACGTCAAATCTTTGTTGGTTTCTGTCTAATGGTCAAAAAAATATTCGACGGAACGTCGAATCTTTACGCCGAATCGTACATTTCCGTTCGAATATTCCGCCTACAAGAATTCTAATGTTGTATGACTAGTAATAATGTCGAATCTATTCTCTATAATGTCGAATCTATTTTCTCATAAATCGAAATCTATTCTCTGTAATGTCGAATCTATTATTTCTATAGTGTCGAATCTTTTCCCTATAATGTTGAATCTCTCTATTGAATTTTTACCGCAACGAAAACGAAAATAAAGCATTTTTTATGTTGGATCTTTCAGTTTTCGTTTCTTTCACTTTCGTTATCGTTTGTTAAAACGATAACGAAAAAAAACAGATTTTCGGACGAAAATGCATTCTAACGAAAACGAATGCACATGTCTACCAGCAATTGCCCACCCGGGTGTGTTTGGCTAGTCATTTCCCACACGTAGGCTGCCATGGAGTCTGTCAGGAAAATTTATATGAAATACTTACCATAATTTTCCTTTCCTGATGGACTCCATGGCAGCAGGAGTTCCCTCCCTTTGCTGGAGTAGGCTATATTACGGAACACAGTCTATGGCTAGAAGCAAAGCTTTATGGGAGTAGGGTCCTATGAGGTATGAGAGGCGGGATTAACCCACACATAGGCTGCCATGGAGTCCATCAGGAAAGGAAAATTACGGTAAGTATTTCATATAAATTTTCCTTTTTATTCCTTTAGAAATGTCATTTTGTGCAGGGACAGTTCTAAACACAGGAAACACGCGCCACTTTACAGGTATACTATAGACACCCCCAGGCACGATATTTAAAGAAATTTTTCACTTTTATTTTTTCACTTTAAGCATCATTAAAATCAATGCTCCTGAAAAAACTGCCATTTTTAAAACTGTTTTTTTTTTTTGCATTGATACATGTACCCTGGGGCAGGACCCGGATACCCAAACCCTTTTTAGGACAATAACGTGCATATTAGCCTTTAAAATTCGCACTTTTTATTTCTCACATTCGAGTCCCATATACTTTAACGGGGGTTCGAACGTTTGCTCAAACTCTGTCCATTTGCATGTTCTGGATGCGAACCGAACCGGTGGGTGTTCGGCTCATCCCTAACGGTCACACAAATCTTGTCGAAAATTCCATCCGTCAAGAATGCGGTGACATACAAGACGTACGACGAGCCAAGATCAATGATGTTTAATAGGCAGTTCAGCTCTTCTACTTGATTCTGAGCATGCATGTTTTTTTTGCATACAAACGATCGGAATTTCCGACAGGATTTTTTTTTGTCGGAATAATAGTGAACCTGCTCTCAATCTTTTGTTGGCGGAAATTCCGACAGCAAAAGTCCGATGGAGCATACACACGGTCGGAATTTCCATCCAAAAGCTCACATCGGACCTTTCTTGTCTGAATTTCCGATCATTAGTTTTAGTGTGACACCTGTTTTTTTTTTTTTTTTTTTTCACTCAGCATTATTAGGAGTCTAAATTGAATGGTGGCAGCCAAGAATAATTTAAAACCTATTGGAAATTGTAATTTAAAAAAATAGAGGCAACGCTCTCAACTTCAGACACATTGGCCAGTGTCAAAACACTTTCATAGCATAGTTTACAATCCTCTTTATTCACTATACCCTATTAAATTGTTTTAAGGTTTTAACCGAATGTCAAAACTTAGCGCACAAAAATATTTCAAAACTAATAGCCAACATTTCGGTCCCCGTCTCTCTGTTTGTGGCTCCTGCTCAGCTCACACCGCACCATCAGCTCCAGCAGTGACTCCGCTGGCTGCCAGTGGTTCTTGGGTACCATATAGGAAAAACCGTCTTCCAAAAAGCGACTTACAGAGAACTTATCCTGCCGCCATCGTTGTGGCCTAAACCACACCATGGAGCACTTCTTCTGTATAGGCCGCAATCCCCTGTCACGAGTGATTCGACCGGCCCGCTGGATACTGTTGAATCCCACCCAACGTTCAAAAGTGCACCTTTGGTGGAACACAGCTCCCAGCTTTTCCAACCATCCGACACTACAGCTGTAGTGACCGTGGCTGTACTGGATCTCAGGCTGCAATCACTTCTCCAGGACCTGACCCACAATATTGCAAGAGAGGTCAGTAAATAAGCACACAAGCTATGGGGGAGATTGATCAATTGGGAAAGAGCACTGACACCTTGGAGAGCAAGTTCGATGAGTTAACTCCGTAAGTCCAAGTCCATGTACTGGAGGAAGATAATGCCATCATGAAGCACACAGTCTCCCAGCTCCATTTACAGCAGGAAGATTTGGAAAATCGGCAAAGGCGACAGAATCTGAGAATCCGAGGGGTCCCTGAAACGGTCAGTGATAAGGAGCTGCGTCCTTAACTTCTGGGCCTGTTTGTCACCTTAGCTCCCTACATCCCAGACATAGATTGGCGCCTTGACTGACCGGGCCCACAGATCTCTAGCTCCAAAACCCCCCTGGCTCTTACCCCAAAGACGTTATCATCCGTTTCTACTACTATGAAAGTAAGGAAGCCCTCACAGTCACAGCCCGCAACAAATCATGCATTGACTTTAAACAATCCAAGATCAAGTATTCAGCAATCTTTCCCCATTTACTTTGGCAAAGAGGCGCAGCTTCCGCCCTGTTACTACACATCTACAAAACCATCAGGTGCCTTACCACTGGGGGTTCCCCCTCCGCTTGTCCGCTACTAAAGATGGAGTCCAATTCTCATTGAGAGCCCTCTATGAAAGCAAAGTTTTTTTTCGCAACCTGGATCTCCCACCTATCCCGGAGGAAGAACTCCAGCTCCACATCCCAAGCCACTCACGACCCCGGCCAAGATTTGGACCCCAGTTCAACGACGATCGCAGAAGGCCTTCTCCACTCCTTAGTGGGCTAACCAGATCTCACAACCTCTTCAACACCTGGAGAGTAAAACATCCCACTCAGAAGAGTTACACATTCTACTCCCCCCCCATAAGCTATATTCTAGATTAGACCATATTTTCATAATGGCCCCTCTGCTTCCATATGTAGTCTCCTCTGAGATAAACCTTGCTCAGACCATGCACTCATTGAACTTGACATTGTTTTGACGGCTTCAAGCCCCAAGACACGCCACTGGCATCTTAATGAGTCCCTGATCAAAAATCCAGTAACCCAAGCCCACTGCAACAAAAGCTATCTGAATTTTTTCATCTCAATGAAGGGTCGGTTACGGAAATTGCCACAATGTGGGAAGCCCATAAGGCTTTTTTCAGGGGTGAGTGCATATCTACAGGTTCTCGCCTAAAAGGAGATTCCGCCAAATTTAAAGTTGACCTCACTGTTCAACTGAAGAATGAAGAGATGCACCTACTTGAATCTCCCATGGTGGAAAGATTGAGAGCCGTTATCTCAATCGGGATTCATATTAAATCACTTGACATGAATAGGATTTCCAAATCTATGTTATGGGCCAGACAAAAATGTTACGAATTTGCAAATAAACTACATAGGATATCACTACCTGATCACTTAATGCAGCCAGATGGTACCCCTACATATTGTCCTAAAGCTATGTCTACGGTATTTGGTGACTTCTACAAACAGCTATATAATTGCTTAATCTCTAACTCGACCTCCCAAGTCGAAGATGGACGATTTAATGTCTTCACTAGTCTTACCCAAATTGTCCACTGACCAAATTTCTACGCCTAACGCCCCTATCACTATGGAGGAGATAGCAAAGGTGATCAAGAACTTGCCATCTCACAAATCCCCAGGCCCAGATAGTCTCCCCTACATATATTACAAAATCTTCTCCCTGATTCTAAACCCCTACTTACAGTCCCTGTACTCCTCTCTCTTTAATGTTCTTAGTGTTAACCACACTGCATCTGGTTTCTCTCTTTATTCCACCTCCTGCTTGTCCCTTTTTCTTTCCTTTCCATGTTGTCCTTCTTGGTCTTTCCCTTTGTCTCTTTTTAAAACTATAAACTATGCTCTCTCTGTCAGATGGTTTACGGTGAACTACATCTAATACCAGTGGCGGCTGGTGCTCAAAATTTTTGGGGGGGCGCAAACAAAGAAAAAAAAAATCGCAGCCTCACAGTGCCCATCAAATGCAGCCTCTGTTCCATCAATTCGCACCACTGTGCCATGCCATCAAACGCAGCCACTGTGCCATGCCATCAAATGCAGCCACTGTGCCATCAATTGTCACCACTGTACCATGCCATCAAACACAGCCACTGTGCCATCAATTGTCACCACTGTACCATGCCATCAAATGCAACCACTGTGCCATGCCATCAATTGTCACCACTGTGCCATGCCATCAAATGCAGCCACTGTGCCATGCCATCAAATGCAGCCACTGTGCCATGTCATCAAAAGTGGTCACTGTGCCATCAATTGTCACCACTGTGCCATGCCATCAAATGCAGCCACTGTGCCATGCCATCAAATGCAGCCACTGTACCATGCCATCAAATGCAGCCACTGTGCTATGCCATCAAATGCAGCCACTGTGACATGCCATCAATTGTGGTCACTGTGCCATCAATTGTCACCACTGTGCCATGCCATCAATTGTGGTCACTGTGCCATCAATTGTCACCACTGTGCCATGCCATCAAATGCAGCCACTGTACCATGCCATAAAATGCAGTCACTGTGCCATGCCATCAAATGCAGCCACTGTGCTATGCCATCAAATGCAGCCACTGTGCCATGCCATCAATTGTGGTCACTGTGCCATCAATTGTCAGGACTGTGCCATGCCATCAATTGTGGTCACTGTGCCATCAATTGTCACCACTGTACCATGCCATCAAATGCAGTCACTGTGCCATGCCATCAAATGCAGCCACTGTACCATGCCATCAAATGCAGCCACTGTACCATGCCATCAAACGCAGCCACTGTACCATGTCATCAAACGCAGCCACTGTGCCATGCCATCAAACACAGCCACTGTGCCATGCCATCAAACACAGCCACTGTGCCATGCCATCAAACACAGCCACTGTGCCAATTGTCACCACTGTGCCCTTTAATTGTCGCTGTGCCAATTGTCCCCACTGTGTCACTGTCCAGTCATCCATCCACCTCGGAGCTTTATATTATAACCTGCTTGGACTTGTAGTTCTCCATCGTCTCCTGGGGCTCAGGTGCATGCAATCCACCATCTTTGTCCAGTTTTTCTCACTGCTGGGACTTGTAGTCCCATAGATGGTGGATTGCATGCACCTGAGCCCAGGAGAAGATGGGGAACTACAAGTCCCAGCAGGTTATAATATAAGACACCCATCCACCTAGGAGCCTTATATTATAACCTGCTGGGACTTGTAGTTCCCCATCTTCTCCTGGGCTCAGGCTGCTGACGGCTGGCATTTCACCCATAATATGCATTGCATTGAACATTAAAAATCATTATCAGTGACGGCCGCCCGGAAACTTTCAATAAGCGGGGGGGGGGGGGTCCTGACGGCCGCCTATTCGGCCAGATGGTACATTAAAAAAGTTTTAATAAGTGGGGGGGTTAGTGCTGGAGGGTGCCGCGATTTTGCCCGAAAATATATTTCTCACATGGGGGACTGGGGGTGAAGGCATGGCTTCAGTTAGTTCCCTACCTCTTTGCAGCAGATCCTCTCAGGCCGTGCGTGTTCTATTGAGCTGCAGCGCTGAGGTCACTTCCTGTGCTTGGAGACTGTGAAAGAAAGCACCGCCCACTGGGGCGGTGAAATAGTTCTATGCACTGTGTGCACTCACTGCACCCGCCCGGCCATAATACAGGCCATTGCGCCGGAAATAGTGGCGCGTCGGTTTGCGCCACAAAGGCATATTTTAGCTGCCAATGTAGCGCCGCGTCTGCAATCTTGTGATTGCACAGACGTGGCACTACCCATACCGCACTATGCCCGGCGCCCGGACACAGTGCACATAAGGATTTTTGTTTTTTTTTTCGTTTTTTTTAAAGGGACATGTTTAAAACATTTTTTTTTTTTTTTTTTTTTTTACTGGCTGGGGGAGGGGGGGCGGCGCCCGGGCGCCCCCTATGGACGGGCCGCCTCTGTCCAATACCCATGGATCACTTCATGCAATCTGTACTCGCACAGTTTACATGGCTTATCTTCAATGTTTCCATGACAAGCAGCCCATTGTATTTATGTCTATTTCTTATATGAGAAATTTTACTTGACTCTTGCTTTGTATTTTTGCTTACTTTTGCAATAAAAAGGTATTAAACAAAACAAAATTAAAGATAGAGTATAAGGGAGAATTAGAACCCCTGTGATTTTTTTGCCCTCCAAAGTGAAGGAATTTTCAATCTTGTGTTCGCCAGGGTCACCATCAAGACTAGTGTCTCCAAGAAAGTATGAATGGGGTGCAGACAGTAATGAAAAGATGACAAGTGTTCCAGTCTTTACTTTATTCAGAACTAAAGAAAAAGTTTTGCCTTTAGTCATACTTTAACCACTTAAGACCCGGACCAAAACGCAGCTAAAGGACCAGGCTCTTTTTGCAATTCGGCACTGCGTCGCTTTAACTGACAATTGCGCGGTCGTGCGACATGGCTCCCAAACAAAATTGCCGTCCTTTTTTCCCCACAAATAGAGCTTTCTTTTGGTGGTATTTGATCACCTCTGCAGGTTTTTATTTTTTGCGCAATAAACAAAAATAGAGCGACAATTTTGAAGAAAAATCAATATTTTTTACTTGTTGCTATAATAAATATCCCCCAAAAATATATATAAAAAAAACTTTTTTTTCTCAGTTTAGGCCGATACGTATACGTACCTATTTTTGGTAAAAAAAAAATCGTAATAAGCGTTTATCGATTGGTTCGCGCAAAATTTATAGCGTTTACAAAATAGGGGATAGTTTTATTGCATTTTTATAATTTTTTTTTTTTTTACTACTAATGGCGGCGATCAGCGATTTTTTTTGTGACTGTGACATTATGCGACTTCGGACAATTTTGACAAATTTTTGGGACCATTTTCATTTTCACAGCAAAAAATGCATTTAAAATGCATTGTTTACTGTGAAAATGTCAGTTTGGCAGTTAACCACAAGGGGGCACTGATGGGGTTATGTGTGACCTCATCTGTGTTTCTAACTGTGTTTCTAACTGTAGGGGGTGTGGCTGTAGGTGTGACGTCATCAATTGTGATTCCCTATATAAGGAAACACACGATCGATGACTGCGCCACAGTGAAGAACGGGGAAGCCGTGTTTACACACAGCTCCCAGTCCTGTCAGGGGGAGAAATGACGGATCGTCTGTTCATACAATGTATGAACAGCGATCAGTCATTTCCCCTAGTCAGTCCCACCCCCCCTTCAGTTAGAACACACACAGGGAACATAATTAATCCCTTCCTCGCCCCCTAGTGTTAACCCCTTCCCTGCCAGTGGCATTTTTATAGTAATCAATGCATTTTTATAGCACTGATCGCTATAAAAATGCCAATGGTCCCAAAAATGTGTCAAGTGTCCGATGTGTCCACCATTAGGTCGCAGTACTGATAAAAATCGCTGATCGCCGCCATTACTAGTAAAAAAAATATTAATAAAACTATCCCCTATTTTGTAGACGCTATAACCTTTTGCGCAAACCAATCAATAAACGCTTATTGCGATTTTTTTATGAAAAATATGTAGAAGAATACAAATTGGCCTAAACTGAGGAAAAAAAAAAAGTTTTTTTTATATATTTTTGGGGATATTATATTATATTTATTACAGCAAAAAGTAAAAAATATTCTTTTTTTTTTTCAAAATTGTCGCTCTATTTTTGTTCATAGCGCAAAAAAGAAAAACCGCAGAGGTGATCAAATACCACCAAAAGAAGATAGCCCGGAGATGCTACGAGATTTTGTCATTATCACACACCACAAGGCCCGGCTTGAGGCTCACTGCCACCAACCACTCATCGGTCTGTTGTTCCATGTCCCTCCACAACTCCTGAGTGGTGTGGGGTTTTTCCCCCAAACAGGAAAGTTTTAAAACTGCCTGCTGTCGTTTACCCATGGCTGTGCTGAAGTTGGTGGTGAATGTGTTACACTGACCGGATGAGGAGGCGGTAGAGGATGAGGAAGCGGAGTAGGAGGAGTTAGCAACAGGAGGCAAACTGAAGCGCCCTGCAATGCTCGGTGGTGGAAGGACATGCGCGAAACTACTATCTGTCTCAGGCCCAGCCACCACTGCATTTACCCAGTGCGCTGTTAGGGAGATATAACATCCCTGACCGTGCTTACTGGTCCACGTATCCATAGTTAGCTGGACCTTGCCACAGATGTCGTTGCGCAGTGCACACCTGATTTTGTCCCCCACTTGGTTGTGCAGGGAAGGAATGGCTCGCCTGGAAAAGTAGTGGCGGCTGGGCACAACGTACTGTGGGACAGCCAATGGCATCAGGCTTTTAAAACTCTGCGTCTCCACCAGACGGAATGACAGCATTTCAAAGGCCAGGAATTTTGAAATGCTGGCATTCAGGGCCAGGGATCACGGATGGGTAGGGGGGTACTTCCTCTTCCGCTCCAGTGTTTGGGAGATAGAGAGCTGAACGCTTCCATGGGACATTGTGGAGATGGTTGTTGACCCAGGTGGTAGTGTTGCTGGCAGATCCTCTGTTTGCGGGGTGGCAGGTGCCACTGTCACTACAGAAGTGGATGAAGAGGCTGAGACTGAAGCAGAAGAGGAAGCAGGAGGAGGCAGAGACCTTTCTTGGTTTTTGAGGTGTCTACTCCACTGCAGCTCGTGCTTTGCACTTAGATGCCTGGTCATGCAGGTTGTGCTCAGGTTGAGAACGTTTATGCCTCGCTTCCGGCTCTGATTGCACAGCGTGCAAACCACTCATGTCTTGTCATCAGCACATTGTGTGAAGGACTGCTACGCTAGGGAACTCCTTGGACCTGGCTTTGGTGTGCTTGGTCCCTTGCTGCGTTGGGCAGTAGCAGGCGTACTGTCTAGGGGACGGACGCTCCGCTTCTGCACCCTGCTCCCTCTTCTGCTGTGCTGGTGGCTCTGTGCGACCACCGCCTCTTCCTCTGAACTACACAGGTCACCTGCATGACGTTGATTCCATGTGGGGTCGAGGACCTCATCGTCCTCCACATCATCTTGCACCCAGTCTTCACTCCTGCCCATCTTGTCGGTCTGCACAATTACAAAAGCAGCAGCAGTTGGCAACTGTGTTTCTTCATCATCTGAGACGTGCTGCGATGGTCCTCCCATGTACTCATCTTGAAACATAAGTGGTTAGGCATCGGTGCACTCAATCTCTTCCACTTCTGGGGCAGGGCTAGGTGGATGGCCCTGGGAAACCCTGCTAACAGAGTCATCAAAAAGCAGAAGAGACTGCTGCATGATTTGGGGCTCAGACTGCTTGGATGATTTGCAAGGGGGTGAGGTGAAAGACTGATGGACATCGGCTGATCTTTTAGCACAAGACTGGTTGGGAGACAATGTGAAGAAACTGGAGGCACTGTCAGCAACCCAATCTACTATCGGCTGTACTGCTCCTGGCCTCAACATTCGGCTGAATTAGGCCCGACCACATACCGCTGCAGGCTCTGTCGCCTACTCGCACCTGAGGAAGGTGTTTCACTTGTGCGTGTAGCTGGCACAGATCGACCACGTCCTCTCCCTGCAACAGGAGCTCCACCAGCAGCACCACAACCGGGGCCACGTCCCTTATTTGATGTTCTCCTCATATTTCTCAAATGTAGGATCTTGCCCTAAATGGGTGTTTTTTGAATAGCACAATAGAAGAACAGTATCTAAAGGGTGTATCTCACACATACAGATATACAGGAAACGCACCAAAAAAAAATGATTTGCCCTAAATATTTTTTTTTTTAATAGCACAATAGAAGAACAGTATCTAAAGTGTTTATCTCACACGTACAGATATGGAGGAAACACTGCAAAATATATTTTTTTGCCCTAAATGGGTGTTTTTTTGAATATCACAATAGAAGAACAGTATCTAAAGTGTTTATCTTACATGTACAGATATGGAGGAAACACTGCAAAATATATTTTATTGCCCTTAATGGGTGTTCTTTGAATAGCACAATAGAAGAACAGTATCTAAAGTGTGTATCTCACACGTACAGATATGGAGGAAACACTGCAAAATATATTTTTTTGCCCTAAATGGGTGTTTTTTATGATTAGCACAATAGAAGAACAGTATCTAAAGGGTGTATCTCACACGTACAGATATGGTGGAAACACTGCAAAATATTTTTTTTTGCCCTAAATGGATGTTTTTTGAATAGCACAATAGAAGAACAGTATCTAAAGGGTGTATCTCACAGTAACATATGCAGTGCTGGTGTAATTTGATTTCTGAAGCAGGACTGACTCCTATCTATTTCCAGAGCTTTTTTTCTCAGAAAATAGGTGCAGGAACTCAATCACGACCCCGTTCAGTTTTCACAAACAGTAGAAGGGTCTTAAAAGGGGAATTAAATACCAGGATTGCAATACATACAGAGTGCAGAGTTCAGGGGGTTACACACACAGTCCAGAGCTGTCACTTGTAAACACAGAAACCAGACTTCTGTGTTTACAAGTGATTGTGGTGAGCAGGCACCAAAGGGTCTGAGCCAGAGGTGGTGGAACTGAGTTCCCCCAAGTTCCCCCTGAAAAAAAGCCCTGTCTATTTCTCTCCCTAAAACCAACACGAGGAACCTTTCCCTAAAGTATCTAAAGCAGAGTGACTTGCTGTGCTATGTAGATCGCTGAGTGATTTGATTTCTGAAGCAAGACTGACTGACTCCTATCTAATTCTCTCCCTCAGAGCAGCATCAGCTCCAGCCTTTCCCTACCCTATCTAAAGCAGAGTAACGTGCTGTACTATGTGCCTCTAGCTTATATAGAGGCTGGGTCACATGCTGCACTGGCCAATCACAGCCATGCCATTAGTAGGCATGGCTGTGATGGCTTCTAGGTCACACAAGTTAAACAAATGTTGATTGGCTGCCCTGCAGCGCGCCATTACATTGCTGAACACTGAACTTACAGTAAATGGTTCGGGTCCTGGTACCAAAAATCCAAAAGTCTGGTATGAACCCAAACTTTACAGTTCGGGTTCGCTCAACCCTAAAGCAGAGACATGTTTTATATATAAACCCAGCTGTATATAAATATATACCGTAATCATTTTTTTTTAAATGGCCTACAAATGTATTGAACATTTTTTATTTGGGCTTACTTTTTATTTATTTTTTCTTGTACAACAAATTTTATCTAATCTCCTAAAAATTAACAAAAGCATGAATCTTGTGTGGGTAAAGCATTTAAAACCTTTAATCTTTGTCTGCAGATATTTTCTCTGAAATTTTTCGATTTACCTACAAACTCGGCACCAATCTCACGGTAATGCCTCAAGGAAGCTTTTCCCAGTTATGAGACAGTCATATGTGATGTTTTACAACTAAACATTCTATTACAGAGTGTGAGCCAAAAAAATGGATTCGTTTACTTCTAGCTAACAATGATGGTGCTCATGCTGAGCTTTGCTGATGTCAAAATAAAAACAGCGAATACCGCGTGTTGTAATTCAGCCTGCACGTTCAGCACTTTTTTACTTCATAAGCACAGCTATTTCAATTACTTTAAGAAAATACACAGATAACCAATGTATTTCCATTTCCCCATGCAGCCTTATAGCGCTCTGCATAGGTTTTTGCAATCACCGGAAATTCCCAAGAGAGCTTATCATTTAATTTTGATGTATGAGCCAGAGAGATGATGTCACAAGGGTCACAACACATAAAGAAGGTTTGCAGCATCTCAAAAAACATTAACCCCACCGTGGGGCCACTCATTCTTCTTTATGTGTATCTGATTCATGTACGTGACCTTGTGGCAAAATATTAAAACTGATGGAGGGAAAAAAATAGGAAGAACGGTAGCCTCATATCCCAAGAGCTTATTATACTGCACCTGCAAATAATTAATATAAAGCAAATTTTGGTTGACATGATAGAAGCACATTTCTTGAAAGGAAGTAAAAGCCAAGGAATATTCATTTTGTCCCCTGTAGCTTTCAGTGAGCAGAGCCAACATACACTGCATGACATTTGTTATTTGGTTAATGTAGAGAATGCTCCAAACTGAAGCAGTTGACCTTTTAGTTTTTCTCACAGGCTTGCTCAAAGTCACTTATAGCTGGTTTTATTCACTAATTAATGTTTTGCCCTAGCATCTCTTACCTCACAGGCATCTTGATTAGCTCTTTTCCCTCTGTAATATTAGCAAAAGTCAAATTACACTAAATTCATTTGTATGCAGTAGACTATTCAATAAACGCAAGGGTTCAGGATCTAGTGTTCTTTGTTTTTGTTCTGCATTTACTAATTCACACAAAGGCATCTGGCAGACAGATAGAGCTGTCAAGCACTTGAAGACGTATCATTGCAAGTTAAACATCCTTGATAAATAGGACCCATTGCATTTAGTACATATTCCTGTTCTGATCCATGCTCTGGTTGCTGAGCTTGCATGGTTAACAATAACCCTTTCTCCCAATAGCTGCCTGACCATGTTGCTCAGAAGGAGACAAATATCGAATGAGGTCTGATTGACAATGCTCATCTCTGGCAGCAGGTGCTCACTTCAAATGAATGCGGTCATTCAACACAGCGGGGGGGGGGGTTTGGTCAGCTTGCTCGGATCAAACACAAGCACTGGCAATAGTAGAGAATCAGTCAGCACTGGCATAGATGTGTAATCGCCAATGCAACCAATCAGCTTAGATCTTTTTTCCATATGGCTTAGAAAATGAAAACCAAAATATGATTGTCTATCCTTCAGCCCAGGTTCACACTGGGTGCGATTTCATTCGATTTGAGATGCGATTTCACATGTGAAATCGCATCTCAAATGCCTCCAATTGTCGGCAATGGCGCCGTCCTAATCGGTGCGACGCCGCATCTGCGGCGCTGCACCGATTTCAAAAAGTAGTTCTTGTACTACTTTTTGCGATTTCGGGCCGCGATTTACATAGACATCTGTGCAGAAACCTGCACAGATGTCTCTTAAATCGCGTCCGAAATCGGGACTGCCGGCGGGAGTGAAATCGTGCGAGTTCAGCTGAACTCGCACGGCTTCACTCACGCAGCCCAGTGTGAACCAGGGCTCAAAGTTTGTCTCAGACACCTTTTAACTATTTCCCCCCCACAGTGTACTATGCTGATCTGAGTGGCTCTCCACAATGTAATCTCTTTAACCACCTCAGCTCCTGAAGGTTTTACTCCCTTCCTGACCAGGGAACTGCGCTATTTTTACTGGTACACAAATACACTTTTATCTTCTTTTCATACAAATAGAGCTTTCTTTTAGTGGTATTTAATAAGCACTGTTTTTTTTTCTGCAATATAAATGAAAAAATACAGAAAGTTTAGAAAAAAAAACAATATTTTCTACAATTTGTTATAAAACATATCCAATAAAATAAAATGTGTTCATAAATTTAGGTTAAAATGTATTTTGCTACATGTCTTTAAAAAAAAAAAAAAAAAAATCCAAACAAGTGTATAATGATTGTTTTGCGTGAAAGTCATAGCTTCTACAAACTATGGTATATACTGTATATTTGAAAAATTATCAATCCTGATCTCATTTTTTGAGGCCCTTAAAATGCCAGGACAGAAAAAAATACCCTCAAAGTCAGTGGTCCCCAACCTTTTTGGCACCGGGGGACTGCTGTGGGGAAGAAAATAGTTGGGGCAATGGCTGGTGTTTACATATTGTCTATAATTGGTAGAGAATACAATGCAATATCAATTGTTTACTATTTGTCTTGTTTATATATATATATATATATATATATATATATATATATATATATATATATATATATATATATATATATATATATATACACACACACACACACACACACACACATACATTATATATATTTATTTTTTTATTCTATTTATTAGTTATCATTTATCAATTTTATTTGTATTTTTATTTTCTGGTTTATTACAAACATACCATTTTGTTTGTGTGGCCAATTTCATATGTTTACATTATTGTTTTATTATTCACAAATATTCTTGTATTACTAAGTGTCATGGTTTTACAATAGGTTCTTTGAGTTTTTTCACCATTATACTTTAGAACAGTGTATATATATATATATATATATATATATATATATATATATTGTAAGGGGTTAGCTCTGTAGCGGGGTGTGTGACCCCCTGGATGGGTTCACTACACACGGAACGATACAGAAAAACAGCCGAAGACGGTTGAGATCAAAGGGCCAGATTCAGAGAGAATTACGTTACGCTGCGGCTGCGTAACGTATCCCATTTACGTTACACCGCCGCAGGTTTACAGCGTAAGTGCCTGATTCACAAAGCTCTTACCTGTAAACTTGCGGCGGTGTAACGTAAATACGCTCGGCACAAGCCCGCCTAATTCAAATGGGGCGGGCACCATTTAAATTAGGCGCGTTCCCGCGCCGAACGTTCTGCGCATGCTCCGTTAGGAAATTTCCCGATGTGCTTTGCGCCAAATTACGGCGCCCCGACGTTTTTTTTGAACGGCGACGTGCGTTACATATTCCCGGACGTCCTACGCAAAAAAAAAAAATTGAGATTCGACACAGGAACAACGGCCATACTTTAACATGGCTGTTCTAAAGATAAGACATGTTAAAGCAGGCCTAACTTTGCAACGGGAAAAAACGACTAGCGACGACGTAAGAGATTGCAACGAATGCGCGTATCTTCGTGGATCGCCGTAAGTAGTCATTTGCATATTCTACGCCGACCGCAATGGAATCGCCACCTAGCGGCCGGCCTAGAATTGCATCCTAAGATCCGACGGTGTAAGTCAATTACACCTGTCGGATCTTAGGGCTATCTATGCGTAACTAATTCTATGAATCAGCCGCATAGTTAGGATGGGCGGATCACAGAGATACGACGGCGTATCAGGAGATACGCCGTCGTATCTCTTTTGTGAATCTGGCCACACTGAGAGATTCACCTGGTATTTATTTAACCCATGGCTTTTTTTATTTTTTTGTTGCTGAATGTCATATCCTGCAGATATGCTTGTGGTTCAGCTGCACTGGGTTTATAATTAATTCACTGCTCATTCCCTCTACCCTTGCACATGATCCACAGTTTAGCACTGGTGAAAACTTTTGTTACTCAATCCCTAACTCCACCAAAGGTATTTCCTTATATTACTCTATTCTCCAGAACAAAGACATTTATTCATAAAACCAAACTCATGTCTCAATGGGAGCTGATATCCATCGGTGAAAAAACTAGGAACTTGTTTTAAAATTATCTGATGGTTAAAAAAACGATAGAAAAAAAAACGATCGTCTGTGGGTACGTCCATCGGTTAAAAATCCATGCATGCTCAGAATCAAGTCGACGCATGCTCGGAAGCATTGAACTTGAATTGATCGTTTTTTTAACCGATGGTGTGTAGGCACGACTGATGAAAGTCAGCTTCATCGAATATCTGATGAAAAAATCTATCAGACCGTTTTCATCGGATGAACCGTAGGTAGTCAAGAAATTAGATGTGTCGTTTATGGCCCTAGAACACCTAAAGGTGCTCCATGTATGTTGGGATTCTTAGCATACTCAGGAGGAGTAGCAGAATGTGTTTTTGGGTGTAGTTGCAAGTATGCCTATGCTGTGTGTGAGAAAGAAAACGGAAAATTGTTATTCTTACCTTCGGTAATTTTCCTTTCCTGGCCTGTCCTCACGTCAGCACATCATGGGTTAATCCCTCCTTCGGTCCACCAGTACCACCTTCTCTTAGCTAATAAGTAGGGGGCCCCTCCTCCCCAGTCCTTGTTCCACTAATTTGGCAGACGACAGACTATAGGGAGGGAAAAGCTGTGCTGACGTGAGGACAGGCCAGGAAAGGAAAATTACCCAAGGTAAGAATAACAATTTTCCGTTTTCCTGGCCAGTCAGCACATCATGGGATTTGATTTAGCACCTTAGGGCGGGAAAATATATATAAGACTCGGACGACAACTATAAATGCTGCTTAAGTAAATATATTTATTGTCTTTTTTTTTTTTTCATTTTGCCTGAAAAGGTGCCGATACCACGGCATTTCCAAAACTAGACGCCTTAGATGACGTCACGTCTAAACTGTAATGCCTAGCGAAGGTCCTGCACGAACTCCAACTAGCCGTCTTGCATATCTCTTCAACCGGAATTTTGGCAAATGCTGCCCAAGAGGCTGCCACCCCTCTGGTAGAATGGGCTCTAGTTGCCTGTGGAGGCGTCAGCCCTTGCTTCTCGCATGTGAGCTTTATTACTTTGGTGATCCAGGTTGAGATTATTCTTGTTGAAGCTGCTTGTCCTCTTTTAGGTCCCGATGGTAGGACAAAAAGGGAATCTGTTTTGCGTACTTGTTGAGAACGGTGCAGGTAAATTGAGAAAAGATTGACCATGTCCAGAGGTCTGAGGTCCAGTTCTTCTTCCTGTCTAGGAGATACTGTAAAGCTAGGTAGCACTGCCTCCCAGTTAAGGTGGAATTTTGAAACTACTTTGGGTTTTGCTATTGGTGAAGGCCTCAGAATTACTTTGTCTGGAAGAATGATGCAGTACGGTTCCTTACTGGACAGGGCCGCTAGCTCAGAAACCCTCCTTGCCGATGTTACGGCGGTGAGAAAAACCAGCTTAAGTGTTAGAAACCAGAATGGACAAGATTCTGCCGGTACAAAAGGATGTAGAAGCAGTGCTTTTAGCCGGGAATAGACACTTTCTTGGAGGATTTATTTTCAAGGTTGCCTTTAAAAATTGTTTTACTAGTGGTTCGTCTGCCCATCTATGCCCTGTAAAACACGACAAGGCTGATATTTGTACTTTCAACGTACTATACGCCAAGCCTTTGTTTAAAGCTGATTGCAAAAAGTCCAGTACTTGTGCCACACTCGGATCCAGTGAGGAGAAATTTTCTTGCAATGCAAAGGTTGTAAACCTTGCCCAGACCCTATTGTAGGTGACGTTGGTCGAGGCTTTTCTAGACTTTAACAGTGTTGAAATTACTTCCTTTGAGATGCCTTGTGCTTGGAGTCTGGTTGATTCAGCAGCCAGGCCGTCAGTTGCAACCTGTTCAGGTTGGGGTGTACCCATTGGCGCTGCCATAGGAGGTCCCTCTTTAGCGGTAGCCGTATCGGGGGAGCCGACACCATGTGTAGGAGTAGAGGGAACCACGGCCTCTGCGGCCAAAAAGGGAAGAATTATTATTGTATGGACCTTCTCCTTCGCAATTTTTAACAAAGTTCTCATTGCTAGGTGCACCGGCGGAAAAATGTAAACTAGGGGAAAATCCCATGGAATGGAGAATGCATCCTGGGTCAAAGACCTGTTGCAACGGAACCTGGAGACAAATTGAGGTGTCTTTGCATTGACTCGAGTCGCCATCAGATCCACCGAGGGTGTCCCCCACTCAGAAAAGATTGGTTCTAGGAACTTCCAGTTTAGGGCCCATTCGTTCTTGTTGGGGAAGTCCCGACTCAGATGATCCGCGATGGAATTCTGGCTGCCCGGAATATAAGCTGCTGTTAGGGCTTCCAGGTGTGTTTCGGCCCAAACAAATATCTTGGTTGCCACCTGCAGAAGTGGCAAGCTCTTGGTTCCGCCCTGTCTGGCTACATATGCCACTGCTGTTTTGTTGTCCAACATTAGTTTGACTCGAGCACCCTGTATCAGCTTCTCGAACGCCCGTAGGGCCATGTATGCTGCTTGCAGCTCCAAGAGGTTGGAGTGTCGGGATTCCGTTTCGCTCCAAAGTCCCTGCACCTGCCTGCCGAGGCAGTGAGCACCCCAGCCCCGGAGACTGGCATCCGAAGTTATCAGAACCCAGTCCCCGGGGCTGAGGGGCATGCCCCGCGACAGGTTCTCTGATGAGAACTAAGTTCTGTCGAATCCGACTTGGCATGAGGATCCTCTGGTGGAGAGAGGTACCGTCCCATTGGTTCAGGAAGGTTGTCTGGAAGGCTCTTGTGTGGAACCTTGCCCAAGGAACAGCTGGGCTTGCTGCAGTAAACATCCCGAGTAGGGTCATATACTCTCTCGCCGTTAGCGATGATGATCTCATCACGCTGCCAACGCAAGCTACCAACTCTGACCTCTTTCGTTCGGGTAGAAGGACCAGGCCTCTGTTTGTATTGAAGACCAGTCCCAGATATTCCATCTGTTGTGAGGGAATTATTTGACTCTTTTGTTTGTTGATGATCCAGCCAAACCTTGATAGGATTTCCAGAACCATGTCGCGTTGACACGCCAGTTCTTTGCTTGAACGTGCTACTACCAAAATGTCGTCTAGGTAGTGAAAAATCTTTATGCCCCTCAGGCGAATGATGTCAATAACTGCTAGCAAGATTTTGGAAAATATTCGTGGGACTGTGCTGATGCCGAAGGGCAGACACCGGAATTGAAAGTGGTCTTCCCCCACCAGGAATCTTAGATATTTTTAATGTCTTTTGTTGATTGGGACGTGCAGATATGCATCCGTCAGATCGACTGATATCAGCCAGTCTCCTGGTTGCAACACAGAGATGATTGTAAATACGGATTCCATCTTGAACGTCTTGGGTTCTATGAAGTGGTTTAAAACCCTCAGGTCCAAAACTGGTCTGAGATCTCCCGATGCTTTGGGAACTAGAAAGATTGGAGAATATACCCCTCTTCCTTGTTGACATAGGGGTACAGGCGAGATTGCCTTCTTTTGCTGCAAGCCGGTTAAATATTCTTGTAAGCAGTTCCGTCTTTTCTGATCTGTCGGCCATTCTGTATGGACCACCGTATTGGGTGGTTTCTGCTGAAAAGATATTTTGTAACTGTATTTGATTGTCTTGCGGACCCATTGGTCCTTGACTTCTTCCGCCCATACTTCCCAGAAGGACATTAACCTGGCGCCCACCTGGACAGGATGGGCGGTTGACCCGTCAAAAAGACTTCTCGGGTTTCTTTGCGGTCTGCGCCGCTCTAGACTTTACTTTCTGCAAGAAAGAATTTTGTGGATTTTTCCAGTAGGGTCTTGTATACTCCCGTCCTGGCCTGTATGACCTGGCGTCACACGCCCTTTTGTAATCTGGCTGAGCTGGTCGAGTGGCCTGCTGCCTCCTCTTGGGTCTCTGTGGCATTAGACCCGATTTTCCCCCTGTAGCTCGACTAAAAGCTTCTTCTAGGGTCTTTCCGAACAGCACTTTGCCGTTAAAAGGGGTATTGCAGAGACTCAGTTTGGAGGTGCTGTCTGCGCCCCAATGTTGCAACCAAAGAGCCCTCTTTGCCGTCACTGCAAAAGCCATGATTTTAGCAAGTAGTTTTGTCAAGTCCATAGAGGCTTCTGCTATGAAATCGGCAGCAAGATCGAAATCCTCCATTGTTTGTATGAGTGCCTCTGACCCTGTCTCTGCTTTAAGGGCTGCTTGGGTTCTCGTGGTCCAGACCTTGAGTGCCCTGGAGACTGAAGTTAGGGCAATGGCCGGACGGCACGCTGCACCTGTGGCTGAGTACACCTTTTTCAGGTCTGTGTCTGCACGTCTGTCCATTGGGTCTTTAAAGGTCGTGGAATCTTGTAAAGGCAGCGCAACTTGTCTGGCCAAGCGCTGTAAGGCTGCATCTATGCCCAATGGTGAGTCCCAAAGGTCTGCCTCTGGAGTCTTAAAAGGGTACAACCTTGAGAAACGATTTTGAACGTTCGCCTTCCTTTCTGGCCTTTCCCACTCTTCCTCAAACCATTCTCGGATTTCTGGTAAGAGGGGGAAGGTAACCCCTTGTCTCTTACGGCTAGGAAAAAATCTCTTAATTTTTTCAGGTGGCTGAACATCTTGATCCCAGTCAATGGCCTCTCTGAGGCCCCGTACTCACGACCAAACATGTCTGCTGAAACTGGTCCGCAGACCAGTTTCAGCAGACATGTTTGGCCGTGTGTTGGCCCGAGCGGACCATTTTGGGACGGATCGGACAGGTTTCCAGCGGACAACTGTTTCCCGGACTTGTTTTAAAACAGTCCGCTGGAAACCTGTCTGCCCGGACATGTACGGTCGTCTGTACAGACCTACCGTACATGTCCTGCCGCCCGCATCCCTCGCATGCGTCGAATGACTTCGACGCATGCGTGGAAGCATTTTTAAGGCGGCCCGCCCACGTCGCCGCGTCATTGTCGCGGCGACACCGCGTCATCGACGCGGCGACACCGCGGACACGCCCCGCGTAATGTTTACGCGCGGGCTTCTGTTCGATGGTGTGTATAGCCATCGAACAGAAGTCCCCGGGCAGTCCCCGGCCAGACATGTCCGATGGAAACGGTCTGCAGACCGTTTTCATCGGACATGTCCTGCCGTGAGTACAAGGCCTTATGGCTGTGACAAATGATTCAATATATTGAAAATCAAATAAATATTCTGAGGGCTCTTCGGAGTCCGATGAGCCTAGTGATAGCATCTCCCGAGTAGGTGAATCGTCTCGCCCTGGCTGATTGGCGCTACTAAGCTTAGGCCTTGATCTAGGTGTTTTGGTAGCTGAGGCTGACTGAATACCCTCTGCTACTGCGTCTTGGATATAGTCTTTAATTATTTTCGCTTCTGCTTCCCTGTCTGTAGCCACATCTTTAATGCAGCCGGTGCAAAGAAGCTTGCCAGGTTCGGATGGAGCCGAACATGCCCAACAAAGACCATCGTCTGGGCGGGGCCTTGACCCACTTGGCTCTGCTACAGTCGCAGAGTGACTGGATTTGCGTGCCGGGCTGGAATGGGACTTATGCGTTGCCCGAGAGCCAGACGCCTGCGGAGATTTTGAGCGGTGGCGGGACTTCTTTCTCCGTTCATGTCTTATCTTAGGGCTTCTGCTCCTAAAAAGACAACCAAGAAAAACTATGTTTAGTTCTTGGTGCGCACTCTTTTAAATTGTGGCCCCCGTTGATCCCTCCTACCTGTCCGGAGACCTTGGTGCATTCTGGGGCTGTGGTGAGCTCATGCTGTATAAAAAGCAGGATACGCACATCTGATGTGAGGCAAACAGTTGCAGAGTCCAATCATCTTATTTATTATCCATACCTATAAATATGTAATTATATATATATATTTTTTTTAAAATCTATATACACACATCTATATACCTATCTCTACATATATATATATATATACACCCATATATACACGTACATGTATACTCTTCAAATGTATACCTTATTTATTATTCACTTTTTTTTTTTTTTTAAAACAATACTGCCCCTTTAAATAGGCATCTTTACCTTAGATCAACAAAGAAAATAATTCAGGGTGGCAGCAGGCAGTTAGGACGGTTGTTGAAGCTCTGTTCAGGTAATGTGAGAAAAGAAAAAACAGCCTCTTAGAAAAACAGCCCAGCGCTGAAAATGCTGACACAATCTCTCTCACCTCCTCCTTAGCAGGAGGCTTACCTCACGCTTCCTCTCCAAGAGCAGTGGCAGACCGCACTGAGCTTTCTGCCATTGCGAGTTTATATAGTACTCCGGGGCCCCCCTTCGGCACCGCCCCCCCTGTGATGCCATCACCGTCTGACAGAAGGTGGAGGAAGGGAGGGCGGCCCGCTCCTACGGAGCCCAGATTCAGAGTAGAAGGAGAGCCACAATGTGCAGCTATAAAGCCCGCGGCTCATGCACCTCAGCGTCCTGAGCGTCCAGTGTCATAAAGGGTCATACCTTTATTACTTCTGGACCTTCCAACCCGAGGAGAGGCTCAACCTGGGTGGGATTGGTTCGGCAGGGGGTTAATATCCTCTTCATTCTATAGTTTCTGGAAGAGTCTTCTAGTGGTCTGGTCATCCGACCAAAAAAAAGGAACAAGGACTGGGGAGGAGGGGCCCCCTACTTATTAGCTAAGAGAAGGTGGTACTGGTGGACCGAAGGAGGGATTAACCCATGATGTGCTGACGGGAGGACTGGCCAGCAATTGACTTTCTCACAGACCAAATAATATACACTGATTTGGGCTATTTTTTCCAAAGAAATGTAGCAGTATACATTTTGGTCAAAATTCATGAAGGAAAATTACTTGTTTGCAAAATTTTATAACAGAAAAAAATATTGTTTATTTTCAAAATTGTCAATCTTTTTTGGATTTATAGCGCAAAAAAAAAAAAAAAAAAAAACACAGTGGTGATTAAATACAATCAAAAGAAAGCTCTATTTGTGTGAGAAAAAAATGGCAAAGTTAATATGGGTACAGTGTTGCATGACTGAGTAATTGTCATTCAAAGTGTGATTGAACTGAAAGCTGACAATTGGCCTGGGCAGGAAGGGCCAATGGTAGACAAGGGTTTAATTATTATTGAGCTGCATTAATTTGTGTATTTTGCACCTGTATGGATTCCAGTTTTAAATGTATACAATGAGTAAACATTTGAAATTATAGTGATAATATCTAGTATACTGCAAATCAAATTGAGTATCTACACAGACAATTTCCCTACTTTTCTTTTCTCCTTCTCCTTTTTTCTTTTCTACACTTCTTCTACATTTCTTCTCATATTCCCTTTACCCCCTTAAATGTAATTTTGTATGCAGTTGTTTAGGAGTTGGTTTAGCACCTCTGGCAGCCCCTGGAGGGCTCGCCTGCATTTAGATGTATGCTACTGATGACTGTTACACATTTTTTCCCGCCCCCTTTTTTCTTTTCTGTACCCACACTTGTTTGGATTTTTTATTTGAAGAACTACTAATAAAAATATATTCAAAAATATATTCAACCTAAAGTATATTGCAGACAACAATCAGTATCTTTTTACTAATTTTGTGCTCATGGCTAAATTCTATCTCCACATGGAAGGGTTATAGTGTAGATATCAGAAATTAATGATACAGTGGTCTAGACATTTATCTAGCATACATTTGTAGAACACTGTAAATATATAAATATAACACAAAAAATAGGATTTTTTGTACTCACCGTAAAATCCTTTTCTCTGAAGTCCATGGACGGACACAGCTCCTTAAATCTTGACAAGTGGGTTATGTTCCCTGTTTACAGGAGAGGACTAGGCAGAAACATGTTAGATAATTAAATACATGTTACTTTTACCCTCCTGGCGGTATTCCCGAGTCTGGCTCGATGTAAGATTTTTGTACCAAGAGCGGTATCCCCGAGCCAGACTCGGGCTCGCCTTGCTGCAGCCAGAGACAAAGTTACTTACCTTGTCCCTGGATCCTGCGATGCCGCCGCGCTGTGTGAGCGAGCGGGTCCTCGCTCGATTCACACAGTGTCCCTGTGTGCCGCCGATCTCCCTTCCCTGCAACGTTACGACGCACGGGGGCGGAGAATGACGCCAAATTCAAAAAAGTAAACAAACACATTACATACAGTATACTGTAATCTTATAGATTACAGTACTGTATGTAAAAAATACACACCCCCTTTGTCCCCCTTTGTCCCTAGTGGTCTGCCCAGTGCCCTACATGTACTTTTGTATAATAAAAACATTTTTTTCTGCCTGCAAACTGTAGATTGTCCATAGCAACCAAAAGTGTCCCTTTATGTCAAAAGTGGTTTAAGAGCAGCTAGAAAACCGCGATAATAAATTATAATCACTTGCAGAATTGAGCGATAGCGATTTGTGGGGAAGTTCGTCATAAAAAAAATAAAAGTAATGACAGCGACAATTCTGCAAATGAGTAAATTTCAGTGATTTTGAGTTGATTACATTATTGAATAATTATTATTGAATACTTTTTATTATAATTATATTATTAATATATATATTTATAATTATTTATTATATTATAATTTATAATTTTGTTTTTCAAACTTTTTCATACCCGGGATTCCTACTAGAATCTTGTTTGGTCAGATTTAAGTGAGTTATTCCTAAGAATTACAGGCCTACAGTATAAAACGCCAAATTGCAAAATAATGGTACCGCTTTCAGCACCCAAAATCTGAAATAATCATACCGCCAGGGAGGTTAACAGAGTTGAACAGCCCCCCCCAGGGGGCAGTCCCTCCAGACATAACCCTCCTCCCTGCAGTATGCAGCCTCAGTTCGTAACAAGCAGTACAAACCTAAAAAGGAGGGGTGGGTGCTGTGTCCGTCCATGGACTTCAGAGAAATGGATTTTACGGTGAGTACAAAAAATCCTATTTTCTCTTATCGTCCATGAACGGACACAGCTCCTTAAATCTTGACAAGTGGGATGTCCCCAAGCAGTGTCAAAAACAAGGGGTGGGAAAAGTATCAGTAAAACCAATTTTAACTTCACCCCAAAACAAGCAGAGCTCCTCAACAGAGGAGGTGCAACAGTAAACAGCTGCCTGCAAAACCTAGCGGCCGAAAGAAGCATCAGAAGATGCACTCACAGCAACCATGTAAAATCTGGAAAAAGTGTGAACTGACGACCAAGTCGCCGCCCCCTACACCTGTGAGACAGACGCATAATGTTGGAAAACCCAGGAAGCACCAATTGCCCAGGTCGAAAGTGCCGTGACCGGAAAAGGGGCACCCTGCCCCTAAGAGCATAGGTCTGTATGACAGCCTGCCTGATCCACCGAGAGATGATTGTCGACGAGACCGCCAGGCCCTTTTGTGGACTAGACACCAACACAAAGGGAGCGTCAGATCTCCGAAACAGGACCGTAGCAGGCAGGTACACCCGCAAAGCGCGTACCACGTCCAAAGTAGGAAACGCAACCTCCTTAGGATGCGCCGGCCGAGGACAAAAGGATGGAAGAACAAAGTCCTCATTCAGGCGAAAGGCCAAAACCACCTTCGGAAACACCACCATGGAATTTCTAATGGAGGATCAAGCATGGCGACTTGCAAGGCAAGACCGCCAACTCAGAAACCCTTCTGACAGAAGTTATGGCCACTAAAAATGCCACCTTCCGAGATAGTGTCAAGAGAAGAATCTCTCTGATTTTTCCAAAAAGGAAGGTTCCTAAAGAACCAAGAGCGAAGAGTCGGGGATCTCAGCCACCAATTCAGAGAGACTCTGAGTAGGTGGCTCACCAGATCTGATGATCCAGAGACAAAAGAGATTTGAACCACTTGGACAGCATCTCCCACTAGAAAACACAAGTGTGGAACTGGGCATACAGTACCGCCTCAAAGGAGGCTGCCAACAGGCCCAGGACTCGCATGCAAAACAGAGAAATGACCGATTGCATGAGGCCACTGTAGACTGAAGAGTCTGCAATTTCTCCAGGGGAAGAAAAACCTTTGCCACTGAGTCCAGATCAACCCTAGTTACTCCAAACTCTGAGTCAGAACCAGGACCGACTTCAAAATGTTTAACACCCACCCAAATTTTCGGAGGGTCCACAATGGCTATAGACACATCCTCCACTAATTCTGAGCCAGAAGCTGCTCTCAGAAAAAGGTTGTCTAAGCAGCCTATGATGGCAAAGCCTGCCTGTCAGTAGATTAGGAATAGCGGATCTAGCTAAACTCAATACAGTGTATAAAAATATATACAACACCTGGGATGCATATATATCCTCTACACACTGTAACTAACTGACTAGCCTGCCTGCTCTATCTACCTGCAATAAATGACACTCTATCTCTGTCTTAACCACCGCAACACACTACACAAGGCCGACTTGAAGGCGGCCTTTTATAGTGTGGGGCGTGTACTAAACCCCCTGAGCCATAATTGGACAAAGCCACCCTGGTTTTGGCCAATTATGGCTCTCCGTTTTTTGCAAGCTGTGATTGGCCAAGCATGTGGGTCATAGTGCATGCTTGGCCAATCATCAACCAGCAATGCACTGCGATGACGCAGTGAATTATGGGCCGTGACACGCCACTCTAATTTGGTGCGAACGGCCCATAACGTTCGTAATTTGACGAACGGACGAACATACGATGTTCGAGTCGAACATGAGTTTGACTCGAACACGAAGCTCATCCCTAGTTGGATTCTTAAAGCCCTGAGCATCGTCTATAGGACCTGTCAGGCTTTTGTTTGCACAAGAAATACAGTAGCTGCATCTATAGTAGATATGTGCATTTCGTTTCGTTACAAATTCAAACAAATTTTTCATTATTCGGAAATTCGGATGCATCCGAATTTCCGAATTACAAAATTAACGAATTTAAACAAATTCGAAAAAACGCGAAAGAAATTTGAATTCGAATCGAATTTGAAAACAAATTCGGATCGAATTTGAAATTAAATTCAAATCGAATTTGAAAAAAAAATTATCGATTTTCTAAAAACTACAATAAAATAGAATATAAAACAATAAAGCAATAGAATCAAAAATAATAGAATAGAAGTTAATAGAATGTAATAAAATAGAACATGACAGTCTTCCAAAATTCGAATAGCATATATTTGAATTTTAGAATAGATTGGAAAATAATTAAAATTTATGGAAACTAAAATATAAAATAATAGAAAAACAATAGAACAGAATAGAATCAATTATAATATGTATTATATTTTATTCTATTCTCTTGTTTTTCTTTTCTATTCCATTCTAATCTTTTCTATTCGAATTTGAATTCATTTTATACGAAATTCGAATTTCTTATTGAATGAAATTGAATTTCAATAGAAAAGATTATAAAAGATTAGTTTCATATTAGAATTTGAAAAAAAAATTGACCGAATTCCTAAAATGTCGATCAAAATTGAAAAATGTAATTAGATTAGAAAAAATCTACTGCATTCGAAAAAATTCTACCGCATTTGAAAAAAAAATCTACTAAATTAGAAAAAACTACCACATTCAATTTTTTTTACATATAACCATTTTCCAAAATTCGAATTTCTATTAGAATGAAATCAAATTGGAATAGAAAAGATTAGAATAGAATAGAATAGAAAATAATAGAAAAGTTAATAAACTAGAAAAACAATAGAACAAAATAGAATCAATTATAATATATATTATATTTTATTCTATGCTCTTGTTTTTCTTTTCTATTCCATTCTAATCTTTTCTATTCGAATTTGAATTCATTTTATACGAAATTCGAATTTCTTATTGAATGAAATCGAATTTGAAGAGAAAAGATTATAAAAGATTAGTTTCATATTAGAATTTGAAAAATTTTTGACCGAATTCTTAAAAAGTCGATTAAATTTGAAAAATTGTATTAGATTAGAAAAAATCGACTGCATTCGAAAAAATTCTACCGCATTTGAAAAAAATCTACCGAATTAGAAAAAAATAACGCATTTGAAAAAAAATCTTCTAAAATTAGAAAAAACTACTACATTCATTTTTTTTTTACATATATCTCTATATATAGAGATATATAAAATATATTTTTTCTGTTCTGTGCTATTGTTTTTCTATACTATTCTTTTCTAGTATTTTCGATTCTATTTTAATCTTTTCTATTCAAATTCGATATGAATTTCGAATTTCAGGAAATGGTGATATATAGTTTCGGTAGCATTATTTCGAATTTGATCATTTTTTTCGAATTCGGTAGATTTGTTTTCGAATGCATTAGAATTATTTTGAATGCGGTAGAATTTTTTTCGAATACGAAATGAATCCCGAAAACGAATGTAATGAATGCAACGAACTTAACTGAACAAATTAAATTAAATAACGAAACGAAACGAAACAAATTTTTTCATCCTGCACATGTCTAATCTATAGCAGGTACCCCCTCATTTCTTAGTGAAACCTTCCTCCATAGGATAAAGGAGAGAAAACTGCTTAGGAGGACAAAACAGTTTATCTGGGTGAACCCAGTCATCATACATCAGTTAATCCAGCAAGGGATGAACTGGAAAGGAGCATTCCAAAGAGGAAGCAGAAGGCAATTTGTAAGTGGCACGCACCATCTCTGCATAATATTGCATCTGCATCTTTAGCGACTGAGAAGTCGCAGGAAACCTCTCATCCTCTGGTCCTCAGACTGCACATGATCCTCATCTCCAGAGAGGGATTTTTCACCCTCAGAAGGCTCATCTGTTGAGAGAGCCAGAGCAGATGAAGAGGGACCCTGTTTTCTGCTATCTTTTAAGGAGGTTGCGATTATAGTAGCAATCCTTCCTTCCAAGCCATCCAAAGCAACTTTTGAAGTGTCCTAAGTGACGTATACAGGAGCTGCCATAAGAGAATCTGCAAAACCAGACAGGGGCACATGATCATCCTGTGAGGTTGCTACCAGACTGACAGAGGGGGATGGTAAACTGCAGTCAAACTCTGAATCCTTAGCCATAAGCAGGGTTTACCTGGTGCCTCTTTTACTAGCCCTTGTACCTATTCTGGGGGCATAGTCCTTACTGCAAAGCAAAGGTACTATCCACAAAATGCAATTACTGTTGTGCTATAGTCTTACAATACACAAATATCAGCTTACTGCACAACCTGATGCTGAGTAGGAGTCTTGGGTTTGCCTGGTTCAATCCACAGGGATGCTTACAACCCACAGCTCTATGTCCATGCCGCTTTACAGAAGGCTTCTGGCATGCTAGGCTTTAAATCAGCCTCTTGGTGCCTGCACACTGGTGTGCCGTGCTTGCACAAGCAACCACGGCCCTCCCCCTCTCCATCTGCCTATAGACAGTATATAAAGCATGCTCCCGGCACGCGCGCAAGCCGACCGTCATGGCCGCACCCAAGGCGAAGAGGAAGGGAGAGCAGATCACAGGGGTTTCTTGGGGGGAACCCTGTATGCGTTTGTGGCAGAGCCTGCAGCGGAGAAGGTGAGGGGTGTTTGCTGACCGACTTTACTAAGCGTGTCCTGGATGGCCATGTAAGAATACACCAGGTATGTGCTTACTCCCTCTAGTGGTGAAAACCAAGAAAGACATCCTACTCATAGAAGATAACATTTATTTTAAAAAAAATTACCCTCTCTTACCTTATCCACGCCGCAGGAAATCGACTAAAAAGTAGATCCAACTTTCACCCATCACGGCGGGTATGTTGTGCCAACCTTCAGGTTTACCAAGGGTTCCTACTTAGAGGAACCTCATACCTGGATCTGTAGAAGACTCTGCCAGTAACTTTTCGTGCCACAGTTGCATTAGTACACCAAAGTCTGGATCCCAGAGCCCAGACCTCCGCAGAGAGACATTACAGGCAAACCTTGTTTCTTCTTTACAAGAGGCCCAGGTACCACACATCTTAGGCTTTTGATATCAGCCCGAGGTTTGGTTCTGGTAATAGCTCCTAGGCCTCCGCAGAAAACCATGAAAAGAGCTTTTTCTTCTTAGCACATGTTCAACGTGACCATCACCTTAGACACTGTCGAAAAAACTGAGGTACTCTCCATTTTGGAGGGGTTATATAGGGGAGGAACTCAATTTTTATTGGGTTTACCAGTGTCCAATCACCTGTGGTGACTACATAACCCATTAAGTAATTAAGGCTCTGTGTCCCGTGATGTATGAGCAAGAAATATGCATTGTTATCATCAAATAATCATACATTTAATACTGGGCTATGTAAATTACACACAGGTTGCATTTTCATCAGAATAAATGTACAGCATTACCCCCCCCCCCCCCCCCATTAAAAAAAAAAAAAAAAAAATACTGCAGAGTTAAGCTGTGCAGCATAAAGAAGCAAAGCATAATGCCGCGTACACACGGTCGGTCAAACCGATGAGAACGGTCTGATGGATCGTTTTCATCGGACCGATTGTGTGCGGGCCCCATCGGTTATTTATCCATAGGTTAAAAAAAAGCAATCTTGTTTTAAATTTAACCGATGGATACCTAACCGATAGAAGAAAAACGATGTTAGTAGGCACAACCATCGGTTAAAAATCCATGCATGCTCAGAATCAAGTCGACGCATGCTTGGAAGCATTGAACTTCATTTTTTTCAGCACGTCGTTGTGTTTTACGTCACAAGCATTATGACACGATCATTTTTTTTAACTGATGGTGTGTAGGCACGACTGACCATCAGTCAGCTTCATCAGTTAACCGATGAAATAGGTCCATCAGATCGTTCTCATCGGATGGACCGATCGTGTGTACGCGGCATTAGACCACCCTCTTGGATGTCTAGTTCACTGAATAAATACATTTCTACAAAATAACCATGTCCTTAGGAAGCAGACTCCAGCTGTGAAACACATCAATATGGGTCTATAGACTCTGATTGTTGTCTGAGGTATACATCATGGTCTAATTTTAAGTGTTCATACAGTGTATACATTTAAAAAAGGAACACTCCGTTCTTATCTGATTTACTAGTAAAACATTTAAGTGTCTGTAATTCTCTGATGTCCAAAAACTTTTTTTTCTGTATGTGTTGGATAATGGCTGTGGGATGGAGGCATCTAAGGAACTAAAATATTTTTCATATATATTTTTCTACTCTTTCAAAGCAATATATATTGGATTAACACCTGTTTTCTTATGTCTGCTATTTGTTTTGCACATACTGTTTTCAGAAAGATAAAGGATTTACACAATTTTACACCATTCATGAATTTTTAAAGCTACTCATATGCAACCGATTTTCTATTACCTGTAAAGTCCAGGAAGGCATAGAATGATATGACCTGAATCCACAAAGGAAAGTGAGAATAAGGGACCACTTCCCACTTTATTTGTATGGTTTGCAGTATGAGTCAGTTTTTTTTTCAAAGTGTGGAATCCGGTAAGAATGTGGCATGGAAGACCTATATCAGTCTACACCAAAGCATGTCTCAATAAAAAAAAAAAAAATAGCAATTTTGTTACACAATACAAATAATATAGAATATTATCAAATTAATGTGAAGTTTTATGAACTATGGGCCAGATTCATGTAGATTTGCGACGGTGTATCGTATCCCGCTTACGTTACGCCACCGCAAGTTTTCAGCATAAGTGCTTGATTCACAAAGCACTTGCGTGTAAACTTTCGGGGGCGTAGCGTAAAGCCGTCCGACGCAAGCCCGCCTAATTCAAATAGGGCGTGTACCATTTAAATTAGGCGCGTTCCCGCGCCGAACATTCTGCGAATGCTCCGTTTGGAAATTTCCCACTGTGCTTTGCGCGAAATTACGGCGCCCCAACGTGTTTTTTGAACGGCGACGTGCGTAACGTACTTTCGTATTCCCGGACGTCTTACGCAAATTTTTTTTTTAATTTGACGCGGGAACGACGCCCATACTTTAACATGGATGGTGTAATTTTACACCATCTAAATAGCACACTTAACTTTACGACGGGAAAAACCGACGTAAGACAATGCGACGAACGCGCGTACCTTCGTGGATCGCCGTAAACAGCTAATTTGCATATCCGATGCTGGAAAACTACGCAAACTCCACCTAGCGGGCACCGGAGAATTACACCTACGATCCGAAGGCGTACGAAGCATCCACTCCATAGTACTTAGAATTGGGCACTTTTACCAGTAATTTGAAAGGTTGGAGACATTTGGAGATGGACAGTGATGGGTAGCGATATAGAGATGGCTGATTAAGTGCAGTCTTAAAGAGGAAGTCTCATTACAAAATGTTAACTTTTATTTGACTCCCCCACAGGGGACCCAGTGCACTTGGTCCCAAACAAATTTCTTCTTTGATTGTTGAGCAGCATGGATTGACAGTTTACCCGCCACACCCAAACATTCTGCTAGAAAGAAGATGGATTTGCTAGTGACAGCACTGATCTCTGGCAGCAGGGGGCACTCTGGGGAATAGCAGTTTGACAAAGAACATTTGCTTCCATTAGGCTAGATATACACTAGCCTTCACTGGCAGCTCCTTAATAGGTTGAATGGTAAAGGCCAAGCAAACGTTTGGCCCGAACATTACCCGCTCGATGAACACCTGAATTTACGGGGGGCTTGGGAGGATGTTCGCCCGCAGTACAGTGCATTCTAGGGCCCAAATTGGATGAAGCCTTGCACCTGACCGCGGGTGCAAGGCTTTGCCAATAAGGGTACAAAGCACTGTCAGAGCCCTGATTGGACAAAGTTATGATGACTTTGTAAAATCACGGGTCAGTGCTCATAGTCCCACCCCACACTAACACATAAGCACATGAAGCTTTTGCAGTGTGTTGTTGGAGTGGAGATAGATAGAGCAGGGCTCAGTTTGCTACTAGCGAGTTAGTGTGTTCACTTAGAGTATAGTGTTAATGAAGTGTCAGTATAGTGTAGTATGAGTATAGTGTGTCAGTATAGTGTATGTATAATGTGAGTATAGTTTGTCGGTATAGTGTAGTGTGTCAGTATAGTGTAGTGTATCAGTAGGGATGGGTGAGCATAATTTCAGCTCAAACTTTTGCTGTTTGGAGGTTCGTCGAACAGCCAAACAAACGGGTCGTTCGATCGTTTGTTCGCCCCCCCGAACTGACCACAATGCATCGCAGCGCTGAACAGTGCATTGCAAGCCCTGATTGGCTGAAGCAATGAAAGCTTCAGACAGTCAGGGCACAGAGCATTGTCAGAGTCATGATTGGACACTGTCATCATGACTTTATCCAATTATTGCTCATTCCCGCCCCACAGTATAAAAATATTCTTTCAATGGAAGCCATTTTCAGTGTGATTTTGGTGTGGAGAGAGATAGAAAAGGGCTCTGTTCAGTGCTATTAGTTAGTCAGTGTGCTATACTGTGCAATTTTGCTTCAATTGTCAGTGTAGAATATTAGTTTAGTGTCATTCTGAGTGTAGTGAGGAGGACCATCATTCAGCTTTGCATAGTGTGCAGCTAGAATAGGGACAGCTCAGATAGTTTCAGTGTAGTGTAGTGAGACCGTGTCATTCCTACATACATTAGTGTAGAGTAGGGACAGCTCAGATAGTTTCAGTGTAGTGTAGTGAGACCGTGTCATTCCTACATACATTAGTGTAGAGTAGGGACAGCTCAGATAGTTTCAGTGTAGCGTAGTGAGACAGTGTCAGTAATCTTGACATTAGTGTATAGCTAGAGTAGGGACAGTTCAGATAGCGTCAGTGTAGTGACAGTTGAACACTGTCTATTTGATTGTGTAACTGCCAGTTTAACGCCATTTACTTCTGTGTGCGTTACTGCCAGTTTAATGCCATGTCATTTTGCATGTGTTACTGCCAGTTAAACGCCATGTAGTTCTGTGTGCATTACTGCCAGTTTAATGCCATATAGTTTAGTGCGTTACTGTATGTTTGGCGCATTATATTGCAGTATATTATAGTGTATCTGTAGAGTGTGACTGTGTAGTGTGAGTACTCAAATTAAAGTGCACCAAACACCTCTTTACATTGATTAAAGTGTATCTACATACATATTTCAACTTGTTCTTTACATATTGCTTATAAGCACCGCCCCCTCCTTTCCAATAAAGTCTTTGAGGACAGCAAGGAGAGGCATACATACCCTTGGCACTGTAAGGGGCCAGCAACAAATGTGTCCACAGGCAAAGGTGGATGTGGTTGTCAGTCCTTAGGAAGGGCATCATGTTCTCTGTTCAGTGAGTTTGTCCGTGCTATCCAGCCACAGCATGCAGAGGAGGTGGAGGACTGGCTTACTAAACCTTCCTCATCCTCCCATCATCTATCACACAAGCAGAGACAATTCTTGCTTTCATCAAGAATACCTCTATAGGGTTACGATAGGAAGGCGCCACCGACACCCAAAGACCAATTTTTCTGCACCTGTTTGACATGTGCATATCATTGCAATTTTTTACAGCAAGGACAATTTTTGCTTTTATCAAGATTACCTCTATAGGGTTATGGTGGGAAGGCACCACCGACACCCAAAGACCAATTTTTACTCACCCCGTTACTTTTATCTAAAGTGAAAGTCACGCCAGAATGTATCCAAAAAACTTCAATCTTGTTCCCAGTGCATGAAATTGTGGTCTCATCATACGCACTGGCCCCCCAGCTGTTACTGAGCAAAATAAAGACAGCTTGTAGGAAAATTTCATTTTTTTGGCTTTATAAGTTCGGTTATTCCTGCAGCAGATTCTAGACATGGTAAAGATCTGCCACTTTACAGTTATACTAAGGCACTATATTGGAAGGAATTTTTGATTTTTAGGCTTTCACTTTTAAAAAAAAAAAATCACTGTTCATTTAAAAATTACATTTTCACAAACTAGGGCAGGACCCGGACCCCTATAACCATTGTATGATCAATTACTTACATTTAAGCCTTCAGAATGGGCACTTTTGATTTTTGACGTTTGTGTCCCATTGACTTTAATGGGGTTTGTTATTCGGGTCCAAACTTTCACAGGGGCCCGTTCGACCCATCCCTATGTATCAGTATAGTGTGAGTATAGTGTAGTGTCGGTGCAGTGTGTAACACAGCATTACATAACATTAGTGCTGTACACCACCCTTTTTTTGGTTGCTGCATGTTTTTTTTTGTGAGGGGGTGGTTTGTCTTTTTTTGTCCCCTGCCGGCCCCCTTTTTTTAAATTGTCAGACGCAGTCTTTCTGACTGTGATGCTGGTGTTCCCACTTTTTAATTAATTTTTTTATAGTTTTTTTCATTTTGGTCAGCATCAGTCCTCAATTTAAAGTGCACAAACACCACTTTTAATTCAATACAATGCATCCAATCACATATTTCCCAGTTTTTATTACATTTGGTACTAAGCCCACCTATCTAGTCTGGGAGGCCAACAAGGAGAGGCAGATGTTCCCATGGCACTATGAAGGAGCCAGCCACGTCTGTGTAAAGAGACAAAGGTAGACGTTGTCCGTATTCAGGCAGGTAACATTTCTGTTTGTTTAGTTATATTGCCCATGCTGTCCCGTGCTATCCAGCCATAGCATGCAGAGGAGGTGGTGGAATGGCTTACTAAATCATCCTCAATGACCCAAGCTGACATTAGTGCACAGTCCTCTAAGGTGAACACATGGAGAGAAAGGTACTCTCTCCAGCATTGGTTGTTACATGTGGTTTCCACCAGGAGCACATAAAATTTGACAACCATAACTCCTGAATAAGGATGAGCCGAACACCCCCCTGTTCGGTTCGCATCAGAACTTGCGAACACACCAAATGTTCGTGTGAACATTAGAACCCCGTTAAAGTCTATGGGACTCGAACATTTTAAATCTAAAGTGTAAATTTTAAAGGCTAATATGCAAGTTATTGTCCTAAAAAGTGTTTGGGGACCTGGGTCCTGTCCCAGGAAACATGTATCAATGCAATTTTTTTTTTTTTTAAAACGGCCGTTTTTTCAGGAGCAGTGAATTTAATAATGCTAAAAGTGAAACAATAAAAGTGTAATATTACTTTAAATTTCGTACCTAGGGGGTTTATTAAAAATAAAAATGGCATGGAGTCCGCCTAAAAATCCACACCAGACCCTAATCCGAACACGTTAACCTGGACGGCCGCAGAAAAGAGGGGGGGACAGAGTGCGCCCCCCCCTCTCCTGAACCGCACCAGGCCACATGCCCTCAACATGGGGAGGATGTCCCCATGTTGATGGGGACAAGGGCCTCATCCCCACAACCCTTGCCCGGTGGTTGTGGGGGTCTGCGGGCAAGGGGCTTATCAGAATCTGGAAGACCCCTTTAACAAAGGGGACCCCCAACGTGCTCGGATAAGGGTCTGGTGTGGATTTTTAGGGGGACTCCACGCCATTTTTTTTATTTGGGGTGGAGTTCCCCTTAAAATCCACACCAGACCTGAAGGGCCTGGTATGGATATTTGCGTGGAACCCTACGTCATTGTTTTTTTTTTACAGCGGGGTTCCCCTTAATATCCATTCCAGACCTGAAGGGCCTGGTAATTTAATTTAGGGGAACCCCCACACATTTTTTTTTCTTTATGAATGAATCATCTCTGTAATTGAAAGAGCCGACAATTCATTAGAGCCGCAAAGCCGCTTTTAAATGCCTTTTTTTCTTTCAGAAATTACACTTTGTGCAGGGACAGTTCTATGTACGGGAAACATGCGCTTTTTCACATGCTGACTTTACACCCCCCCTAGGTACGAAATTTAAAGTAATATTACACTTTTATTGTTTCACTTTTAGCATTATTAAATTCACTGCTCCTGAAAAAACGGCCGTTTTTAAAACTTTTTTTTGCATTGATACATGTTTCCTGGGACAGGACCCAGGTCCCCAAACACTTTTTAGGACAAAAAATTGCATATTAGCCTTTAAAATTAACACTTTAGATTTCTCCCATAGACTTTAACAGGGTGTTCCGCGGCTTTTCGAATTTGCCGCGAACACCCCTAATTGTTCGTTGTTCGGCAAACAGGCAATGTTCGAGTCGAACATGAGTTCGACTCGAACTCGAAGCTCATCCCTACTCCTGAAGAACCCAAATGGCAGGATCACCAAGTCCATGAGCGGATCGTCATTCCACTAGAGGTAGAGATCCTTTCTAAAGGACACAGTGGACGAGATACACGCAGCTGCTAGGAACCGTTAGGAGTTAGGAGCGCTTGGGATTTCCTGTTACCCTGCAGAGGGTTTTTCTGCAGGCGCATACGACCTCGCCTAATAGGGGGTCCAACATTTCCGGTGAGGTTATTTACTTATTCTCCATTCCAGGGTACCCTTTGAGGAAACGCTTTCTTTCAACTACCTTGGTGGTGGTGGATTCACCTATTTCAACGTTATTTCCACGTTTGACTGCTCAACAACCACCAGTTGTGGACTTTCATTTTATTTATTTTTGGACTTTATTCACCTATACTCTGCACTCATTTGTGTATATATTTATTTAATATTACCATTTTAGTATATATTATATTCAATTGATTATGCACATTTAATATAATTTTGTGTCACTTTATATATATTTTGGCACGACCTCACCCCCCCCCTTTTTTTTTACACAGTCCCCTGCAGCTTCCAGAGTGGCTTATCCTGCCTCCTTATCCACAGCAATTCCTGCTAAAGCCCTAGCATCATCCATGGAGGAGCCAGCTGAATTATTTGAACACAGCATCAGCCGCTTGCTTCTTGAGGATGCACAGATATTACTTGATTCTGATATTGGTTCTGAGGTAGAGGAAGGGAGTAACATAAGCCTACAGAGAGGGTATAACACTGATAAACAACAAATTGGCAGTCATGTTGCCCCAGCCGCAATGTATTTCCAAGTTTGCTTCAGTGATGATGGAGGAGGGGATGATGATGATTAGGTCACTGACATGTCTTGGGTGCCAGATAGAGCAAAGGAGGAAAGTGAGGGGGAGGCACAACCCCAACAAGGCAGAATGTCCTCCTAAGGCAGCCATCATGGAAGAGTGGAGAGCAGCCAACCTATTCAATCAGATTGTGGAGCGGTTATCTCCCAGCCCACTTCCCACAGCTCAGCTGTGTGTGTTGTTTTTAGCACGTGTGCAGCCAATCGCACTATTGCAATTTGCAATCTGTCGCAAGCAGATCAAGCATTTCAAAAACACCAGCCATTTGGCGACCACATTTTTGACAAGGCATTTAACTTCCCATCATGCTCATTGGCAAAAGCTGAACACATGGAGAGTGGTACATTCCTAACATTGAGAGAGAGAGATTGCCTGCAGGACTACAGATCTTTGGTCAGATTGCAACCCAAAGGCACTGGTGGGGTAATCGGCCACAAGCATTACTGGCCTTTCTAAGGGTCCAGTATATCTGGTAAGCAGGCATTTCTTATCACCGGTGGTGGTCTCATATGGTGTTCATTGCACAGGGGCTAGAAAGACTATATTGTGTCCGAAAGTCTACACGTGGACTACTAAATCCAAGATGTTTGCACTGCTGTCTACTTATCACCCTGCTCTTCACATGACTTTTTCCAATAAGGAAGACTGTTCACTATTATGCTGCGTACACACGATCACTTTTCAGCATGAAAGAAAACATTGTTTTTCAGCATGTCTAAAAAAACTATGTTTTCCCAACTTCATCATTAAAACGTTGTTGTTTTACACACCATCGTTTTTAAAAAATGATCTAGCAAAGCGCTGTGACGTACAACACGTACGATAGCACTTTAAAGGGGAAGTTCCATTCGCCTTTGGGCTGCTTTAGCTGATTCCATGTTAGTAAAATACGATTCACGTTTTTTTGTCTGTTACAGCGTGATGAATGTGCTTACTCAGAACGGTAGTTTTACCAGAACGAGCGCTCCCGTCTCATAACTTGCTTCTGAGCATGCGCAGGTTTTTTACTTTGTTTTAGTCCACACACGATCATTTTTTACAACCCGAAAAACGTCATCGTTTAAAACAACGTAAAAAAAATGCAGCATGTTCGAAAAAAATAATTGTTGTTTTTCAGAACCTGAAAAACTATGTGCATGATTATTTTAAATGACGTTTTTTAAAAACAACGTTTTTTTCATGCTGAAATATGATCATATGTATGTGGCATTAGATGTTGTATGCTGTATATGTTAGTTAACCACTTAAGACCCGAACCTTTAGGCAGCTAAAGGACCCGGACAGTTTTTGCGATTCGGCACTGCGTCGCTTTAATGGACAATTGCACGGTCGTGCGACGTGGCTCCCAAACAAAATTGGCATCCTTTTTTCCCCACAAATAGAGCTTTCTTTTGGTGGTATTTGATCGCCTCTGTGGTTTTTATTTTTTGCGCTATAAACAAAAATAGAGCGCCAATTTTGAAAAAAAAAAACAATATTTTTTACTTTTTGCTATAATAAATATCCCCCCAAAAATATTATTTTTTCCCCTCAGTTTAGGCCAATACGTATTCTTCTACCTATTTTTGGTAAAAAAAAAAATTGCAATAAGTATTTATCGGTTGGTTTGCGCTAAATTTTTAGCGTTTACAAAATAGGGGATAGTTTTATTGCATTTTTATACTAATTTTTTACTACTAATGCGATTTTTTTTCATGACTGCGACATTATGCCGGACACTTCGGACAATTTTGACACATTTTTGGGACCATTGTCATTTTCACAGCAAAAAATGCATTTAAAATGCATTGTTTACTGTGAAAATGACAATTACAGTTTGGGAGCTAACCACAAGGGGGCGCTGATGGGGTTATGTGTGACCTCATGTATGTTTCTAACTGTAGGGGGGTGTGGCTGTAGGTGTGATGTCATCGATTGTGATTCCCTCTATAAGGGAACACACGATCAATCACGGCGCCACAGTGAAGAACGGGGAAGCTGTGTTTACACACAGCTCTGCCCGTTCTTCAGCTCCGGGAATCGATCGCGGGACTCCAGCGGCGATTGGGTCCGCGAGTGCCACGGAGCTTCGGACTGGGTTGCGTGCACGACCCCACGGCTGGGCTTAAAGGGCAACGTACATATACATTGATGTGCCCAGCCGTGCCATTCTGCCGACGTAAATCGGCGTGAAGGGGTCCTTAAGTGGTTGTAGACCCTCACAACTCACTTTATGCTAGCTACAGGTAAGCCTATATTAAAGCGAAGGTCCCACTAAAAACAATTATATATATATTTGTACTCGGTGCCTCTAACGGCAAGTTAGGGAAAGAAAGATGTGAGATGGATGGTGACCTGAGGTGTGCCGTGGTCACGAGGTCAGTATGCCTAAAAGGGGGCATACCCGAGAAGATATGTGAAAAAGAAAAAGAAAAAGGTGAACAAGAAGATAATTTAAGAAGGGAACGGGAGGGAGGGAGAACCGAAAAGCCAAGCCGACAGTGGGAGGAGGCGAGGACGCTGTTCTTAAAGGGCGAGGCCCCTCCTACAAATGTAGGCGGGCCTGCGTCCCGCCTCCTAACTTGTACTCGGTGCCTCTAACGGCAAGTTAGGGAAAGAAAGATGTGAGATGGATGGTGACCTGAGGTGTGCCGTGGTCACGAGGTCAGTATGCCTAAAAGGGGGCAAAAACAAAAGACACTAGGACAAATGTATGAGAATAGATGATTTATTTTGATTTGAACATCAATCGGCCAGATGGGCAAAAGCCAGAGACATCTCTGTGAGTGGTTCCGGAATGTACCTAGCGTAACAAGCAGACCTCCATCTACCTAACCTTTTAATGACGTGGACCGGGACCCCCTGACGTGAGGCTGATGAGGCGGCCCCAATTCTGAAGGAATGACCCGAATATGACATGGGGTTCAAACCTAAATTCCCCAAAAGAGTGCGGCAATATCTTATGAACAATGCTGAAGTGAGAGGGGCCCCATTGAATGGCAAAAGTGGACTGTCCCTGGGTACCCCTGATAACTGGGCCAAAAGTGAATCGAAGACCGAAACTGGGCAGCAACCTGACTCAACCCTGAAATACCGGATATTGGTGCCAGGCCCTGTCTGCTGTGTCTTGCAAGCTTCCAAACGTAACACAAAATGGTCAGGGAATCTAACTAATTGACTTACTACCAGAGTACGGGAGTTGGCCCCTGTACGGGTAAACTCACCTGGCCTCAGAAAACCATAGAAAGCAAGATAAATAGCCGCTTTCAGTACCAGACTGGGTAGTAACCCAAATGGAACCCCAGACAGCATGTCTGACATGGCCCGGAAGATGTGCCCTGTGATGGGTAACCTGCTGGTAGAGGTTGGTGGGCTGCTTTTCTGAATCCCTCTGAGGATTGCTTTGACCGAGTGAGCTGCAAACAGGGACTGCCTGCCAGGATGGAGCAGAGAAATGAAATGCTGGACGCCTGCCAGATACCCCCTGATAGTATTATGGGACAACCTCAGCTGGAAGTGACAATAGGCCACGAATGACAAGAGATACTGGTTGTCAAATGGATCCGCCCTGGGATATTGTGCCAGGAAAGTCTGGAAGGTTCGCCAGGCGGTACCGTACGCCTTCCTAGTGTTATTTGCCAGCGACTTGTTAATTAACCCTAACGCCCCTGCCCAGTGTAAGCTTAGTCCATCCTCAGCTGGGAGACCTGTGGGGACGGTGTGGCATCGACGTCTGCGTCCGTGACCTGCTGAAAGAAGGACAACATATCAAACCGTGATAGAGCGTCCGCAGCAGAATTCTGTACCCCGCTAATGAAAATACAGTGGATATGGAATTTGTACTGGAGTGAAATCCAAGTGAGCCTGCGTATGAAGGCCATGATGTGCAGTGACCCTGACCTTCCCTTGTTGACAATCTCCGCGGTCGCCTGATTGTCCGTGTGGAATACTACTGAGTTGCCTGTCCACAAATGTCCCCATACCTGAGCCGCAGTGACTATGGGGTAAACCTCAAACAAGGCCGACGTCCGGACGAACCCGGGAATTGCCCGACATTCATCCGGCCATTGTCCGGCCAGCCAATGGGTACCAAAAATGGCTGCGTATCCCTTAGTGGCTGCGGCATCCGTAACCACCCGAAATGATGACTCCGATACTGTGGGTATGAACATCGACACACCGTTCCAGTCCCGGAGGAACTGATCCCACATGCGAAGATCTGCTGAAGCTGCTGCGTCCAACCTGACCAATGAATCCGCATCAGGGGCTGCGGGGAGCAAGGCGAGCAACCGAGAGATAAACGACCTGCCCTGAGGGACAATTCTCATGGCAAAATTTAACATCCCCAGCAGTGACTGCAGATCTTTCCTGGAAGTGACTCGGGACATGGTGAAACCATGTATCCGCTCCCTAATCCTGGCCAATTTGTCTGCTGGTAACCTTGCCTGCATGGTCTGGGAATCCAGGATGATTCCCAAGAAAGTGAGAGAGGTGCCTGGGCCCTCCATTTTCTGACTTGCCAAAGGAACATTGAGAGCGGAAGACACCGCCACCAGTTTCTGGAGGTCGGAGGGCGTACGTCCTGCACTCTCGATCAGGAGGTAATCGTCTAGATAATGTAAAACCTCCTGACAACCTGCCTCATGGACGAGAATCCAATTGAACGCATCCGCGAACACATTAAAAATCCAGGGACTGCTCTTGGAGCCGAACGTCAGGTTGGTAGCGAAAAAATACATACCCTTCCACTTGATACCGTGCCATTGCCACAGGGAAGGCTGAATAGGAAGGAGCTTAAATGCATCCGCGATGTCGGCTTTGGACAACCAAGCATCCCTACCTATGCATATGATCCGCTGGATGGCCTGGTCAACTGATGCATACTTCAGAGAAAACTCCTCTGATGGAATCAAGGAGTTTAGACTGGGTACCCGCGAGCAATGAGGAGCTGACAAATCATAGATTAATCTAATTTTATTTGAAAATTTCCCCTTAACTAGGCCCAGAGGGTTGACCCTCCACTGATGAAATGGAGGGGAAGTGAAAGGCCCAATGACGAACCCCTTGTCCAGCTCTGTCTGGAGCAGCCCATCCACTGCCTCCACATCAAGGCCTGAGGACAGAAGATTCTTGCACTCGAAAGTGCCCTGAGGCAGCGTGATAAAGCCCGTGTGGAACCCCCGTTCAAATCCCTCAACTAGAAACTGACAAAGGGAGGGGGAAGGGTGGGAAGCCAAACAGGACTGTAAGACGGAAATGTTGATCCGGCTTAGTCATGAGGACTTCCCCTGCTTAAGCGTACAGGATGACTTGGGGTGTGCCCTGTAACAGGTGGCGCAAACATGTAGCAGGCGGCACTGGCTGTAATTACAGGAACCCTGATTAAAATTGTTGCACAGCTGTGATTTGCCCAGATACTGAATCGGCCTGCCGAGTTTGTCAAAAGAGGCCGAAGTGCTAGGGGTCGGCAATAAACTAGAGGAAGCTCTGGAAGGCCCTGGCACAGCAGGGGGGCCCATGAGGGGGCACCAGTAGGCCGTGTGGGTGGAGGACTGGCACGTGGAGCAAACTGGGGACCTTAGTCCTGCAAAATGCCGACAAAAAAGCTCTGTATCTACCACACTCCAGTCGGTCATCGCCTGGTGTTGAATGAATACGGCTGCTGCTTTCGCAGAAAACGACCGGTGATAGTCGTAAAAAGCCGACCCGCCATATTTGTAGCCCAGCTCCACTACTGCGTATAAATATAGATCCAACTCCTCCCTCCTCTGAGGACTGACTGAACAGATCACATCCCTATAGATGCTGAAAGCTAACACGAATTCAGGGACGGAGAGCTTGCGGCTAAGTCTGTGGTCCCTGGACTTAACTACCACTGAAACATCGCCGCAAGCGTAAGATTTATTGTCCGCAACATCGTGAGCTGCGATCAAGAGGGAGGCTAAATTAACATCCTTCCTATCCAGAATGTCTTTCTTAATGTTGGCCGGCACAAAATAGGCAGGAGTGACTGAAAGGGAACCCGCGGTCTTACCTACAGTGACTGGGCCAACCACGGGGAACACTGGGTCAGTTGATGAAGCGGGCACGACAGGAGCAGCAGGAGACAGGCAAGGAGGGCTTTCGAGGACCTCCACCCTGGCCCGTAGCTCCTGAAAACCTGTCGCTAGGACATTGAGCGAGGAGTGGATGAGCGTGAGCGACGCCCCAATTGAGCGCAAAGTCACTTGTTCTGGAGCGGCACTTGAAGCCCTGGGGAATAAGAGTCTGGATAACTCCGCCTTGCGTGCGGCCGATGGGTAGGAGATACCCCTACGCTGGAGCTCCGCCACCAATCTGGGGATGGTCCAAGCCCTCATAGATGGCGTGCTTTCATGTTCAGATGCCTCCCCCAGGGAAGGAAGAACGACTGACCCCTCTTCGATGTCTCCTGCCTGGGACATGACCTAGCGCAAGGGGGATAGAATGAAAGATTTAGCCGAAAACATGCCCGCCCAGAACATGATAAGTTGTGACATAGAACTGGTAAGTGAGTGACTAACCACGAAACCCCAAGTGGATCTGGCACCTGTGTAGATAACTGCAAGTGCCGGACGTGACAAAACAAAGGACCGAGTCACCCGAGGCGTACGGGCAATTAAAAACGAACACTCAGGCCCTAGATACCTGAAAACGTGTCAGGTAAAGCATAGGAAGCGAAATGTGGAATGAAATGACGTGAGTGAAATGAATAAGCAGAATGCCATGTGTGTCCGATACCTGCAGTGACCATCCCATCCCAACTATGCTCCCAGCGTGATGAGCCACCAACCGGTGGAACAGGACATCGTGAGACCCCAACGCCATGTGGACCGCCAAATCCACTAGCCGGGAGGACCAACCCAGTGAAGGTGACCTAGTGTAACCTGGAAGCCATCTGAACTAGCCCCCCCCAGCCGAGACTAACCCACATGAAGCCGAGAAGCGTGGATGGTGAAGCCTAACCCAGAGGACGACCTCCGGAGTGATAATGAAGGCCAGGCCTAGCGGTGACCCTAGTGCCATTGTTGCCGGCGGCCGGCGTTCCCACCACCCCCCCAACCCAAAATAACCTCCCCGGCTGGAACCCCAAAGTAGCAAAGCTCGTAAAGGTGCGCTAAAAGCCACCCTGAGTATGAGATCCATGACTCGTTGCCACCTGCGTGACCCAATCCAATGTGGAAAGTAAGACAACACTTACTGCACTTGCTAGACAAAACCTGACAGTTTCACGAACGCACACCCACTGCCACCAGCTCCTATGAATAAAAACAACATTTAAAAAACCTGCGACCTGCACGAAAGATAACAAGACCCCAAATGTAAAATAAAATGCAAATACCCCGATCGAGGGTACTGAGAGGAGTCGCAGGCTCACTTAACACTGGACCAAAAACACTGCAACCAGCTCCTATGAAAGAAACAACATTGAAAAGACCTGTGACCTGCAAGAACGATAGCGTGACTCCAAATGTAAAATAAAATGCAAGTACAGGCATACCCCACTTTTAAGTACACAATGGGACCAGAGCATGTATGTAAAACGAAAATGTACTTAAAGTGAAACAATACCTTTTTTCACTTCTAGGGGGTCAGGGGCTGTAGTGGGGGTGTCAAGAGCTGTAGTTGAGGTCCCAGGGGCTGTAGTGGGGGTGTCAGGGGCACACTGGAACAGGGTGGGGTATGATCTCGGAGTTTCAGCTCCATCTACTGTGGCTTCAAAATGTTTGTACAGTACTTGTAAGGCACTTAACATACACTCGCGGGTATGTCCTTACTCGCGAGTGTATGTAAAGTGAGTGTACTTAAAGCGGGGTATGCCTGTACCCAGATTGCGGGTACTAAGTGAAATCGCTGGCTCACTTAATACTGGGCACAACACTGCAACCAGCTCCTGCGAAAGAAAAATGACATTGCAATGACATGCGACCTGCAAGAAAGATAACATGACCCCAAATATAAAATAAAAAGCAAGTACCCAAATCGTGGGTACAGAGAGGGTATCGCTGGCTCACTTAATACTGGACAAAATACTGCAATCAGCTCCTATGAAAGAAAACAACATTGAAAAAACCCTGCGACCTGCAAGAAAGATAACATGACCCCAAATGTAAAATAAAAGCAAGTACCCAGATCGTGGGTGCTGAGAAAAAACGCTGTCTTACTTAAAGCTGGAAAAAATACTGCCATCCAGCTCCTGCGAACGAAAATGACATTGTGATGACATGCGACCTGCAAGAAAGATAACATGACCCCCAAGTGTAATATAAAATGCAAGTACCCAGATTGCGGGTACCGAGAGGACACGCTGGCTCACTTAACTGGACAAAAATCCTGCAAACAGCTCCTGTGAAAGAAAACGATATTGAAATGACATGCGACCTGTAAGAAAGATAACGTGACCCTAAAAGTAACATAAAACCTGCAGTTACATAGGTGAAAAAATGAAATATGAGTGTAAATCGTCCCTGAACATGACTATATGTGTATAGTGTAAATGTCAACGTTCTGCTGGCCGCAGGGCGGTGCTCCCACAGAGATGTCCGCGCCATCCCTGCTGAAACCACCGACCCGGGCCCTGATCATGCCAAATGACGGAAGCAAGCCCAATGTAGCCGCCGAGATGGTATCTGTACCCCCTGCATAGCAGTCCGTGACCAGGCCCCTTAAGCTGATAGTGCCCCTTAAGCTGATGGAGAAACTCCCAGACACCGGGATGAGGGATATCCAAGATACAAAAATCTGAGAAATGCTGTTATTTCCAAACAAAAAGAAAACTCAAGTCGGGAGCCCATATTGACCACCTGTGAAATTCCCACGGAGAATACCCAGCCCCCTGAATAGTAAAATAGCCCATTAAAACAAAGGGGGGACTATGAAATTTGATAAGGAGACAGTCCAAAATGGCAGAGACACCCCCTCCCCCTGCTGCTGCTGCTGCTGCCACAACTGAACATGAGGCAACTGATGACATGAGCGCAACCAACTCCCCAATCAAGGACACCCCCACTAGGCTTCCATGAAAAAACCCCAAGAGCAAATGTTCGGACGCCCAACGTGCCCCCCCCCCCCCCGACAGGAACAAAGAAATGCTGGCCAAAGAGCCAGAGCCACGGTCCAGCGACCGCCGCTCTGCAAGATACCTGACCGAACCGGGAGCCCAGGAAGCCGGAGGAGACAACCGATCGCCGTGTCCCCACGCTGAAACGCCCGGAAATGACAGCCGTCGTCGCGCCGGAAATGACGTCACGAGCGATGCGTCAGTGTCAGGCTCAGAACCGAAAAGCCAAGCCGACAGTGGGAGGAGGCGAGGACGCTGTTCTTAAAGGGCGAGGCCCCTCCTACAAATGTAGGCGGGCCTGCGTCCCGCCTCCTAACATATTTTTTTTTTTAAAGCCAACAGCTACAAATACAGCAGCTGCTGACTTAATATATGGACACTCACCTGTCCAGGGTGCCCGCAATGTCGGCATCCAAAGCCGAGCAATTGCTCGGCTCTCAGCTGCCCCCGCCGCCATCCTTGGTGAGGGAATCAGGAAATGAAGCATTGTGGCTTCACTTCCCGGTTCCCTACTGCACATGTGCGAGTCGCGCTGCGTGTCTTTACTGGTTCTCGCTGTGTTCTGGGAGCTGTGTGTCTCCCAGAAGACAGCGGGGGTACAGAGTAGGCACCGAAAGTGGCGTAGCTCACCGAGGTAATCTATGCCAGGAAGTGGGAGTAAATACCTGTATTAGACAGGTATCTGCTCCACCTGAAAGGTGCCAAAATGTGACACCGGAGAGGGGGGAGGGTTTTAAAAAGTGGAAGTTCCATTTTTGGGTGCAACTCCACTTTAAGGCTTACATGTAGCTACCCTGGATATCTCCTAAACCTGCATAGCTTAGGCGATATCCCCCTGTGTCTGCATGTGCCAAAGAGATCGGCACATGCGCACTGAAGCAATTGCATGTTGTGAAGTTGCTTCAGCTAGACGTGCCATTACTGGCGGGTCCCGCACGCATGCGCGGGAGTGACGTTATCACGGCTCCGGCCAATCACAGTGTCGGAGACGCGATACCCGGAAGAAAGCCCCTTACGAGATGTTGGCCACCGGTGGGGGGGACGAGGACCACTGCAGGGGCTTTAATAGGAGGTAAGTAATACATAGTGAGCTAGTATGCTATTGATACTAGCTCATTATGCCTTCGTCTTGCAGGGTTCTTTATTACATTTTTGGGGTTTACTTCCTCTTTAAGCGCAACTCTGTTTTACACTATGCTGTTTTTTTCTCCCATATACATTGGCAAGAGCACCTGAAAGCCATACAAAAGGGACACAAGAAAAAAAAAAAGAGAGAAGAAAAAAAAAGGAGAGAAGAAAAAAAAAGAGAAGAAAAAAAAAAAAAGAGAGAAGAAAAAAAGAGAGAGAAGAAAAAAAAGAGAGGAAAAAATGACAGAGGGAAAAAAGGAGAGAGGAAAAAAGGAGAGAGGAAAAAAGGAGAGAGGAAAAAAAGAAAGAGGAAAAAAGAGAGAGGAGAAAAGAGAGAGGAAGAGAAAGAGAGAAGAGGCATTTCTAGTGAAAATGGCGCCTATGGCAAGCACTGAAACTGCGCCCCTGTCAAAACATTTGAAACCCATCTTTCAGATAACCATTACAAAAAAAAACACCCAAGATTGCAGTAATATCAGCACCCATAAATGCGGCAATATCAGCACCCATAAATGCAGAGGAATCGTGCGGTGTATCATGGACAAAGCACTGGGCAGAAAGGCAGAGTGGAATGGAACATCAGACAGTGACTGCACGCAGTGGTACACAGACAGGTCACACTCACTGGCACTGTGATGGTCAGGGACACGCAGCAGTGCAGGGGGTGTTTCCTTGAAATGGATACAGTCCTCTGCCAATGCTCGCCAGTGCCTCTGACACTGTACAGGGGGAGAGAGGGAGTAGGATCACCAGCGGCTCTGTCTGCTTAGCACACACGCACAATCACACATGATGATGACTTTAAGGCCTCTTTCACACTGGGGCGGTGGGGGCATCGGCAGTAAAGCGCCGCTATTTTTAGCGGCACTATTCAGCCGCTAGCGGGGTGCTTTTAATGGCCGCAAAGTGTCGCTTTGATTCCAATGGGCAGGGGCGATTTAGGACCCGCTCCTACTGCGCCTCAAAGATGCTGCTTGCAGGAAATTTTTTAATGTCCTGCCAGCGCACTGCTCCAGTGTGAAAGCACTTGGGCTTTCACACTGGAGTGAATGGAACCACTCTTTCAGGGCGCTCTGCAGACGCTCTTTTTTTCGTTATAGCGCATGGCGGCCGCAACCCGCCGGCCTGCGGCTGCTTTTAACTACCGCAGTCTGCAGGTATGTAAAAGCAGCCCCAGGGAACAGCAGCCGTCACCCCTGCACAAGTGAAAAGAGCGGCGGCCGCGGCGATCGCGGCTGCGGCCCGCCGCTGATTACTGTATATTTGACTGACAGGCAGACTGCAGTGACAGCAGGCAAGAGCAGGCGGCCGGCCTACCGGGAATTTTCCCGGTCTCCCGGTTGGCCAGTCCGGCCCTGCATGCCACCCACATCCCCAGCATCTAAATTCCAAATAAAGAAAGCATACCGTTGTGCTCTAAAGTTTACATACCCTGGCAAAAATTGTGCCATTTTGGCATTAATATTGAAAATATGACTGATCATGTCATTTATTTAAGCATAGCAATCACATGAAGCCATTTATAATTACATAGTGTTTTGGATCCTTTTTAAATCATAATGATAAAAGGAATCACCCAAATTGTCCTTATAAAAAGTTTACATACCCTGGAATGTTTGTCCTTCGTGCAGACACAGAAGGTGGCACACACAGGTTAAAATAGAATAGGAAGCATACACATATGAGAGTTCAAGCTGTGCACCCCGAAATAAATTTGAATACTGGAACGTTCCCCTAGGGGGGTTTTAATGCAGCAAGGTATAAGACTAAGAATATGAAATTACATAAAAAGTCTTTATTGAAAAGAAAAGTAAAACATGTAAACAAGTACATACAAATTCCGGAGAAAGAAAACCGCCGCTCCAGACAAATGCACTTCAGCGGTGAGTATGGTTCAAAACCCGATGGGCGCAGGCAATGCACAAAGCATAAATAAGAGGGAGGAGATGGACAGCCGCACTCCAATAAAGTGTAAAAAATTGTGCCTTTTATTCCAGTAAAACGAAAACTACAACAGCAAAAAAACAAAAAACACTCCACTGTTTGGAGTTTTTTTTTTTTTTTTTTTTTTTTTTGCTGTTATAGTTTTCGTTTTACTGGAATAAAAGGCACCATTTTTTACACTTTATTGGAGTGCAGCTGTCCATCATCTCCTCCCTCTTATTTATACATACAAATTCCAAGGTACAGCAAGGCAACCATAGTTGTACAGCATTACATTTAATAATTGAACTGTATAGAAACCCCTTTAAAAACCCTGTTAAAATGGCAATTAAAGGTTAATTTCTCACATTTGTGTCTTTTTAAACACAATGGCCCAGATTCTTGTAGAATGGCGTAAAACTGCGGCGGCGTAACGTATGTAATTTACGTTACCCTGCCGCAAGTTTTACAGGCAAGTGCTTTATTCACAAAGAACTTGCCTGTAAAGTTGCGGCGGCGTAGCGTAAATACCCCGGCACAAGCCCGCCTAATTCAAATGAGCCGGGTAGGGGGCGTGGATCATTTAAATTAGGCGCGTTCCCGCGCCGATCGTACTGCGCATGCGCCGTCCCTAAAATTTCCCAACGTGCATTCCGCTAAATGACGTCGCAAGGACGTCATTGGTTTAGACATAAATGGCGTCCAGCCCCATTCACGGACGACTTACGCAAACAACGTAAATTTTTTAATTTCGACGCGGGAACGACGGCCATACTTAACATTGGTTGCCCCTCATATAGCAGGGGCAGCTTTACGCGTCACAAATCTAACGCAAACATCGTAACTTCACTGCGTCGACCGCGCGTACGTTCGGGAATTCGCGTATTTTGCTAATTTGCATACACGACGGGGAAAACGACAGAGGCGACACCTAGCGGCGAAAAAAAAAATTGCATTTAAGATCCGACAGCGTAAGAGCCATTAGCCTGTCGGATCTAATGGTTATCTATGCGTAACTGATTCTAAGAATCAGTCGCATAGATACGGCGGCCCAGATTAGGACTTACGACGGCGCACATTGCGTTGCGCCGTCGTAAGCCCTTTCAGAATCTGGGCCAATAAGTGTCTGTGTTTAAAAAGTCAATGAGTTGGTTAGCTCTCACATGGATGCACTAAGCAAGCTAAACTGAGCCATGAGGTGGTAGAAAAAAAGACAAAAGATCTGAGTCATGCCCTGTACACACGATCACTTTTTGTGATGAAAACAAATGTCATTTTTTATCATGAAAAAAAATGACATTTTTCCAACTTCATCATTAAAAATGATGTTGCCCACACACCATCGTTTTTAAAAAATGATAAACAAAGTGACGGCACTCTAAAGGGGAAGTTCTATTCGCCTTGAGGCTGCTTTTAGCTGATTCCTTGTTAGTAAAAGACGATTCGTGCTTTTTTGTCTGTTACAGCGTGATGAATGTGCTTACTCCATTATGAATGGTAGTTTTACCTCCCGTCTCCAAACTTGCTTCTGGGCATGTGCGGGTTTAAAACGTCATTTTTGCCCACACACGATCATTTTTTATGACACAAAAAATTACATTTTAAAAAATGACATAAAAAATTCAAGCATGTTCGAATTTTTTTTTTGTCATTTTTCAGAAGACATAAAATGACATTTTGCCCACACACGATCATTTTAAATGACATTTTTAAAAATGTCATTTTATTTCATCACAAAAAGTGATCGTGTGTACAAGGCATCACAAGGTAATGAAACTTTACAAAGATGGAAAAGAATATGAAAAGGTATCCAAAGCCTTGAATATGGTAGTCAGTACTGTTCAATCGCTTAATAAGAAGTGAAGTGGAAAATCTGGGGCTCTCTTGAAACCAAGCCAAGGTCAGGTAGATCAAGAAAAATTGTGACTTTTTAGATTTTTCAAGTTTGGGTCCCATAGACTTAAATAATGTTTGTGTTTTGGGTCTAAACGTTTGTGATGTTCAAGAGTTCTGGTGTGAACCAAACCGGGGGGGGGGGGGGGGGGTGTTCGACCCATCTCTACTCCAAAACTTGAGCTTAGGAGCTTTTGGATTTTTTTTGCCAAAGCTCCTAAACTCAACTCCCTAAAAGTCAATGTACACATATAGCCAGATTCAGGTAGAGTTACGCCGGCGTATCGGTAGAATATGCGCCGTCGTATATTTAAGCATATTCTCAAATTGAGACTTAAATGTTGCTAAGATACGACCGCCTGCGCCGTCGTATCTCAGCTGTCTATTTACGCTGGCCGCTAGGGGCGTGTACGCTGATTTGCGCCTAGAATGCGTAAATCAGCCAGATACGCCTATTCACGAACGTACGCTTGCCCGTCGCAGTAAAGATACGCCGTTTACGTAAGGCGTTTTCAGACGTAAAGATAAACCACCAAAAAGATGGCGCAGCCAATGTTAAGTATGGACGTCGGAACTGCGTTAAATTTTTAATTTTTTACGTTGTTTGCGTAAGTCGTTCGTGAATTGGGCTGGCCATAATTTTGGTACACGTCGAAAGCAATGAGTCTTTGCGGCGTAATTTGGAGCAAGCGCACTAGGTTACATCTAGGGTTGTCCCGATACCGATACTAGTATCGGTATCAGGACCGATTCCGAGTATTTGCGGGAGTACTCGTACTCCCGCAAATACCCCGATACCGAAATAGAATACTTCCCCCCCACCGCCGCCGCATCCCGCCGCTACGCCGCATCCTGCCGCATCCCCGCTTGGTTAATACGGGCGGGGAACATTACAGTTTTTATTTGAATAGCTGTAGTGTTTCCCGCCGCACCACGTATAGACACTCCCCCTTGCTTGGGTGAACTGTCCAATCCCGAGCAAGGGGGAGTGTCTATACGCAGCGCGAAAGACTACAGCTATTCAAATGAAAGCTGTAATGTTCCCCGCCCATATTAACCAAGCGGCGGCACGGTGTGGCAGCATGTACGGTAAGGGGGACATGGCTGCATATATGGGGGGGGGCATGGCTGGATATGGGGGGGGGGGACATGGCTGGATATGGGGGGGGGACATGGCTGCATATGGGGGGGGGACATGGCTGGATATGGGGGGGACATGGCTGCATATGGGGGGGACATGGCTGCATATGGGGGGGACATGGCTGCATATGGGGGGGGACATGGCTGCATATATGGGGGACATGGCTGCATATATGGGGGGACATGGCTGCATATATGGGGGGACATGGCTGCATATGGGGGGGGACATGGCTGCATATGGGGGGGGACATGGCTGCATATGGGGGGACATGGCTGGATATGGGGGGGATATGGCTGCATATATGGGGGGGACATGGCTGCATATGTTGGGGGACATGGATGCATATATGGGGGGGACATGGCTGAATTTGTGGGGGGACATGGCTGCATTTGGGGACACATTTAAAAAAAGTATCGGTATTCGGTATCGGCGAGTACTTGAAAAAAAGTATCGGTACTTGTACTCAGTCCTAAAAAAGTGGTATCGCGACAACCCTAGTTACGTCCACAGACGGCGCATGCGCCGTTCGTTAAAAACATCATTTACGTGGGGTCATGCTTTATTTACATAAAACACGCCCACCTCTTCACAATTTGAATTAGGTGCGCTTACGCCGGCACATTTACGCTACGCCGCCGTAACTTAGCACTTGCCTCTCTAACTTACGGCGGCGTAGCGTATATGAGATACGCTACGCCTGCCTAACGTTAGGCACGTCTACCTGATTCTGGCTATTAGGCTTTTAGCAAAGTTTAGGAGCTGCTACGTTTAGGTGTGCTTCAACTTCCCTCTCCTGAGTGCGGTAGAATCGCGTTAAGGGTAGGAATGTTTTGACCACCGTCTGCAGGAAAACACAAAACAGCAAAATCACGGCAATGTCACTGCCCAATGTTGCTGAATTTTGTGTTTCCCACGGCTGCGGTAAATGTAGGCTAGTGTACATTAAGCCAGAAGGTTAATCCTTAGCTCTTGCGACAACATATAATTAAAGTATTTGTTAACACAAAATATTAAAATACAGGACAATCTTCAGGACGGTCACGTGACTTGCGGCCATTTTACAGCTTTGATACATGGCTACTGTAGGAGGGGCCGAGATCTCCCTTTGAATTTTGCAGGGGAGGTCACATGGCCACTCTGCTCCTCCCATAGAAGCCCTGTCTCATAGTTGTAGAGCGGCCGTGAGTCACATGACAAGCCTGAAGTTAGCTCTTAAAATGTATTTACAATCCTTGTTTTTAGAAAAAATATACACTGTGTGGTATGCCTGCCTATAATAGAGGGTCTGGTAATGACCATTGTAAGTTTTTTTATTTTTACTAATAGTGGTGGGGGGTGGAGACACAGAACACACAGATGACAGGCAGAGAGGAGGGGGTGAGGGGTAAAGAGGAGAGCAGAGAGCACAGCAGAGGATGACGGAGGGATGTAAGCTGACCACTGTGGTCAGGGTTCAGCAGCCATGATTATCGTGGTCAGCACAGAGAGGGGGACACAGGAAGTGACAAGATCAGCCAGGTTTTTTTTTTACAGTTTAGAGGGGGCAGATTACACAGCACAAGCACTGTGCTGTTTAATCTGCTTTAAAGGGAACATGATCTGACATTTTTATTTGTTTGGGTTAACAAACACTTTAAAGATTTCTTCTCACTTTTTGACTTAGTGACAATGGTCACCAGTACAAACAAATAGGGGAATCTCCCCAGCTAAAACACATACAGCAATAAACTTGACAGAGGGTCGAATACATTTTTTTTGTGCTTACATAATTGTTATACATAAAAACATGTTTGATTTTGTTATTTTGTAAGTAGAAAATGTAGATGTTGCTTTCTATACTTTGTAAATTAATATACCTGCTGAGCTAGTATACTGCACTTAAAGGTGATAACTTTATTAAATACAATACTTAGCACTAACACAAATTGTATTTTAACCAAGTAAAGCTGGTTTTGTTCAGAAATAAAGGACCAGATTTCCTGCAAAAAAATATTTGCACATACTGTATGAATGTGTGTTACTTTTTTATTACAACAAAGAATGTTATTAGCTTATTTCCACAGCAACAGAAGTTAATTTGTACTAGTAAAGTCACAACAGAAAACATTAAATAGATTATAGGTATTATACCTTTTACTAAGACAACTAAACATCACAACACATTTTTATCTAGGTTACTCAATCAGCCATTGAACAACAAAGGGAAATGCCAATGCTCCATTAAGGCAGCAAAGTCTGTCTACCCAGTGGAGCTTTGACTGTTATATATTGCAAAGTCCAACAAATGTCAAAACAGAAAGGAGTCACAACAAGAATATGTCAGATTTATTGTCAGATGAGCAGATCTACAAATTAAGGGTCAGATTGCCATTCTCTATACATCATGCTTGATTGGCATATAAACTGCATTGTAGGCCACACAGTACAAATGGAAGACGCCCTAGGCTCTTTCTTAATATGGGATCAGCTGGTGACATTATTGCAGTGATCAACAAGGTTCACTTGTTTTGCTTTCATCTTGTCAATAGGTTTATACCACGTGGCATGCAGTAATATAATCTCTCAGTGTGGAATCACATACCCAATTAGAAGAGAGGAAACTAATCAGGTTTTTCAAACAGGGGAGATTTATCTACTTTCAAAATTAACCTTATGATTGCTGGTTTACCATATGGTTCCTATGCAAATGTCTAGCATAGATAGAACAAATAGTGCAATTTTAAAACAACATTTACTTAACCTCCCTGGCGGTATGATTCTGTCAGAAAAAACATGCTGAAAGCGGTACCATTATTTGCAAGGAAATTTGGCGTTTTATATTGTAGGTCTGTCATTTTTAGAAATAACTCACTTAAATCTGACCAAACAAGATTCTAATAGGCATCCCGGGTATGACATTTTTTTAAAAACAAAATTATAAATTATAATATAATAAATAATTATAAATAATTATAACAAATAATAATATAATTATAATAAAAATTATTCAATAATGTAATCAAATCAAAATCACTGAAATTTGCTCAGTTGCAGAATTGTTGCTGTCATTATTTTTTTTTTTTTATGACGAATTTCCCCACAAATCGCTATCGCACAATTCTGCAAGTGATTATAATTTATTATCGCTGTTTTTTAGCTGATCTAAAACTATTTTTGACATAAAGGGACACTTTTGGTTGCTATGGACAATCTACAGTTTGCAAGGAGAAAGAAACGTTTTTATTATATAAAATGACATGCATGACACAGGACAGACCACTAGGGACAAGGGGGGTGTGTTTTTTTTACATACAGTACTGTAATCTATAAGATTACAGTATACTGTATGTATAGTGTTTGTTTACTTTTTTGAATTTGGCGCCGTTCTCCGTCCCCGTGCGTCGTAACGTCGCAGGGAACGGAGATCGGCGTCACACGGAGGCACTGTGTGAATCGAGCGAGGTCCTGCTCGCTCACACAGCGCGGTGGCATCGCTGGATCCAGGGACAAGGTAAGTAAAACTCCCTGTACATCCAGCGAGGCAAGCCCGAGTCTGACTCGGGGTTACCGATCCTAGCCCAAAAATCTCACCCCGAGTCAGACTCGGGAACACCGCCCAGGAGGTTAAAATAAAGCTAAAACAATAATCACAATGTAATTAAAGAGTCACTAAAGGATTTTTTTTTTAGCTAAATAGCTTCCTTTACCTTACTTCAGTCCTGGTTTCATGTCCTCATTGTTCATTTTTGCTTTGATGTTGCTGTAATTCCTCTCTGTTCTGGACACTTCCTGGTTGTCGGTTTCCTGATCACCACAGTACTGGAAGATTTCTCACTGTGGTGACTAATCAAGGAGGTGTCTAAAACCCCTCAGCACCAATCCAGTTTCGTTTTGCAAAACCTTCACTGCCCTCTATTGGCTCTCTGGCTCTGTACATCAGAGAACCAGGAAACAACAGCAAAATCGAAACGAAACTGTAGGTACATTATATGATTGTTTATCTATTTTTAATCATTTTTAAAAGGAATCAGTTAACTATTATGTCTCTATACCCTGTAAACAGTAATTTCAGCAAAAAAAAAAAAAATCCTTTAGTGACCCTTTAAGGATTGTGTTGAAAAAAGCATAACAATGTATGAAGCATTTGACCACTTGGCTTGGAAATCAAAAATTATAAAAGATGTTAGGATTAACAAAAGAGTTGAAGTAGACCTGTCATTAGCAAAACATTGGGACTGCCATTTTTGTGTTTTCTCCTGAAAATGCTGGTTGCCTGGCTATCATACTGTCATTTAAGTCAGTGAGTCAGAAATAGCATCATGAAGGACTTTCCTGTGATATCACTGCCCTGAAAAATAGTTTTCCTGGTGCCTCCATGGCAGCATACCTGTGACAAGCTCCGCCTTGGCTCCTCCCTCAGGATTAGTGAATATTATAAAAGAGTCGGTGAACACCACCCCCACATTCTCCTTTTTTTCCTCAAACCTCATGGCAGTGAATTTGGTAGCAAGCGTCCTTACCTTCTGCATTCGGCAGTGTCCATCCGGGGTCAAGCCTCTCCCGGATGCAGTCCCTTCTCTTGGGCAGCTAAACGCGCTTATAAGGTTGGGAGTCCCTTCTGTAGGTTCTTTTGGGACAAGCAGTCTTAGCCCTTAACTTTGAGCGCTATCTGCAACTTTTTTCTGTCAGGCATTAGCTCTCCATGGCTCAGAGGCAGCAGCTATCCCTGCATCTTTCTCATCTCTCTCTCTTTAGGCACTCAGGTTTTTGCATTTCTCTCTATCTCCCCCTCTCCCTCCTTGTGCTCCCCTTTCCACTGATGGTTGCCTGGTCCCTCTGCACATGCTGTGTGCCCCTTTCCCTGTAGTTCCCCCCCCCTAGGGAGCGCGCGCGCCATCCCTGTCAGTATTTCTTTGCTTGCGGCGTCCTCTGCCGCGTTCTGTGCATGCGCCGGCGGCCGGGACCTCCGGGTCCTAGGGCGACCGGTTCGCGCATGCGCAAAGGGCGCGGAGGCCGCGGCGGCCATCTTGTTTAAGGGAAAAACAGCGTTCTCTTGCCAGTAGCTCTCTGAGTTCAGGGCAGAGGCGTTTCCTGGACAGGTGGATCCTATTTCAACTCCCCGACGGCCTCAGAAGGGCTCTGAAGCTGTCGGGAGAGGGCCATCCACCCAGAGCTCCAGAGCCAGATACCTGTTGTTTCAGGTACTTAAAAAAAAAAAAACGAACAGGGGTTAATATTTATAAAAAAAAACGAACAGGGGTTAATATTTAAAAAAAAAAACACATAGACCTACCTGGATGTAGGTCCTTACCTTAGGTGTGGAGTAGGCTCTTGTATGGGCGGCGAATGGCTCATATTTGGCGGCTTAACGGAGACAGCAGCTAATGAAAAGAGCAGGGAGAAAAGGAAAAGGGTTAACACTTCAGATCTAACCTGGCTCAGGGGGTGCCATTGGTTTCCTATTTTATATAAATATTAACCCCTGTTCGTTTTTTTTTTTTTTTAGGTACCCCCGAAGAATCCTCCCAAAAACAAATCCCCTCCCCTTTTTTTTTTTTTTTTTTTTTTTTAAGAGTGCACTGAGGCTGGTACCCTTATGTATTACAGCCCTGTATGCCAGAAGACGTCTAAGAAGAGCTCCAGGCGACATGAAGACTCCGATTCTAGTCTCAGCAGAGGCAGATCCCCCAGGCGTGACGACCATGGGAATGGCAAGAAGGCATCAGCCAAAAAGCACCATCACTCACGCTCCCCAAGACAGAGATCTCCAAAATGTCAGGCCTGTGGGGCCACCCCACTTCCACATAAGCGGCTTTGCCGAGCCTGCCTGAAGGACTATGCGACGGACAGAGTCCGAAAGCAGGCAAGTGGCGGACCTCCTTAAGAAAGCGATAAAAGATTCCTTTGCGGAATTAGTTGCCACAATGCTGCAACAGCAGCCGGCGTCTCCTCCTGAGGACCATCCGGCTGAAGAGGCCACCCCCGGGCCCTCCACAAGTGGAATTTCGCGCCCAGCGCCTGCTTCCTTCTTTAAACATCAAGAAGAGAATGATGTCTCAGGGGACTCCTCTGACGACATGGAAGCCTCTGGCTTTGCTTTTTCCATGGTCCAACCCTATGTGCAAGCTGTAAAGCAAGCAATCGGCTGGGACAGAGACAGAAGTCAATAAGTCTAAAGCCTTTTTTGCCTATCTCAAACGTCAGATTTCCTTTTTTCCTCTCATGGACGAAATTAAGGGCGTGATTGAGGAGGAGTGGAAGAGAACAGAGAAAAGATTTTCCCTCAATCGCCTGGGGAAACTTTACCCCCTCTGAGAGGCCAACTCCGCAATGCTTGAAGGCCCACTAGCAGTTGATGCAGCCGTGGTAAGATTAGCAAAAAACGTTACTCTACCGATGGAGGACTCAACTTCATTCAAAGATCCTCTCGATAGAAGAATGGACCTGGATTTAAAGAAAGCTTACCAGATGGCGGGCAATGCCTGTAAACCTGCAATAGCCCTGACATCAGTTTCCAACGCGCTACGTGTATGGACGGATAATATAGAGTTGGCAATCCAACAGGATGTACCGAAGGAGGACATTATCAAAGCCTTAGATGAACTAAAACTTTCAGCAGACTTTATTGGAGGAGCTGCTATCGATTCAATTCGATGCTCCGCAAGATCAATGCTCCACACAGTATTGGCCAAGCGGGCCCTGTGGCTGAAGCCTTGGTCGGCAGATGTTGCGTTAAAACAGAACTGGTGCAAAATACCATTTGATGGGAAAGCCCTCTTTGGGGAGAAATTAGATAAAGCCATCTCTCACATCACTGGTGGGAAGTCGGGCCTGTTACCCCAAGACAGACGTCCCAGGCGCTCCAGGTCTTTTGCGCCTAGATTCCAGTATTCCAAGAATAAGGATCATCGTCAACCCAGGCAGGGAAAAGGCTTCAGAAAAAACTGGAGAAGCACCCAGTCCACCTTCCTGAAAAACCGCAGACAGGCAACAGCCCCTACTCCACAGGATTCCGCTAAGTCTTTTTGACGCCAAGCCGTCCCAAGCAATCCCTGTGGGAGCCAGACTTCAATGCTTCTCAAAGATATGGGAGCAAGAGTGCAAGGATCTGTGGGTAGTTTTCACGATCAAATACGGTCATTTTTGGACGTTTTTAGACAAACCCCCCAAAGACTTCTTCTCTCCGACAAGAGTGTCAAAATCCCCTCAAAAAGCAGAGGCACTGCAACAGTATCTTCTCTCCTTGCAGGATCAGCAGGCGGTGGTTCCCGTACCTCCATCAGAAAAAATTTCAGTTTTTTATTCCACCGTGTTTCTTGTCCCCAAAAAAACGGGTGGTTGGAGACCAGTCATAGACTTGAAAAGGCTAAATCGCTACATCTTCCTAGAGAAATTCAAGATGGAATCACTAAAAACAATCATTCGGGTAGTCCAACCGGGGGACTGGATGTTGTCCGTAGACTTGCAGGATGCCTACTTGCATATACCTATACTCCCATCTTTCCAGAAATATCCGAGGTTCGCAGTAGGCCGAGTACATCTCCAGTTTCGCAGTCTTCCCTTCGGCCTCTGCACATCTCCAAGAGTCTTCACAAAGACCCTGATTGCCTTCATAGCCCCTCTAAGGTAACAGGGGCTTCGAGTATACCTCTATTTAGAAGATCTTCTTCTCCTAGGGAAGGTTCCAGCCCAGTTATTGGAACTCAGGGAAGTTGTCCTGACAGCGCTAGTGGAATTCGGATGGAAGGTAAACCAGGAGAAGAGCCACCTTTCTCCAACCCAGCAAATGATTTATCTGGGAGCACTATTCAACACAGAGAATGGTACAGTGTCCCTTCCACCCCAGAAGGTGAAGTCCATGATTCGGCAGATGAAGAATGTGAGTACCAGACCATATCTGACTGCCTCCAACTGTCTGAGCCTGATAGGCAGGATGTCATCATGCATTCCGATGATCCCTTGGGCCCATTGGCATTTGAGATATTTCCAACTGGAGTTCTTGAGGCAGTGGAACAAGCGATTTCTAGCTCAACCCATACGCCTGACGACCCTGATGCTCAGAAGCCTCCATTGGTGGATGAAGAAGCAAACTCTGATGAAGTCACGTGCGTTAGGGCATGTCAACTGGACCATAATTACCACCGATGCCAGTTTAGCAGGCTGGGGCGCACACTGCAATCAAATTTCAGTACAAGGGAGATGGTCTTTTCAGGCGACAGGCCTGGTATCCAATATCCTGGAGATCCGGGCAGTTTACCGTGCATTTCTAGCCCTAGAATTCGAGATCTCAGGGAAACCAGTGCTCCTACGGATGGACAAAAGGGCCGCTGTATCTTACATACACCGGCAAGGAGGGACACACAGCAGATCCCTGCTGAGGGAGGTGGAACCCATAATCCTTTGGGCAGAAAGAAATCTAAAGGACCTAAGGGCAGTTTACCTCACAAGCCGACCTCCTATCTCGCAGGTTCGTAGATGCCAACGAATGGTCCCTTCACCCCAACATTTTCAACTGGATAGTGGACCAATGGGGGCTCCCTGAGCTGGACCTATTTGCAACAGCAAGCAATTCCAAACTTCTGAGGTTCATCTCAAGGCTACCGCATCCCCAAGCGGAAGCAGTGGACGCTCTCACAGCCCCCTGGGCATGCAATCTGGCCTATGCATTCCCGCCACGGCCTCTAATCCCAAAACTCCTGGCGAGGATCATGATAGAAACCACAATAGTGATAGCGGTTCTGCCATACTGGCCGAGACGGCCCTGGTTTCCTACGGCAATGTTCCTAAGTACGCGACCTCCAGTCAAGATTCCGCTAATACCCTTCCTCCTGTCACAGGGGTGTCACACCCACCCAGATCCGGGCAGGCTGAACCTTCACATCTGGCAGATGAAAGGCAAAAGTTTGAATCTCTAGGTTGCTCCAGCGAAGTTATTGCAACCCTCCTCAAGGCTAGGAAGCCATCCACAAACAGTATATACGGTAAAGTGTGGAACAAGTTCAGGTCTTTCATGTTTGACAGAAGCTGCGATCCGGAGTCTCCTTCATCCTCTCAAATTCTTGATTTTTTGCAGGCAGGCCTAAGCATGGGTCTTGCCCTAAGTACATTAAAGGTACATGTAGAAGCAATTTCATCGGCAACCAGGAAGAAGTGGGCCGAAGATCCACTAATAGTCCAATTCTTCAAGGCTGTCAGAAGGATCCAGCCGCCAGCTAAGCAGTCTTTTCCCACCTGGGACCTCGCTATCATCCTAGAATCCCTAGTCAATCCGCCTTTTGCCCCTTCGGGCTCAGCATCACTGTGGAATTTAACCTTGAAGCTTACCTTCTTGATAGCCATAACTTCCGGCAGACGAGTTTCAGAGCGCCAAGCGCTAGGAGCAGACAATAATCATATCGTGTTCTACCCCGACAGGGTGGAACTCAGAACAGTTAGAGGGTTTATCCCCAAAGTTGCATCATCCTTATCCATGTCGGAACCCTGGGCACTTCCAACATTTCTAGAGCAGGACTCAGGTTCTTTTCATGAGCTAGACATTGCTTCCACTCTGAAGAGTTATCTCCAGGCCACAGCGTCTTTCAGAGACTCTAACAAGTTACTCATAATCCCCTGGGGGAAAAGAAAAGGCAAGGAGGCGTCAGCAAGAACAATCTCCTCATGGATCGTGAAACTCATTCACAAGGTGTACAGGGCAAGAGGTCTGGATCCCCCTTTGATGGTCAGGGCGCACTCCACCAGGGCAGTCTCTGCCTCTTGGGCAGCAAGAGCGAACGTGACGATCGAGACTATTTGTAGGGCAGCAACCTGGTCATCCCAACACACGTTTCGAAAACATTACCGGGGAGACCCAGGAGCTCTCTCTTCGGTAGAGTTCGGCAGACAGGCGATCAAGTCAGCCGTCGCCTTAATATTTGTTAATGATGTCCTTAATAAAATAAATATATAATAATAAATCTTCTAAGCAGCATCCCACCCGTTTCAGCTAGTTATTTGTCACAGGTATGCTGCCATGGAGGCACCAGGAAAACGGAAAATTGTATCATACTTACCAGTAATTTTCCTTTCCTGGTGCCTATCCATGGCAGCATACGCTCCCACCCTCGGTTTTTTTTATATTACGGAGAATGTGGGGGTGGTGTTCACCGACTCTTTTATAATATTCACTAATCCTGAGGGAGGAGCCAAGGCGGAGCTTGTCACAGGTATGCTGCCATGGATAGGCACCATGAAAGGAAAATTACTGGTAAGTATGATACAATTTATTTTTTTTGACTGATAAAACAATTAACTCATGCTTAAACTGATACTAAATTCTAATTTTTGTTGCTTAAAAATAACAAGCATGTTATACTTACCTGCTCTGTGCAGTGGTTTTGCACATAGCAGTCAGATCCTCCTCTTATCGGGTTACTTCCTGGCGATCCTGGCCCCTCCCTCCTGCCAAGTGTCCTTACAGCAAGCAGCTTGCTATGGGGGCACCCAAGCTGAGCTGCTGCCTTGTATGTCTATTCAGACACAGAGCCATTGCTTGGCCATGCCCCCTCTCTCCTCATTGGTTCACTGACTTTGATTAACAGCAGGGAAAGCGAATGGTGCCCACTGCTGTGTCTCAGCCAATCAGGAGGGAGAGTCCTGGACAGCCAAGTCTCTCATGCAACATCTCTGGATCGAAATAAGGCTCAGGTAAGTTTAAGGGGGGCTGAGTGGGGCTGCTGCACACAGAAGGTTTTTTATCTTATACATAGAATGTTTTAACTTCTTCAGACCTGGACCATTGTAAAAAAATGGCTACAATGCCGGGAGGCCGTCTTTTTACGGCCTCGGCTCCTCCGGCCACTGGGGGGCGCGCGTGTGCCCGGTGCGTCACTGAGATGCCGTTGCACGTGCCTGGCGGCCGCGATGTCCGCCGTGTGCCCGCGATCGGCCTTTACACAGCAAAGGACGTGGATCTCTGTATGTAAACAGAGATCCACATCCTGTCAGGGAGAGGAAACTGATGATGTGTCCCTTGTACATAGGGACACAGATCGTTCTCCTCTCCCAGTCAGTCCCCCTCCCCCACAGTAATAATCACTCCCAGGGAACACATTTAACCCCTTCCTCGCCCCCAATGTTAACCCCTTCCCTGCCAGTCACATTTATACAGTAATCAGTGCATATTTATAGAAAAAATGTGTGATCACAATAAACGCGCCCCAATGACCCACACCTCTGCGCTTAGGACTAAACAAATGAGAAATATCACAGCTGCTGTTTTAAAGTGAGAATATGACAAAGTATATATAACGTGTTTACATGCTAAAATAAACCATAAATTATATATAAACAGCGCCAATGTGTGTATGACCCACACAGTGAAACAAAAAAAACAACTTCTTTCTCTCTCTCAAAGTGTGAAATCTTCAAAGTAAATTTCTTTCAAATAATTCTTCCACCACACCCGATGTGAAAAAGTGATTCCTCCACCAATAAATTTGGCCACTCACCAGAACGATTTGCTAGCACTCTCGTGTTTCGGCACAATAGCATGTAATAATTTGTTCAAACCATTAGGCGAGCTTCCATTCCCAATCAAGTGATGAATAAGATCCTCATAAATAATGAAGAAAGTATATAATAGTGTGATAACGTAAAACCAGTTTAATAACACACCACATAAAAAAATCTGCAAATAATGCACTCACAAAAAACCAAAGTAAAAGATGCGTGAATCAAAAACACAGCAGAATTCCTCAATATTGCATGGCTGATAAACTACGGTCACGGCAGACCCAGGAAAAACAACCAGGTATCTCTCACCACTCGATCCACACTGTGCTGGTGGCCCACAAAAACTGGCGTGAAGCAAAAAACGATCGCTGGTCACTAGCGCAAACAAGCCACTGTAAAGGCCTCTCACGTTGGTTAGATGGTCAAAAGTCAAATTGTAGCCACGCCCCCTATATATTGCATATTTATAGCACTGTTCCCAGTATAAATGTGAATGCTCCCAAAAATGTGTCAAAAGTGTCCGATGTGTCTGCCATCCTGACAAAAATCCCAGATAACCGCTATTACTAGTAAAAAAAAATAATAATTCAGAATTCTATCCCCTATTTTGTAGCCGCTATAACTTATGCGCAAACCAATCACTATACGATTATTGTAGAAGAATACACACCGGCCTAAACTGATATAAAAACATTTTTTTTTTTTTAATTGGGATATTTATTATAGCAAAAAGTAAAAAATATTGTGTTTTATTCAAAATGGTCGCTCTTTTTTTGTTCATAGCGCAAAAAATAAAAACCGCAGGAGGTGATCAAATACCACCAAAAGAAAGCTCTATTTGTGGGAAAAAAGGGACGTCAAATTTTTTGGGAGCCACGTCGCACGACTGCTCAATTGTTATTCAAATTGTGACAGTGCCGAAAGCTGAAATTTCACCTGGGCAGGAAGGGGGTATATGTGCCCAGTAAGCAAGTGGTAAGATAAAAAAAAAAAAAAAACCTTCTACCTTTAGAACCATTTGAAAAAATAATTATAGGCCTAAAGATTACATAAAACATTATATATTTTCTGAAAGCAGACACCCAATATCACACAATATTACCACAAAGGTGTAAAACTAATTTTAGGGCACACAAATGAAATAAATTACCCAATTTTGGTAAAATATAAAAAGATGAGTTTGCACAGAGTAAATAGATACCAAACATTTAAAATCTTACATTTCTGTGCGCCCACAAAATAGCGACAAACTTTAGTACCCTATATTTTCCATAGGCAACAACACTTTAAAAGCATCCTATAGCTATTCTCGACAATGCAACAAATATGTAGGAAAACTGAATATAACAAAGATGTAGGGTGGTGGAGTAGGCGGGGTCTTCGGTCTTTTTACCTTCCGACGGACAGAGTATATATATATATATATATATATATATATATATATATATATATATATATATATATATATATATATATATGTGTATATGTATGTCTATATATGTTTTTGGTTGGGGGGGGGGGGGGCCCTTTTTCCTTTTTTTTATATTATTATTTTTTTTTTTTTTTGAGAGGAGATATATAGGGAAAGAATTATATAAGGCGACCCATGTGTTTAGTGTGTCCAGCGTTATGATGACTCCCAATCTCAGGAAGATAGGAGAGGGATGTTTATTTTCCATAGGTATAAGATATGAGTATAATGTTTTACTTTGGACTTTGTGGATACCTATTGATGTGATGTATATATATTATGTTTATCGGTACACTATTGTTATATCATTATTGTTGGTTTGACATGAAACTGCCTTTTTTTATTAATAATAAAATAGATATTTGGATAAAAAGCCTCCTATTGGTCATCGGTTTAGTGCTACAGAGGAGGTCTGGTATTAGAATTTTTACTCTAACTCCGGCATGCACGTGATATTTAACATAAATATCGCAATCTGCTTTTTCATGTGTAGGTGCTCCGATGCATGCGTTTATGTTTGTACATGCATATATGTGACAATGGAGGGGTTAAAACAATTGGGGGGGTGTATTCTTTTTAAAATTGAATCCCCTATGATTTTTTTGGTGACAGGTCTTCTTTAATGAGACATCCAGGGTCTAAAAGATGCAGATTGCATTACATTCTTTCCCAGACAACCTGGCCAGGAACACAGAGGCAGACGCGGAAGTGATGTCAACGACGTTGCTTTCTAGGTCAGCAACAAGGATGGGAGGAGAGTGGACTTGTGTGCACTCTTTTCCCTCCCCTCTACCCAGCGGCACCTGCTATGCTAGTCCTTGGACTGCAGATGGGCAAGCGGAGCCTGGGATACATGGCGGGGGATCATGCGGGAGCGCTGTTCCCAAGGGTGCAGTGATATATTTTGGTTTTGTGCTGCCCTATGCAGGACTAAAATTGGGTGTCTCCATCAAAATTTGTCCCACCCTTCCTTCTCAAATAGCTATCCAGGTCTCTGGTGGCTGTGTGAGGCCTCTGTTGGCTGTATGGGGTCTCTGGTTGCTATGTGGGGTCCCTGGTGACTGTGTGGGGTCTCTGGAGGCTGTTTAGGGTCTCTGGTTGCTGTGTGGGGTCCCTGGTGGACTGTGGGGTAGTAACCCCTCTCTAGCCTGCCACAGTGCTCCCCCGCTAGGAGAAGAGATAGAAATAGAAAAAAAAAAGAGACAGGGACATGGAAAAGAAGAGGAATGTAAAAAGGGGAAACAAGAGGGGGAAAGAGGTGGGGTGAGAGAGACACCCCTAGTGTCCACACTTACCTCACACCCTGGCCCCCACACTCACCACATACAACCCCCATGCCCACAGTCACCTCATACACTGCCAGTGCCCACACTCACATGTCTCTAGAGGACAATAGTCAGCAGGGTGATGTAGTTGGTTTATACAAGCCAAGGGGCAGACCAGCCATCTTCCATAGCACCCAGCAGATCACCCAGCATCATCTCTGCTGCAGGGGTCTGGGGCTGATCAGGATAACAACTAGGGGGTGCCTGGTGTCTGGGTTATGTTTCTCCCCACCCTGGCTCTCCTGCAATCCCTTCCAGGGATTGATTGTGAAGCCCAAATCCATAGGGAAAGCCTCTAATTCTGCTTCCTCCTCCTCCCTCCTTATAGCCATGGCCACAGGTTAGAAATAAGGATGCAGCTGGGGAAGAGGGGGGAGAGGGAGCCATGCCCAATTCCAGTGCGAGGCAGAGACAGACCTGGCAGTTAAAGGGTGTAATTAAAGTCAGTCTGGGCATTTTTCTCATGACAGGTTTATTGTGAGTGACTCTATAAACAATATCGCGACACACAGTTGGCACAGAGTGAAATTTACAGACAAAACATGAATGAACACAGCCTTACAAATATGTATTATGCCGCGTACACACGGTCGTTTTTTGTGATGAAATAAAACAGCGTTTTTAAAAAAGTCATTTAAAATGATCGTGTGTGGGCTTCACATCGTTTTTTGTCTTCTAAAAACGATAAAAAAAAATTCCGAACATGCTTCAATTTTTTATGTCGTTTTTCAAAATGTCGTTTTTTGTGTCATAAAAAATGATCGTGTGTAGGCTAAAACTATGTTTTGAACGACGTTTTAAACCCGAGCATGCTCAGAAGCAAGTTATGAGACGGGAGCTTGAATGGAACAGAGTGCCGTCGTACGTGTTGTACGTAACCGCGCTTTGCTAGAGCATTTTCAGAAAACGATGGTGTGTGGGCAACGTCGTTTTTTTATGATGAAGTTAGAAAATCTTTGTTTTTTTTCATGATGAAAAACTTTGTTTTATTTCATCACAAAAAGCGACCGTGTGTACGCGGCATTAGACAATTATTCCAAGGTAAACTACCAGATATAATTATCCCCTCTTTTACAATACAAATAATTACCCTTGGCATAGGAGCTGGTTGCTGTTATGGGGACCCATGGTATGTATGTGAGCCGCTCAGGCTTCTTTGAAATGTAGTCTTGTGCCTGCTGCTGCAAGTGCTGGCTGGGAAAGAGCCTGCCCATGCTCCAGACAATGAGTGATAAGAGCAGAAGATTCCAGGAGCTGTACATCAGAACAAGACCTGCTATGTGTAAACAAGTGGCAGTTTCAGCCTGGACCCCTGCCGGGCCATGTACAAACGCGTTTCACTCTGCCCACTGGAGCTTACTCATGGGGATGGGGTTTCTGCTGGAGGGGGCAGTTTATATGCATCATTGGCCACCACTAAGTGGGTAATTAAGTGTCAGGTGTGTGAGGTAACATAGCAGGCTGGTCATGCAGATTATATCATTAAAAATGTCTATGGGCAAAGCAACTACAGAAAATCTATTTGTTTTACTGGCCAGCATCCAGTTTAGTCTGTGTGTGTGGATGGAGTAAAGTGCAAACATATGTGGTGGTGTAGCTAAAATATAAAATACTTACCCCCACTCCCCCCCTTTTCACCCCATAAAAGGGCCCAAAAGCTTTACTAGTATGCTTCCTAAAAGCAAAAATATTTAAAAGGAAGAAGCCCAGCTCCCAGTTCACACTCATGTGGAGTCTCTCACATTGCGATTGTGCAGTATACACGCGACCCGCCACGGGCGTCAGTGTAGTGTAACAACAGCCCCAAAACAGATTTCAAAATACACTGCGACTGCCAGAATCACACGGGAATGCAATTGAAGCACGGGGGAAAAAAGGGTTTCCGCACCAAATGGTGCGGATGCAATGCGACCCCAGCCACACAAGCTGTATGGCCGAAATCTCACCACACAGACATCACACAGACATACGGTGCGAACCACATGCAATCGCACCAGTATGAACCTGGCCTAAAAGTAAATATGAGATGGAAAATGGATAAAAGGTGTATAGGTAAAAACAAAGAGCCAAAAGTAACGAAACAGGATATATATCTGTAATCAAAGTTTAATCAACAAATGCTGAGAGGAACACAAGATGAGGCTTGAGTGAATCCAGGGAGATTGAGTAGAAAGAGAAGGATACACAACAAAAAGTAAATTAATGAATGAATAAACGTCAGGGTGATATCAATGTTGTCAAAGGGCTCTCTTATGCCCAGTACACACAATTGGGCTTTTGCCCGGCCAAACTCACATCGGAATTCCTACGGAATACCATAGGAGTAAAGAGATGTTCTCTATCTAAACTCCGATGGAGTTCATCGGAATTTCTAATGGAATTACTCTGATGGGGCATACACACGATCGGAATTTTTGATGGAAAACGTCAGATGGACTTTTTCCATCGGAAATTCCGATCGTGTGTACGGGGCTTTATAAAACTCACAAGAAGAAAACAAATTAGGAGTGTACACACGACCGTTTTTAATGGTCTAGAAAAAAAAAATTTTTTTTCAACCCGATTATTGTTAAGCCGGCTTTGCCTACACACGATCATGAAAAAAAATTCTCTAGCAAAGCGCGGTGACGTACAACACGTACAACGGCACTATAAAGGGGAAGTTCCATTCGGATGGCGCCACCCTTGGGGCTGCTTTTGCCGATTTTGTGTTAGTAAAAGTTTGGTGAGAGATGATTTGTGCTTTTCAGTCTGTTGCAGCGTGATGAATGTGCCATCTCCATTACAAACGCTAGTTTTACCAGAACGAGCGCTCCCATCTCATAACTTGCTTTTGAGCATGCATTTTTTTTTCACGTCGTTAAAGCCTACACACAGACATTTTTTACGACGTTAAAAACGACAACGTGAAAAATGACGTGAAAATTTAGAGCATGTTCTAAATTTTTAATGCCCATTTTTAACGTCACAAAAAATGCTCTGGAGCCCACACACGATCGTTTTTAATGCCATTAAAAAAAATGACATTTTTTACATCGCGAAAAACGGTCGTGTGTACGTGGCATTAGGCTACAAAGGAATTGCTCATGAAGGAGAAGGTATTCATAATAATGTCTGAGATCCCATTCATTATTTATGCCTCTGGGAATGTGAATGTCGTTTAGATATCCAGTATACCCAGCATCCCCCAACCGAATGCTTCTGTCTGACAGGCAGGAGTCAGGGTATCAGATATGCACAGATATAAACCCCCTACTGTTAGATACAGACCTGGCATTTTTCTCATGACAGGTGTATTGTGAGTGACTCTATAAACATTATCATGACACACAGATGACACAGAGTGAAATTTACAGACAAAACTGGAATGTACACAGACCTAAAATTTATTAGACAAATATTCCTATGGTAATCAGATTTAATTATCCCCTCTTCTACATGACATGTTAAGGGCCGACTTAGGATTCTGACCACCCACCTTTTACCTGCTACCCACTTTACCCCCTTTACCAAAATAATGACTGACACCGGTGTGGAGTAAAGTTGGCCTTACGGCCGATTTTATTTAACAAAACTAATATTAACATAAATAACCATTTTCTATAAACAACGTATTTCACAACTTTAAACCATCTGGTGGTCTAAAGACCACAACTTCAACTGGCCACTGGGACAATAACTGTTTTTTAACTTCGGCCTCAGTCGCAAACCCCAGACTCGGAGGCAGTACCCCTGTCCACAGTGACCTACACATGAACTCCTTCCTGGTCAACCTTGTTGACCGAAAGGTACCCGTATCCCCATATACCTATGGGTACAACCGTTTGCAAGCAAACGTCCTGCCTTTACCCTCTCCAGAAACCCCAAACACCGCCTTCCCCTTACTACCCGCCTATCACATGGGAGGGTGGGTGGGACGTTGTTCCGATGAGCTAAGATGGAGGAGTGACGCTACGTCACTTCCTCCCTGCAGTACAGAGCCAGCCAGCCCCTCCTACCTCCCCCAGCCTGCTCCACTCTCTTAAAGCAGCGCTGCCTGATTCCCCAAAACGGACCCTCCTATCTTAAAACGGCCACAGCCACTGTCTGTCCTGCGGTCCCCCCCCTGTCATGCCGTCCCTCCTCCTACCGCTGCACTCCCGGCTCTGGGACTCTCTTGACATGTTAAGGGCCGACTTAGGATTCTGACCACCCACCTTTTACCTGCTACCCACTTTACCCCCTTTACCAAAATAATGACTGACACCGGTGTGGAGTAAAGTTGGCCTTACGGCCGATTTTATTTAACAAAACTAATATTAACATAAATAACCATTTTCTATAAACAACGTATTTCACAACTTTAAACCATCTGGTGGTCTAAAGACCACAACTTCAACTGGCCACTGGGACAATAACTGTTTTTTAACTTCGGCCTCAGTCGCAAACCCCAGACTCGGAGGCAGTACCCCTGTCCACAGTGACCTACACATGAACTCCTTCCTGGTCAACCTTGTTGACCGAAAGGTACCCGTATCCCCATATACCTATGGGTACAACCGTTTGCAAGCAAACGTCCTGCCTTTACCCTCTCCAGAAACCCCAAACACCGCCACCGCACGCAAGGGCAAAACCTTACCCATGCGTGCACCTCCACACCGAAAGGGCCCTACGTACTCCTTCCTCCAGACCCAAGGCCCACAAATCAATGCCTATCGGATTGAGGTGGACCCCATCGCTCCTCAGAAAACGCCAAGTCTCCTCTTCCAACTCCCTGTGTCTCACGACTAATCCCCCATTCCTGACCACGAAACGCCCCACCTCCTTGTTCACTTTCACACGGGCCTTGTTGACTTTGTCTACTGACCAGGCCCACCGCCAATTTGACCTACCCACCATCTCCGACCAAATGATCACCATGCCGGGAAACAAAGAGCGCAATCTCAAGAAATCACACTTTATGTCCCTAATAAGTTGATGCATGGACCTGGACCCCATATCATTACCCCCAACATGTAGCAGCAGAATGTCGGGGGCCCTGTCCAAACGGGTGAATTTTAGCACCTCCGGCAAAACCCTGCCCCACATCATTCCCGGAAACCCAATCCACCGAACCTTTGCGTCCTGAGTGGGAATCCCCAGCTGTCTACCCGTAGGCCTCACCTCGGCCCGCCTGGCCCCCCAAGACACATAAGAATGCCCAAAGATCCAGACCAGACAGGGCTCACCATCTGAAAAACAAGAACACAAACAACCCCCATAAAATTTGCTCACCTACACCCCAATGCCCAACCTCCACCAATGTCCCTATGTCCACCCCCTTACTCATGCAACAACTGCGGGCGAACATAAATCCTAAACCTGTCCGAATCCCACCGCCCAATCCGTTTTACCGCGGCCGCATCCAATCCCGCCCTCGCTGCTTCCGTGGCGGCCCCTATGCGAAATGAATGCGTAGCATACTCCCTGGGATTATACCCCGCCGCCACCACGCACTTCCTGAATACCGCCAAAAACTGAAAGCGGGATAGCGCAGACCCATCCTGATGAACCAAAAAGGAACCCCCTAGTCCAGGACGCACGGAACAAAAGTGTTCCACCGCCCGTACAGGACAAATTGTCGCGTCCGGAACGCGAAACAGCGATAGGCGCATACCCTTACCTTCCTGATCCGTTTTCGACCTGCGTACCCAAACCCCCACCTCGTCTCCCCACAACTCCACATCTCCTTCCAGGAGGCCCCCATGGGCCGTCCTGGACGCGCTGACCAACTCCCCGATACGCAAAGCCCCGAAAAAGGCCAGCGCAAACGCTGCCTGGAAAAGTACAATCTCGTAAGCCGAGTTGCACACCGACTGTAAGTGGCGAAACAAACTTTGCAACATCAAAAATGAGACTGGGCGACGGCCGTCCGGCGTCCGACGCCCTTTTCTGTACCCCTTAACTGACTGCTTCACCCAAAAATCTTTGGTGAAATCCCTGCCGCCATGCCATTTGAAAAGAAAAGCTAAACCGGCCAAGAGCCGATCAATTGCTGACGCCGATACCCCCTCCTCCATCTTCAGATTAAGAAAGTGTAGCAACGCCAAGCCAGCTTCCTGACCTGCCGGTGGAATTCCCAAACCATCCGTGAAAACCTGCCATTCCCGCCATACCTTGGAGTAGGCATTCCATGTAGCCCCACTCACCGACCGCCGAATCCACTTTGCCGCTTGCTCAAAGCAATGTCCCACATCCATACAGGGCAGGGGACTCCGTGCTGCTCCGCCGCTGGTGCCAACTCCCGGAATTTGTCCCACTGGAATCGAGACAAAGCGTCAGCTAAAGTATTCTCCACCCCAGGCAGGTGCACCGCATAAACAAACACGTTCAAGGACATGCAACGTAAAACCAAATGCCGAAGCAACCGCACCACCGGCTGCGAAGCAGCCGACACTCGGTTCACCACTTGAACGACGCCTAAATTGTCGCAGTTAAAGCGAACTTTCAAGTTCCGAAACGACTCGCCCCACAACTCCAACGCCACCACAATCGGGAATAGCTCGAGGAGTGCAAGGTTCTTCAAGAAACCCGCCTCCTCCCATGACTTCGGCCATTCGCCCACACTCCACTTACCCTGACAGAAGGCCCCGTAGCCAGTGGAGCCGGCGGCGTCCGTAAACAATTCCAGGTCAAAATTGCTAACGGGCCCAGACATCCACAATGCCCGTCCATTAAAGGACCCTAAGAATTCGTGCCACATCTCCAAATCCTCCCTGTGTTCCCCCGTCAAAGTCACCAAATGAGTCGGTGCCCTCACCCCAGCAGTCGCTGCGGACAGCCTGCGGCAAAAGACCCTGCCCATGGGAATTATCCTGCATGCGAAGTTCAACTTCCCCAGCAGGGACTGCAATTTTCGCAGCTGAATCTTCCGCACACCAATAGTTCCCCGCAATTCTTCCCTAAGCGCCTCCAACTTATCGACGGGTAACCTGCACTCCATCCTCACTGAGTCCAGCACAATGCCCAAAAAGACGATGGACGACGTGGGGCCTTCCGTTTTTTCGGGTGCCAACGGGACCCCAAAACGCTCCGCCACGTACTGCAACGTCCCCAATAGGACCGAACACACGTTCGACTTCGGGGGGCCCACACACAGGAAGTCATCCAGGTAGTGGACCACCGAGCTGAGCCCTGACGAATCCCGCACCACCCATTCCAAAAAGGAACTGAAGGTTTCGAACAAGGCACAAGAGATGGAACAACCCATGGGCAAACAGCGATCCACATAGTATGCTCCATCCCAAGCGCAACCCAAAAAACGAAAGCTCTCCGGGTGAACCGGAAGCAACCGAAACGCCGATTCCACGTCAGCCTTTGCCATGAGAGCACCCTGTCCACATTTTCGCACCCACGACACAGCCGCGTCAAAAGAAGTGTATGACACGGAACATGCCTCCGGCGCAATCGCTTCATTCACCGAACCACCCTTCGGGAAGGAAAGGTGATGGATCAAGCGGAACTTAAGCGGCTCCTTCTTCGGGACTACCCCCAAAGGAGAAACCACCAAGTCCTTAAGCGGAATCACCGGAAAAGGCCCGGCCATCCGCCCCAATTGCACCTCCTTAGCCAGCTTTTCAGCCACCACCGAGGGGTGCAAGAAGGCGGACCTCAAATTCTTTGCCTCAGGGGGGACCACCGAAAGGGAACACGGAATTCTGAAGCCGTCAGTAAAACCGTCCTCCAACAACCTGGCGGCTCGTCTGTCAGGGTACCTATTGAGAAAGGGGCGCATCCTTTCCACCCGGACCGGAGTCAACCCCCTTTCCCGCAGAATCACCGGGACGCCCCTTTCCGCGCTTAAAGCACTTGGACAGGGAATGGGAGCCCCCGCACCCTGAACAAGTGTGCTTGAAACGGCAGTTCGCGCCATACTTGCACGTACTGTCATTAAATTGCCAGCAATAGCCCCATCGTTTTTCGGTCGGCTGTCCTGAGGCCGAGGCACCTCCGACCCCCCCCTGAAAAAACTGACCCGGCACCCTCGCCGCCGTCATAATCTTCATCCACAGCGCTATGTCTTTGTGGTCCCAGCGCAGCGACGATCTCACGGCCATCCTCTGCCTGAACTGCTCATCGTACCGGAGCCACGCCGTGCCCCCATACGTCCGCTGAGCCTCGCAAATCGACTCCTGGTAGATAAACAAACCCGAACAGTGCTCCGGGTGTTTTTCCCCAATCACGCACGCCATGATCGGAAAGGCCTGCAGCCAATTGTTAAACGTGCGAGGAATCAAGCGATAACGCCGCTTTTCCTCATCCTCCTTCTTACTCTCCTCCGGCTTCAATCTATCCAGATTGAATTTCTCCAGGGGCAGCAACGTGAAGATCTCCACGTACTCCCCCTTCCAGATCTTCTCCTTCACCTCTGCCTTGAGATGCATTCCCAGAGGGGCTTCAAAGCAAAAATACATTTCGCTTTTCGCCGCATCCGCCAACCTAACCGCATCCTTCTTCTTGTCCCCTGCCTCAGCTACCCCTTCGCCCGTAGCACCACCCGCCAGCGTATCTCCCGCCGGGGGCACAGTGCTTGGGGACGCTGCCACCGGTGCAGGAGCCACCGGAGCAGCAGCCGCCGCGGGCACCACCGGTGCAGCCACCGCAGGCACCATAGGTGCCGCCGCCGGCTCCACCCTCGACCCCCAAGCCCCCGCCGGTGATCGAACCCCCCCGCTGTCGGGCCCAAAACGCTGCACCAAATTTAGCAGGCCAAACCACAAGTCCTGACTCTGATCCCCCGCCCCTTGCCCCGCCAAGGCCCCCTCACCTGCCGTATGTGTCTGCACTGAGTTAGCACCCACCCCCTGCCGGCCTTGACCTAACAAATCGTGTAAGAGTGCACAAATAGTAGTAGATGTAGTCGACTTACCGGGCTGCCGAGGACTGGGTCCCCGAGCCGCTGCACCGCCATCCACCGCTGACAGATGTCCCGAGTCCTCTCCGCTTTCCGACCCGGACAGCTCCCCCTCCGACCTGACCGCGCTCCGTGCAGGCGAGGCGTCCTCTGATCTCGTTCCTGTCGCCCGTGACCTGGATGCGGAGGGCCCCGGCTGCTGCTCGCTCCTTCCTCCACGACCCAAACCGGACCCGCTAGCAACTGCCACCGACGGACTCCTGGTCCTTGCCCGGGGGCCAGACTCGCTCACTCCACCGCCGACATCCCCCACCGACCTTCCCGCTGTGCCGCTTCCGGATGAGTTGGGACCCCTGGCCACCATCGCTGATTGGCCTCCGGCCCGTTGACAAGGTCTTCCCCGCCGGGCCGCGGAACTGCCCTGGACCCCTCTGGCAGCCCCGACCGCCTCGTCCTGGCACCTCCTCCGCGCAGGTGGGGAGGATCCCGCAGACCTGCTCGCTGTTCCCGCCGTCGCACTCCGTCCACGCCGCGAATTCCTCCCGGCCCCCCCCCCCACAGACTCAGGTGGAGAGCGCTGTGGAGAAGCGGCCTGAGGGCCCCCATCGGGTCTCCGATCGTGCCTCCCAGCCCCCGGGGAGTTGTCTGGGCTGTACCGCTCCGGAGGCCTAGACCTCCGAGCGCGTGCTGGTGTTGCTGCTGCCGCCCCCCCCCCCGCCGGGCGCCGCCGCCGCCGCCGAGCCATCCAGTGCTGCTGCCATCTGTGCTCTCACCCACTCCGTACCCTGGGCGGACACCGCCGCCCGCAATTGCGCCAAAAAATCTGCCCCGGCCGCCATGATGCAGAGCCGAGCAGACAAGCACGTTGTTCCGATGAGCTAAGATGGAGGAGTGACGCTACGTCACTTCCTCCCTGCAGTACAGAGCCAGCCAGCCCCTCCTACCTCCCCCAGCCTGCTCCACTCTCTTAAAGCAGCGCTGCCTGATTCCCCAAAACGGACCCTCCTATCTTAAAACGGCCACAGCCACTGTCTGTCCTGCGGTCCCCCCCCTGTCATGCCGTCCCTCCTCCTACCGCTGCACTCCCGGCTCTGGGACTCTCTGTACAAATCATTTCCAGTGGCTGGTTCCTGTTATGGGAACCATAAAGTCCCCCTTTCATTTTTGTCTAGATTTACAAACATTTATTTTCCCCTGCCTTGCCTACCTGTCATTTTAAGATTGAGGTTCATTCTTATTATCTAATTCAGTATGCCATCTTTCTCAGTTCCTGTCTCTTTTGGCAAATAGTAAGTAGAAAGGTATACTGTGCAGCCTGGCCAAAAGAGACAAAGCAGCGGAGTCTTTTTTTTTTTTACTTTTTTTTTTCTCTTTTTTTTACTGAATTAGTTTAGCAAGTCTTCATCGCTACTTTCTTCCTCATGATTTACTTCAAATTACTTTTTTTGGGGATCTTTTCCCAGGACATAATAGGATGTCTATTTCTTATATCTACTACTATAAATTGTTTTTGATAATTCTCTGTCAACATCCCTTCAAATTACCCCTCAAACATCTTTCACATCTTTGAGGCCGGGTTCACGCCTATGCGAATAACCACATCCAATTCACATAACATTATAAAATACATTGATTTCAATGAGGCTGGTTCACATATGTGCGATGCATTCGCACTGCGCATTGCCAAAAAAACATGTGCGTTTTCTAGGCATTGCGGTGCGGCTCAGGTGCAAATTCAGGCCCATTATCTTCTATGGGCACGCATCTGATTCGCACATGTGTTCATTTCTCTTCAGGATTTCTCTCATTCAGCTCAATACACTTCCCCCCTCCCCTCTCCCAGGTCTCAAAATTTGCATCTAAAACAAAGCTGATCTGCTGAACAGTTGTCTTATCTCTCTGCAGAGATAAGAGAGCTGAAGTTTGCACCGCACAAGTGTCCGGCCTTAAAGCGGATGTCCGCTGAAAAAAAAAAATTAAAAGCCAGCAGCTACAAATACTGCAGCTGCTGACTTTTAATATTAGGACACTTACCTGTCCTGGAGTCCAGCGCTGTCCGCAGCAGAGGGCGAGCGATCGCTCGTCACTCTGCTGCCCCCCCGCCCCAGCGCTCCGGCTTCACTGCCCAGTTCCCTATGGCGCATGAGCGAATCGCGCTACGCCTGCTGATTGGCTCCCACTGTGTACTGGGAGCCGAGTGTTCCCAGAACACAACGGGGGATGGGAGGTGACGTCATGCCCGCAGTCTGCCCGAGACTGTGTGGCCGGAAGTGGGTGCAAATACCTGTCTTTAGACAGGTATCTGCACCCCCCTCCCCCCTGAAAGGTGTCAAATGTGACACCGGAGGGAGGGAGGGTTCCGATCAGCGGGAGTTCCACTTTAGGGTGGAGCTCCGCTTTAAGTGTGTCCAACTCCACTTAGTGTTATTGCCCAGGTCACCACAGTATATAAAAAATATGTTGAAGATTAATTGTATAAATCAAAATTTTAGATTTCTGTAACAAAACCCATGACATTTTACATATCTTTAATGCTTCATAATAGTCTTTATTGAGCAAGACAGGTAAATAACAAATGACATCATAAAGGCACAATAAAAGGTGCAATGGTCACAATCAACCAGGAATATTTGAACTGTTAACAGTGCAACTAAGGAATTACAGTCACAAAACATAACAAGGAAGGTACGTCGAACAGCAGCAGCACACATTTGGAGCATGATATTTAAATTTGCATATAAAGCAGGGAACCTTGTTCATGTACAGGGTCTGCATGTTTGGTATGAGCATTTATTCTGATCGTCCCAAGCGAATCACATATTATACGAATGGCAAGATGAACAGCACAGTGGTATAAAGGGGAAAAGAAAGTAGTAGGGGAGGGAGTCCATCCATCCATATCTTCCTTGGGACAGGGTGCCAGCACATGGAGATAACCATCCCCATGCAAATAACAGATATAAGGCTAATAATTACCGTTATCTGGGGTTGTTTTGAAATGGGTCAAGCAGTACCATGTGGTCATAAATTTTGTAATACTGGAACAACCACCCTTGTCCACGAGCATTGACAAAAGATATTTACCAGCATACTCCATGGATTCTATTATGTCTTCTAGTGGCCCTGAGAACCATCCTAAAAAATTGGACTACCTCTTCATGCCCAACAGTTTCTCTGGTTAAACGTGAGCTAACACTGCAGTTATACAGGGAGAAAATGAGCACTGACTTTACCCTCGCTACTTCTGTTAAATGCTTCCACATGAGATGGGGAGCTTTCGTGTTTATGACTTTGTCTCTGGAGGAATACAAGCAGGGGTGGACTAACAACTCATGGGGCCCCTGGGCAATAGAAGATTATGGGGCCCCCGGGCAATAGAATATTATGGGGCCCCGGGCAATAGAAGATTATGGGGCCACACAGTATACACACACACATACAGTATACATACACAGACACACAATATACACACACAGTACACACACACACACACACACACACACACACATAATAAACATACACATGCTGAAAAAGGTACTGGAGAGGCGGGGCAGCTATAATCTTGTGATTTTTTTTCAAAACAGATTTTTACATACTGTCCCTGGTTTACTGAGGCCGACAACCCTGATGGGGCCCCATAGTGGCATGGGACCCTCAGGCAGTGCCCGAGTGGTCAGTCCGCCCCTGCATACAAAGAAAATAATCCAGGAAACAGGCAGAGATCAAAGTCCAGAAGTTCAGTAACTCAGAAGTATGTCACCCAGTGAAACAGATTCAACAAACAAGCATAGTGCACAGGAAGTACTGAAAATTAAGCATATCTGATTGTGGATTGATTGCATCTGGAAGGCAGGTGAGGCTAGAGAGTACTAGGTGATGAAGTAATATGGAAGGTGTCTACTGCATTACTCGGGTTCCTCAGTGGCAGAGGGAACAGAGCCACATGCCAAAGACAGCAGGGCCAATGTTCAGTCCTAGGCACATGACAGGGCCCCCCTAAATGGAATCCTCTAGGAATCTAGTGAGACTTTGTGGGAAAGGTGGCATGAAAGTTCCAAATGAGGGCAGGAGCATGTAGATCTTAAGCAGGGACCCAAGATCAGCCAAAGAGTATCCCTTCCACTGTACTAGATACTGTACACCTCAGCCCTGCCTTCTTGAACCCAGGATTTAAGATACATTGTGCTGCCCATCCACAAGAACAGGAGGAGGTTGTAGCTGGCCATGTTACTGTTGTATATTGTGTTCACAGAAGAAACAATAGAGAATATGCCTTTTAAGATTTGCTGTGTGACTGCAAGGTAAGCTCAATGACACAGCAGAATTGAAACCAGAAAGCAAAGAGATCATAACGTGTTTAAATACAGTAACTTAAAGTGAGAGTACAGATACTAATGAAAGAAATGTATCTACCATTTTATGTAGAATGACAAGATTGAACAGTTGAACTTCCATTTGTTATACTTTATTCAACACGTTTTTTGTACATGGACTGCTTGCTGCGAAATTGTCAGTCTTATATATGAAGAAAAGTTATTAAAGAAGTTATCTCAAGAGTTTGGTGTGGTCTTTAACCCTCCTGGCGGTATTCCCGAGTCTGGCTCGGGGTAAGATTTTTATACCAAGAGCGGTATCCCCGAGCCAGACTCGGGCTTGCCTCGCTGCAGCCAGAGACAAAGTTACTTACCTTGTCCCTGGATCCTGCGATGCCACTGCGCTGTGTGAGCAAGCGGGTCCTCGCTCGATTCACACAGTGTCCCTGTGTGCCGTCGATCTCCGTTCCCTGCGACGTTACGACGCACGGGGGGTGGAGAACGGCACCAAATTAAAAAAAGTAAACAAACACATTACATACAGTATACTGTAATGTTATATATTAGAGTACTGTATGTAAAAAATACACACCCCCTTTGTCCCTAGGGGTCTGCCCAGTGCCCTACATGTACTTTTGTATAATAAAAACTGTTCTTTCTGCCTGCAAACTGTAGATTGTCCATAGCAACCAAAAGTGTCCCTTTATGTCAAAAGTGGTTTAAGGCCCCATACACACGATAGAATTTATCCGCGGATACGGTCCAGCGGACCGTTTCCACGGATAAATCCTCTCGAGGATTTCCGCGGATTTCTATGCGATGGCGTGTACACACCATCGCATTGAAATCCGCGCCGAAATCCTCTGGCGATGACGTGTCGCGGCGTCGCCGCGATTATGACGCGGCGACGTGCGCGACGCTGTCATAAGGAATTCCACGCATGCGTCGAATCATTACGACGCATGCGGGGGATCCCTTCGGACGGATGGATCCGGTGAGTCTATACAGACCAGCGGATCCATCCGTTGGGATGGACTCCAGCAGATGGATTTGTTCTGTATGTCAACGAATATTCGATCTGCTGGAATCCATCCCAGGGGAGATATATCCGCGGAAACACATCCGCTGGAGTGTACACACCATAGGATCTATCCGCTGAAACCCATCTGCTGGGATTTTTCAGCGGATGGATTCTATGGTGTGTACGGGGCCTAAGAGCAGCTAGAAAACAGTGATAATAAATTATAATCACTTGCAGAATTGGGCGATTTGTGGGGAAATTCTTCATAAAAAAAATAAAAGTAATGACAGCGACAATTCTGCAACTGAGTAAATTTCAGTGATTTTGAGTTGATTACATTATTGAATATTTTTTATTATAATTATATTATTATTTGTTATAATTATTATATTATAATTTATAATTTTGTTTTTCAAACTTTTCATACCCGGGATGCCTACTAGACTCTTGTTTGGTCAGATTTAATTGAGTTATTCCAAAGAATTACAGGCCTACAGTATAAAACGCCAAATTTCCTTGCAAAATAATTGTACCACTTTCAGCACCTAAAATCTGAATTAATCATACCGCCAGGGAGGTTAAACCTACTTCTTCCATAGAACGGCACTAGAGGAATTATAGAGTAACAGAGAGTCTTGTTTGGACTAAAAAGATCAGAAAAATCAATTCTAATGCCACAGCACATAAAGGCACTTCATAGTGCTGCACCTGCCACAGTGGAACTATTTGTTGCCTTTGAGGGCGAAGCGATAGTGCTACTCAACTTGCACAGAAAATAGTGCATTTGAGCAGCAGAGCTATCATAGAGGCCATAAAATGTGTGTTTTAGTCAAACTGCAGCCGACTCCTAAAGTGGCAGAACGGCAAAGGCAAGATAGTCACAGAAAGAGCACTTCTGGTTCCGGTGCCAAATGTGAGGGGCAGGGTGACCGGAGTCTCCGCACAGCCCGCACTAATTTCGGCATACAAAGCCTCAACGCCGCTCCCGATCGACTGGACAATTGTCCCCCCTTCCTCCCCTCAGCACCACGGATGGAACGGTACCTGACCCAGCCACGTACGAGCTCCGGTACCAGCATGAGTGACACGTCTCCCCCCCACACAGACTCTGGGCGCATTTAAGATGGCTGCTGCAGCACGAGACACTTCTTCACAGCGCCCCCAGCAGCCTCACTCACATGGCGGCATCTCAAGCAGCGAGACACTGCAGGAGGCTATGGATGTCACTGCAGCCAAGAACCTGGAGCCGGACAGCTCCCATGCCAAAATTGCGCAAGCGGTGGCTGCTCTGCTCTCTCCCACAATCACGGCAGCGGTAACCAGGTCGGTAGCTGAGGGTATACAGCAGCTGAGGAGGGAGATAGGAGAACACTCACAGAGACTAACAGATGTGGAACAGCGTGTATCCTCAGTGGAGGATGATCAGTATAACATGAATGCGGCACTGGAAAAGTTTATCCAGGATCAACAGCATATGCACGATCGTTTAGAAGACCCCGAGAATCGTTCCAGGAGGAACAATTTAAGAATCATTGGCCTCCCTGAATCCTTTAAACAGGGCTCTTTAATTGATCTTTTCACCTCCATCCTTCCCGAGGCCCTCAGTATTAACCACAGATGCACAGTGGAAAGAGCCCACAGGATTGAAGCCCCAGCCGACGATCGGAAGCGCCCAGTGATAGCTAAATATCTAAACTATGCGGAAGCGCCCAGTGATAGCTAAATATCTAAACTATGCGGACCCTTCGGACATTTTGCAAAGCTTCCGCAAAGCCCGGTCAGTGGTGATAGAGGGACACAAATTGTTAATCTTTGCAGATTACTGAGTGGAAGTGTCCCCTAAATGCAAGGAATTTCAACCTGTATGTGCGGAACTGTACAAAAGGGGCATACGTTTCACTTTAGCGTATCCAGCAGTTCTGCGCCTGCAACCCCCGGAAGGGGAACAAATCATTTTGCAGTCTCTAGATAAGGTGAATGCTTTCCTTCAATCGCTCCCACCCAGCCACACCGCATCAGAATCTTACGCGGATAAGGTCAAGCACAGGCCACGGGAACAGAGGAGCCCCAGGAAGGACCCCCCCAAGCGTCTGAAACCATCTGCTTTGCTAGATCAACCGGAACATAGTTGAACACTGCAGGACGCAACTATTATGGTTCCTTTGTTTTTTTTTGTTTTTTGTGCTGCCATGCTGTTTAGGAGACTCTGCCTCCTGGAAATCTCAGGATCTCGGGCATGGCTTTCAATGACTTCTCCAATTAAGGTTTAACAGGGCCTCTGGTCATCATTGATTGAGCAACACGTTTTCACTGGGCCCTCTAGGCTAAGTTATCACTGAATGTTATTTTCTCAGTTACTGTTTATAAGCTCTGATTTATGTCTATCTCTCCTTTGGGAGTGCTTCTCTTATGCAATTTCATTGTGGGTTTAGATCAATATGGCCATTCCTAAGGTTAATTATGGTCAAAGAAGAGCTGTGTCTCTTCCCCTTGACATGGCTGGCGGTTTTTCCGGTGGTGAAATTGCATACAGAAAAAAGTGAAGTCCTACGCTGTTTTGTTTAATCTTGTTTTTGTTAATTTTTGTTCTTTCTTTTCCTTTTCCCATTATCTTACACCTTACTTTCCTAGGAAGAGTTGGTTCCGCCAATCTTGTGACCGGGATCCCGAACTAAAACACCTCACTCTGACCTTGATCTCCCCTGGGCAGGTAAATTCCCCCTACGATCTCATGCAACTTATCCCTCGGCCATTTTTCAATGCATGCGATTCGAATAACATCATGGAATGTTAAGGGACTTTGTTCCCCGATAAAACGTATGAAGATTCTCAGGCATCTAAAGGAGGTTGAAATCTGACATAGCCTTACTTCAGGAAACACATTTAACAGATCGCGACTTTTTTCGCATTAAAAAGCTCTGGGTGGGGGGCCCTTGATGGGCTCAGCCTCCCAGGGCCGTAAAGCAGGTACACTAAGGCCTTGTACACACGAGGGGATATCCGATGAAAACGCTCCTCCGGACCGTTTCCATCGGATATGTCTGCTGGCGGATTTTGATCTGATGGCTGTACACACCATCAGATCAAAATCCCCGCAGAAAACATCCGCTGTGACGTGTCTGCGCCGTCACCGCGACGGTGACGCTGCGACGTGCGCGACCCTGGAAGGTAAATACTTCCACGCATGTGTCAAATCATTTCGACGCATACGAGGGATGGGGATCGGACGGACTTATCCGGTGAGTCTGTACAGACGACCGGATAAGTCCGAAGGACAGGTTTCCAGCGGATAGATTTCTTAGCATGCCAAGAAATTTTTATGCTCTGGAAAACCGTCGGCTGGACAAATGTCCGCTGGAAAATGTCCGCTAGGCCCTACACACGACCGGATCTATCTGCTGGAACTGATCCGCAGATAAATACCAGCGGACAGATCCGGTCGTGTGTACGGGGCCTTATACCTTTACACAAGAACCTGACATGATCTAGTTTCAGTCAACAAAGATGAGGAAGGTAGGTTTGTGTTCATTCATCTTAAGTTTACAACGGGTGACATTAGGCTGACCAACGTTTATGCACCTAACTCCCCTGACCAGGCCTACTTTACTGATTTAACGTCCAAATTAGCAAATGACTAACGTCCCTCACCTCATCGGGGGGGACTTTAATTTGACCTTTAGCGACCAAGAGAATAGATCTAGATCCCACCCTCTTCCAAAACCAAGAAGGCTAGATCACCACACTCACCTTTACTATATGGCTCAGGCCCTAAGGTTTCATAGATGTATGGAGGTTGCAACACCCTCTTGATAAGGAATTCACTTTTTTCTCCCCAGTGCATCACTCTTTTGCTAGACTCGACTACTTCCTTTCCACCCACTCTTTACTCCACAAGGTTGAAGAGTAGTGCATTCACGATATGGTCATATCAGACCACTATCCTATATCGGTTACCCTTACCAATCTACAGATCCATTTTGACTATAGACAGTGGAGGTTCCCGAAGTACTCAAATCTCAATGAAAATTTCAAACAAATGTTATCCGAGGCATGGTCAGCCTACTCCCAAAACAATGAGCGACATAAGGACAATTCTAATCTGTTTTGGGAAGCTGGTAAATCCTTCATGAGAGGAAAGATTATTTCCTTTGTGTCGGCCTATAAGAAAGACACTCAAAATAAATATTTAGAGGCCAGCAATAGGGTGCAAGCAGCTCAAGCTCGCCTAAATGATCATAACTCAGCCGAAAACTGCAGGTTGTGGTTGGAAGCTGAGGACCTTTTTGACACATGGGCAGAAAGGGTGGAACAGGTGAGAATGTCTTCAGCAAAATTACACTATCACAAATACGGGAATAAGGCAGGAAAACGTTTGGCAAATCTCACCAAAGGTACATATATCCCCACACATATATCGGCACTTTACAACCCGGATGGGTCACTGTCCACATCCCCCAGAATCATTAATAAGACGCTAGAAACGTTCTATACCAACCTATATGCCCAGGAATCAATAGACGTGGAGGTAGCTCTTTGATGGCTAGATTCTTCTATACTACCCCATATGAATCCAGACCACGTGAAATTAAACGCCCCAATTACGGAACAAGAACTTATGGTTGTCATCCAAGGCCTCTCAAATGGTAAAGCCCCAGGTCCGGATGGGTATACACCCAAATTTTATAAAATGCTACGAGAGGATATTGCCCCATCCCTGCTAGCGGTGTACAATTCCATCTGGGACGGAGGTCGCCTTATCTCCCGACTGGACATCAAGCTAACATTAAACTTATGGGAGAAAACAGTGCAGCGCTGGACAAAAACGTGAAATCAAATGTGTGAAATAAATGTGGAATATGACAAATTAAGTAATAAACCATAAGTGAATAAATAAATAAAGTGACAAACCAGCAAAATCTTATGTCGCAATTGTCCACTAGGTGAGTGGACAACTGCGGTAAGTGATGCGATGACTAAAGGGCTGCAACACACGCACTGCGCATGCGCTAACGGCCCAAGGTGGTTTGTTTTAACATACGGAGTTTAATCCTTGCAAGGACCCTGTATTTGCTCCCTTTGTATGGGAATTTTATGGAACTTTTTTAACTAAATAAATTTACATCAAGACGCCTAAACTATGGGAATGTTTCCTTTTTCCTCCTTATGTGATGCCTGCTGATTTCCGCCAACACACACTTTTGTGAGTGCTGTCACCACTGATCTACACGAGGAGCTGTGGAGCTGGGGATCCTGACATCTGACCCGTGAGGGATATCGATCCATTCCTACCATCTTAAGGGACAACTGTCTCCCATCACGCCTGTTCAGACCCCTCCTGAGAAGGTGGGGTCGCAGGCTCTCTGGTAAGCCTTCAATTCTTTTGGTGTGGTATCTTCTGTGGATCGCTTTCTTCTATCTCCACCTGTGGACTCTTATTGGATCTTCACTTCCTTACCATCTTTATTGGAGGGGGCTAATAACCCCTAATCCCCCCTGTGGACTTTATATTTTATATTTTTTTATTTATTTATTTATTTTTCCATACACTCTTGTGGATTTGCACTGCATTAGTTATTAATTTACTGTGCACTATTATTAATATTTTTATTATTTTGCTTTGATGTGGCACAGTATATATCAAGTCGGTGGACTACTGTGAGAGGATTTACTGGTTCACTGCGGTATCATATTTCCGCTATCTTTTGATTTAGTTATCACATCACTTACCTTAACGGTTTAGTCATCACATCACTTACCGCAGTTGTCCACTCACCTAGCCTAGTGGACAATTGCGACATAAGATTTTGCTGGTTTGTCACTTTATTTATTTATTCACTTATGGTTTATTACTTAATTTGTCATATTCCACATTTATTTCACACATTTGATTTCACGTTTTTGTCCAGCGCTGCACTGTTTTCTCCCACACGTTCCATTGTTTTCCATATCTAAGCATTAGTAGCTGCAGGATGTCCCTCCCAGGACCCACCCTTAATTGCTTAACATATTCATTTCATCTAGCGCAGATTCCCCCATCCCACATTCCCTTCCTATACCAACATTAAACTTATGTAAATAAATAGTTGGATATCATCTGATGATATCCAACTTCGGATGAAACATGTCAGGCTGGCTGATACCGGCACTTTGAGAGCCACAGATTTTTTATGTCATGATGATCTTTGTACACCTGTAAGTAGACTACAATGAATTTTAGTATGTTTTATCTTACGGGCTTTACTATTGTTGATTTCGTTCTCTTCATTGGTTAATTCCATGTGATGATTGCACAATATATCCATCAATTGTCCGAGTCTTGGAATTTCTTGATGTTATGCTGATCGATCCATCTGGTTTGGAATATCGTTTCCCGATTAACCCTCTGCATTGTATGATTACAACGCCTGTTGCCTTTACCATCTGGTAAGCTGATTATTAGCACGTGGTGTGGTGTGTTCTGTCTATGTTCACACCGAAGCTGTGGTGGAGGTCTTCTATCAGCTCTATCAACTTTCCCCTGCATTGATTTATACTTGGACTGTCACTTTATATCATTTGAGCGCTGCACTATTTATTTACATGTTTTTGTTTGCTGAATCCACAGACTGTGCTAGCTGCTTTTTCATATAATACATTGGTTCACTTTTAGTTAGTGCAGATATTTGTTCACATTGTTTACATAACATTAAACTTATAGCCAAAAAAGGTAAAGACCCGAAGGATCCTGGATCCTACCGTCCTATATCTTTGCTTAAAGAAGAGTTCCACCCAAATTTGGAACTTCCTCTTAACCCTCTCCTCTCCCCCTTACATGCCACATTTGGCATGTCATTTTTTTGGGGGGGGGAGTGGGGGCTTCAGGAGGAGTGGGACTTCCTGTCCCACTTCCTCCTTCCGGGTAGACGATTAAGCCTAATCGCCTAGGCAATTAAGCTTAATCACCTACAGGAAGGGGCTGCTGTAGGCGATCGCCCAGGACACGTGACAGGTCCTCGGCGATCACCTGTCCAATCAGACGGCACCGCGCCGCTGGCGCATGCGCAGTGCTGCTCGCGCATGCGCAGTGGGTGCCCGGCCGTGAAGCCGAAAGCTGTCACGGCCGGGTGCCCACACTGAGCATGAAGACGCCGGCCAGTGAGGGGGGGCGAGGAGCGGAGCCCCGTCCGGCGCATCGCTGGAGCCGTGGAGCAGGTAAGTGTCGGTTTATTAAAAGCCAGCAGCTACACTTTTTGTAGCTGCTGACTTTTAATAAACTTACAAAATGGGTGGAAAACCCCATTAATGTAGATTCCAAAAACCTGTCCAAGATAGTTGCCTCTCGATTGGCGAAATTCATGCCCTCCCTTATTCATCATACACAATCAGGTTTCACTAAGGGCAGATCGGTATCTTCAAATCTGAGAAAGGTTCTGTCCGCCTTAGAATATTCAAAGCAACATCCATTAACTAATACAGCTATAATCACCCTTGATGCCGAAAAGGCTTTTGACAATGTAAGTTTTCAATGGTTGTCCCTGGTAATGAAAAAATTAGGACTATCGGGCCCTTTCTTTCATTTCATTCAAAATCTATACTTGGCTCCATCAGCCACAGTTATAGCCGCAGGTGTACAATCAAGCCCCATAAGATTGTTCAAAGGCACACGACAGGGTTGCCCCTATCCCCCCTGCTCTTCAATTTAGCCATCGAACCCTTATCAAGGTACCTTAGCGCCACCTCCTCCATACATGGAATCCCTTTTGAACGAGAAGACATAAAGGTCGCTCTTTTTGCGGATGATATATTGGTATTTTCCACCGCTCCCCAAACTGACATCCCCGCAATCCAATCCATATTTGATTCCCTTCGCAAATGTTCTGGCCTGAGGATAAATTTTGCCAAGAGTGAAATTCTTCCTCTTAGTTCAATACCTTCACGCTCCTGGCTGCCGTCCTCCCCTTTTCACATTAATGAAAAATACATTACCTATTTAGGCATAAAGATTGGTAGGGAACCCTCTTCTCTCTACTCTCTCAACTATCCTCCTCTTATTTCAAAAATTGTGGGTGAATTGGAGATGTGGTCCAACTTGCCGCTGTCGCTTTTCAGGAGGTGTGCACCTTTCAAAATGGTCAGTTTTGCCCACCTTTTATATCCTCTACAAACATTACCGTTGTTACTAAAACACAAAGATATTCAGATCATACACAAGGCAATTGTAAATTTCCTATGGAAAAAGGGCAAACCAAGAGTGGCATTGACCAAGCTGTTTCTCCTGAGGAGCGAGGGCGGTACCAACCTTCCAAATATTAGGGTTTACAATCTAGCTTGCTTACTGAGAATAGGTCTGGACTGGATCTTACAGTCTTCTAGGTTTTCCAACTATGCTCTAGAATCAAACATGGTCAGCCCCTTCAATTTAGCTGCCCTTCTACATAGCTCACTACAAAAAATCCCAAGTCCCATCAAACAGAGCTTACTATTCAGGAAATACGATAGTGGCCTGGAGGGAGGTCCGGAAAAAGCTGGGCCTGTCACCTTTCATATCCAAATTTCTCCCAATCCAAGCCAACCCAATGTTCCCACTCGGTCTGCAATATGAGCCTTTTTCCAAATGTAGAGACAAAGGGCTAATAAATGCCTCTTCGTTTTACACTGAGGAAAATGCCCTTAAATCCTTTGGGCCAGATCCTCAAAAGAGATACTCCGACTTAACTGCTGCTCAGTCTGTGTGTAACTTTGGAAACGATCCTCAAAAGGCTTTTTCCAAAGTTAGACAGAAGATCCGGCATGTGTAATTGAATTACACTGCCTAATTTTAGGATGCAGTACCGCATCCGCCGCTGGGGGCATTTCGAGTCGAAATGCCGTTGCTAGTATGCAAATTAGCACTTAAGGCGATCCACAAAGCTTTCTAGCTTCCTTTTTGCGCCGTAAGTGTTATTTTGCAAGTGTAAAATTAGGGCTCGTTCTACAAAGTGTAAACTAGTTACACCTTGTAAAAGCCCATTCCAGCGACGGCATTTGGTATGCTTTCCCGAGGGAGAACTCCACGGCAATTTGTAAAAAACAAAACCGGCATGGGTTCCCCCCCAGGAGCATACCAGGCCCTTAGGTCTGGTATGGGTTGTAAGGGGACCCCCCCTACGCCGAAAAATTGACGTAGGGGGTCCCCCTACAATCCATACCAGAACCGTATCCAAAGCACGCTACCCGGCCGGCCAGGAAGGGAGTGGGGACGAGCGAGCGCCCCCCCCCCTCCTGAGCCGTGCCAGGCCGCGTGCCCTCAACATGGGGGGGTTGGGTGCTCTGGGGCAGGGGGGCGCACTGCGGGCCCCCCCACCCCAGAGCACCCTGTCCCCATGTTGATGAGGACAGGACCTCTTCCCGACAACCCTTGCCATTGGTTGTCGGGGTCTGCGGGCGGAGGCTTATCGGAATCTGGGAGTCCCCTTTAATAAGGGGGCCCCCAGATACCGGCCCCCCACCCTAAGTGAATGGATATGGGGTACATCGTACCCCTATCCATTCACCTGGAGGCAAAAAGTAAAAGTTAATAAACACACAACAGAAGGCTTTTTAAAATATTTTATTATTCTGCTCCGGACGCCCCCCCTGTCTTCGTTATTAGCTCAATTACCAGGGGGGGCTTCTTCTTCCGCTCTCCGGGGGTCTTCTCCGCTCTCCGGGGGGGGTTTCTTCTCCGCTCTCCGGGGGGGGCTTCTCCGGACTCCGGGGGGGGCTTCTTCCATCTTCTCCCCTCTTCCGCTCTTGACTCGGCGAACCCCGGTTCTTCTGCAGCTCTCCGGTGCCTTCTTCTTCAGCGCTGGCTGCCTGCTATGTTTGTGTGTTAGCTCGATTTCAAACAGGCAGCCAGCGCGGTCTTCTGTGGCGTCAGGGTCTTCTGGTCTTCTGTTCTTCCGATGTTGTCCGCGTCGCCTGTTGTCGCTGTAATGATGGAAGCGCGCCTTGCATCCCATTTATATAGGCATCACCGTCCCATCATGCTCCGGTAGGTACCCACGTGGTGGGTGCACGTGGGTAGGCACCCACCACGTGGGTACCTGCCGGAGCATGATGGGACGGTGATGCCTATATAAATGGGATGCAAGGCGCGCTTCCATCATTACAGCGACAACAGGCGACGAGGCAACATCGGAAGAACAGAAGACCAGAAGACCCTGACGCCACAGAAGACCGCGCTGGCTGCCTGTTTGAAATCGAGCTAACACACAAACATAGCAGGCAGCCAGCGCTGAAGAAGAAGGCACCGGAGAGCTGCAGAAGAACCGGGGTTCGCCGAGTCAAGAGCGGAAGAGGGGAGAAGATGGAAGAAGCCCCCCGGAGTCCGGAGAAGCCCCCCCGGAGTCCGGAGAAGCCCCCCCCGGAGAGCGGAAGACCCCCGGAGAGCGGAAGACCCCCGGAGAGCGGAAGAAGAAGCCCCCCCTGGTAATTGAGCTAATAACGAAGACAGGGGGGGCGTCCGGAGCAGAATAATAAAATATTTTAAAAAGCCTTGTGTTGTGTGTTTATTAACTTTTACTTTTTGCCTCCAGGTGAATGGATAGGGGTACGATGTACCCCATATCCATTCACTTAGGGTGGGGGGCCGGTATCTGGGGGCCCCCTTATTAAAGGGGACTCCCAGATTCCGATAAGCCTCCGCCCGCAGACCCCGACAACCAATGGCAAGGGTTGTCGGGAAGAGGTCCTGTCCTCATCAACATGGGGACAGGGTGCTCTGGGGTGGGGGGGCCCGCAGTGCGCCCCCCTGCCCCAGAGCACCCAACCCCCCCATGTTGAGGGCACGCGGCCTGGCACGGCTCAGGAGGGGGGGGGGCGCTCGCTCGTCCCCACTCCCTTCCTGGCCGGCCGGGTAGCGTGCTTTGGATACGGGTCTGGTATGGATTGTAGGGGGACCCCCTACGTCAATTTTTCGGCGTGGGGGGGGTCTCCTTACAACCCATGCCAGACCTAAGGGCCTGGTATGCTCCTGGGGGGGAACCCATGCCGGTTTTTTCTTTGAAAATTGGCATGGAGTTCTCCCTCAGGAATGCATGCCGCTGTCATTTTTTTTTTCCCCGACGCAACTTTAAGCCGTCGCGATCCTCAAAACTCGGCGTAACGTAACTTCGCGCATGCGCAGTACGGCCGGCGCGGGAGCGCGCCTCATTTAAATGGGACTCGCCCCATTTGAATAGGAACGCCTTGTGCCGGCGGAATTTTAGTTACACAGCCTGAAATTTCTAGATAAGTGCTTTGTGGATCAGGCACTTAGGTAGAAACTTTAAGGCAGTGTAACTTAAATTGGATTTTTTAAGTTACGTCAGGTTTTTGTGGATCTGGCCCTTTATGCTCATTAAGGAAGAATTCAACTTGCCTCCTCACCACTTTTTGCATGTCATGATTTCAACCTTCTCTTATTGACAAGCTAATTGCTGATAATCGTTATTCCATCTCAGATATCTATCATCCACTGAACGGAAAATTTACGAAGCCATTACACAATACATCAATGTCTTCCTGGTTGAAAGATTTGCCAATCCATGCAGACTTGGACAACATCCTTGCAGGTTATCAGTTGACTAACTGCATCACCCCATGTGAATCTTGGAGGGAAACCCAGTTTAAAATAATGCATAGAGCCTATTACCCATTCTCGATGAGCCATCCCTCTAGTACAGGGCCTACTAGTCCATGGTGTTCATTACACAAACCGTCTTTACTTCACCGTCTCTGGTCCTGTCCAAAGATTGAAACTTACTGGTCCTCGATCCTCCAATTTATTCACAGTGTTACAGGATTTTTACCTGACAATGAACCTATGCTTTTATTGTTTGGCTTTCCACCGCTCAGCGGAAATCCCTTGACGACTCTCAAAATTATTTCTCAAGGCTTCTTTCATTGGACACTTTTTGAACTCCTCATTGCCCGAAGGAATATATTATTCAACTGGATTTCTTCCACTCCCTCGACCCTATCTGGAAGAATTAAGATTCTACTTTTTAGAGAGAAACTGGATTCTAAGTCCCATCCTACACGGCTGTGTAAAAAAAATTGACAAGAAATGGTCACCTTTTATCGACCAATGCCCGACGTCCTCGGAAAAGAACTGCCGACAGAAAGACAGAAAGAAGAAGAAGGAAGAAGGGCCAACCCTCCTGCGATCCCGAGAGAGAAAAAAAAGACGGATGGTGGGAGGCCAAAGTCCAGAGTTAGAGTGCCTGCACCCCTACCCATGAAGAGGCCATGCACTGCAGCCAGCTAGTTCCCCGCCACTAGGCCCAAAGCCTGCAGCACAAAGCATCGCAAGTCAGCACAAAGCATCGCAAGTCAGAATAGAGCATCAGATCCAGAAAGACAAGTCTCCTTTAAGACTGATATTTGTTCCAGCAACCTACAGATCACAGTATCCTGCTCTTCAGAATAAGGTCAGAGCTTTCTTTTATTACCATCATTGCACATTTTCGTGTTCAGGAATAAAAGGACTGTAAGTTTAAGACAAGGGACAGTTTGTAGTATAAGGACTCTAAAGTATTTAAAGTGAAAGTAATTTTACTCTCTGCATCTTTTGCTATTGCATTTAAAGTGAAAGTCTCCTTAATAGTCGTATTGATTGCTATAACACTTAAAGTAAAAATGTCTAAGTCTAGTATTGCCATGCCATTGTTAGAAGATACAAAGATAGATAAGATAGAAGGTGAAGAGCAAGTGAACCTGTTTGAGGTAGAAGAGTCTGATGCAACATTAAAAAGGAAAAAAAAAAAGTTTACCAGAATGTATAAGTGGAAATCCAGGGCCGCCATCAGGGGGGTACAGGCAGTACACATGTAAGGGACCCAGTGGTCCCCAGGGGCCTGGATGGCATCCCCTTTTTTTATATCATTTTTTTCTATTAATTTTACTTTTTGTTCATCAGCACCCAAAGCCACCCTGATCTCTAAGGGACCCCCTTTATATATATATATATATATATATATATATATATATATATATATATATATATATATATATATATATATATATATAATTTGTCAGCACCCAAAGCCCCCCCGACCTCTAAGGGGCCCAGTGGTCCCCATGGGGCCCGGATGGCATCCCCCTTTTTTTTTGCAACACTCCCCCCCCCCCCCGATTCTCACCCCATCCTTTCTCTGCTTCAATGAGCCCATGCTTGAAGCTGTGTAAGGGGCCCCAAAATTCCTGATGGCGGCCCTGTGAAAATCTTACATTAAAGATGTTTGTAGAAAGCTAAAGCAAGAAAGTATAAAAGGAAACTTGAGTGATATACAGGTGATACTCGAAAAATTTGAATATTGTGCAAAAGTTCATTTATTTCACTAGTGAAAACTTAAAAAGGTGAAACTAATATATGAGATAGTTCAAGCCGTGATTTGTCATAATTGTGAGGATTATGGATTACAGCTCATGAAAACCCCAAATCCACAAGCTCAGAAAATTAGAATTTTGTGAAAAGGTGCAATATTCTAGGCTCAAAATGTCCCACTCTAATCAGCTAATTAAGCCATAACACCTGCAAGGGGTTCCTGAGCCTTTAAATGGTCTCTCAGTCTGGTTCAGTAGGAATCACAATCATGGGAAAGACTGAGCTGACAGTTGTGCAGAAAACCATCATTGACATAAGGAGGGAAAGCCTCAAAAAGGTAATTGCAAAAGAAGTTGAATGTTCCCAAAGTGCTGTATCAAAGCACATTAATAGAAAGTTATGTGGAAGGGAAAAGTGTGGAAGAAAAATGTGCACAAGCAGCAGGGATGATGGCAGCCTGCAGAGGATTGTCAGGAAAAGGCCATTCAAAAGTGTTGGGGACTTTCACAAGGAGTGGACTAAGGCTGGAGTCAGTGCATCAAGAGCCACCACACACAGACGGATCCTGGACATGGGCTTCAAATGTTGTATACCTCTTGTCAGGCCACTCCTGAACAACAAACAACATCAGAAGCATCTTACCTGGGCTAAAGAAAAACACACCTGGTCTGTTGCTCAGTGGTCCAAAGTCCTCTTTTCTGATGAAAGCAAATTTTGCATTTCATTTGGAAACCAAGGAGCCGAGGTATGGAGAAGAATGAAGAGGCACACACTGCCAGATGCTTGATGTCCAGTGTGAAGTTTCCACAGACTGTGTTGATTTGGGGAGCCATGTCATCTGCTGGTGTTGGTCCACTGTGCTTCATTAAGTCCGGGATCACCGCAGCCGCCTACCAGGAGATTTTGGAGCACTTCATGCTTCCTTCCACAGACGAGCTCTATGGGGATGCAGACTTTATTTTCCAGCAGGACTTGGAACCTGCCCACACTGCCAAAAGCACCACAACCTTGTTCAATGACCATGGGATTACTGTGCTTGATTGGCCAGCAAACTCGCCTGACCTGAACCCCATAGAGAATCTATGGGGCATTGCCAAGAGAAAGATGAGAGACATGAGACCGAACAATGCAGAAGAGCTGAAGGCCGCTGTTGAAGCATCCTGATCTTCCATAACTCCTCAGCAGTGCGACAGGCTGATCGCTTCCATGCTACGCCACATTGAGGCAGTAATTGCTGCAAAAGGGGCCCAAACCAAGTACTGAGTACATATGCATGCTTATACTTTTCAGAGATCCGATATTGTTCTGTGTACAATCCTTGTTTTATTGATCGAATGTAATATTCAAATTTTCGGAGATTGTGGATTTGGGGTTTTCGTGAGCTGTAAACCATAATCAAAACAATTATGACAAATCACGGCTTGAACTATCTTGCTTTGCATGTAAATGCATCTCTTTCATATATTAGTTTCACCTTTTAAGTTGCATTAGTGAAATAAATTAATTTTTGCACGATATTAAAATTTTTCGAGTATTGCCAGTAATCAAGACGGTAGAAGAATCTGAATCAGAGCTTATAGCAGCATATGTCAATCTGCAGTTATCTACAACACCTCCCCAGGATATTGTAAGGAACATGGACACATGTACTACAGTCACTAAAGATTTAGTAAAGCTCATGAGAGAACTATCATTTGAAGCTAACTATAATGAAGTTAAGGCAAGAAAGAGAATAAACAAGCTTTTTATGAGAGACTATGCTAGGTCCTTAGGAGGAACCACAATCACAAGTAGGACTTCTTCCGCTAGCAGAAGTGCCGGTAACATATCAGAGTCCTTAAGTACTTTAACCACTTAAGACCCGGACCAATATGCAGGTTAAAGCGGATGTTCCATTACAAAAAAAAATAAAAATAAAAGTCAGCAGCTACTAACACTGGAGCTGCTGACTTTTAATAAGGACACTTACCTGTCCTAGCCGCCAACGAGGTTGGCCCCCGCCGAGGCCTATCCTCGATCCTGGCAGCTCCAAGCGCCGCCATCCACAGTAAGGGAAACAGGCAGTGAAGCCGTTCGGCTTCACTGCCCGTTTCCTACTGCGCATGCGCGAGCAGCGCAGCGCTTTGTGAATGGGACGGCTGCTTTCTGGGACACACACAGTTCCCAGAATGCAGCGCGCCCCATTCACTAGAAGACATCGAGTGTAGGAGGAGGAAGAGAATCCGCCGGAGGATGAAGAGGCAGATTCAGCACTTCCGCATAGCATCAGCTATTTAGGGTAAGTAATTTTTTTTTTTTTTTTTTTAGATTTCTGGTGTAAATTCTTTTTTCAGGTGGAACCTCCACTATAAGGACCTGGCCCCTTTTTGCGATTTGGCACTGCGTCGCATTAACTGACAATTGCACGGTCGTGCAACGTGGCTCCTAAACAAAATTGGCGTCCTTCTTTTTCCCACAAATAGAGCTTTCTTTTGGTGGTATTTGATCACCTCTGCGTTTATTTTTTTGCGTTATAAACAAAAATAGAGTGACAATTTTGAAAAAAATGCATTTAACTTTTTGCTATAATAAATATCCCCAAAAAATATATAACATTTTTTTTCCCTCAGTTTAGGCCGATACGTATTCTTCTACTTATATTTGGTAAAAAAACAAAAACGCAATAAGCGTTTGATTGGTTTGCGCAAAATAGGGGTGTCATGTACCAGATGTGACCAGAACTGTGTGGCTAGCAACAGAGGAACACCAAACACATATAAGTGAAAATATAATGATTTATTTAGGTAACTGAATAATATAAATACAACCACCTCCAATATGACACAGTGCAACAAACCAACCAACAGACAGAGACCTACAAATAACAATAGACAGATATGTACAATGAATGGGAAATGCCAAAATCATAAACAATAGCCAGACCAGGGTCATACACAGCAGGTCGACAGATGGACAAAGGGATATTCCAGAAACATAAACATTAGCCAGGCCAAGATCATACACAGGGAGATCAGCAGATGGGGTAAGGAACACAGGACAGGAAGTGGATGAATGGTCAGGACAGGGAGACAGGATCAGGAATTTAGGTAGCAGATTTAAGGAACAGGTTCAGATAATCAGGCAGAAGGTACAGATCAGGGCACAAGGATGATACCAGGGCAAGGTATGTTTGCACTTGCCGGGTATTTATAGGAATGCCTGTAATTGGCCTCAAATCACACCTGAGCGCAAAAGGTGCTGTCTGCTCCACACTGCTTGGATCCATCTGCTGGTGGACGCCAGTACTGTGGCCCAAGGATGACATAACACCAGCAGGGAGAAGTTCCCCTGACAGTTCAAAACTGCCAGGAGACACCTGCTGGTGGACCCCAGTACTGCATGGCAAATGATAGATATTACCAGCGGATGGAACCTTTCCTGAAAAGGGAATAGTTTTATGGCATTTTTATAAAAAACATTTTTTACTATTAATGGCGGCGATCAGCGTTTTTTTTTTTTCGGGACATATCGGACACTTTTGACACATTTTTAGGACCATTGTCATTTTCACAGCGAAAAGTGCTATACAAATGCACTGATTACTGTGAAAATTACAATGGCAGTGAAGGGGTTAACCACTAGGGGGGCGCTAAGGGGAGCGTGGCTGGATGTGTGACATCACTGATCATAGTTCCCTATATCAGGGAACAGACGATCAGGGACACTGCCACAGAGAAGAAACGGGGAAGGTTACACTCACCTTTCCCCGTTCTTCAGCTCCTGTGACCGATCGTGGGACACTGGTGGCGATCGGGTCCACAGGTCCCGCGGGCGCGGTCACGGAGCTTCAGACCGGTTTGCGAACACGCGCGCCACACGGCTGGGCTCTTAAAGGCGACATACCTGTACGTGCCTGTGCCCAGCTGTGCCATTCTGCCAAAGTATATCTGCGTTAGGTGGTCCTTAAGTGGTTAATAGTCAAAAGAAAGGAACTTTTCGAACAACTTGCTGTCAAGAGAGCAGAAATTGAGATGGAATCTGCCATTGAGGCACAGCGTCTACGAGTAGCAGGAATTGAAAGGCTGAAGGCAGTTAAGATTATAGAAGCCAGATTAAGAATACACGAAGAGCATATGAATAGTAATCATAAGTCCAAATCTGTACTAAGTGAAGATGCAGACTCCTACTTCCTTTCATATGCCCAGGAGAATGGAAGGAAATCACCAGTATGAAATTAAGAAAAATGGTCATTGCCTTTCCATCCCTGCTCAGAAAGACAAAGAGAGAGACCTCACCCAAAAATAAAACAGAATTATTATGTTCCTAGATGTCACTGCAATGATCAGGAGAATGTTGCGACTACTGTCCCAGCAAGATGACAGAACAGTCCCAGCAAGACTTCCTGCTCCAGAACCTACTATATTTTCAGGAGACATACTGAAGTTCATAGAGTGGAAGGCAAGTTTTGAAATGATCATTGAGCATCATTGCTCCAGGCCAGTTGACAAGTTATTCTACCTTCAGAAATATATTGGTGGAGAAGCAAAGCTCTTGAAGGTAACTTCTATAGAACAGACGAAGAAGCCTACAAGCAAGCGTGGGAAAAGTTAAATGCAAGATATGGTCATCCTTTTAGTACAGAGAGCTTTTAGGGAGAAATTGAATAACTGGCCCAAAATAGGTCCTAAAGAACACTTCAAACTCCGAGAGTATGATGACTTCCTGCATGTATGCAGCAATGCCATCCCACATGTACAAGGACTATAAGTACTGAATGACTATCTAGAAAACCACAGGATTCTAGTTAAGCTACCTGAAGAAGCGTCTTCTAGATGGAATCATTATGTGACTGAACAGTTAGATCTAAGAAAGAACTTCCCAAGTTTTGAAAAGTTCTGAGTTTGTTAATAAGGAAGCACGAATAGGATGTAATCCAGTAACAGCATCTTATGACTTAAAATCCTTAGAAGAAAGGCCTGAGAGAGATATAAGACGTGCAAGAGCAACTATTTTTGCAACTGACACAACCACTAAAGGTCTAGATACCTACGAGAGCAAGTTCAAAGTCACTACTGGGATCAGTAGAGAGACAGAACCGACAAATCCTCAGGCTACTTTTAAGTGTATGTTCTGTGGAGAGAACCACTCTATACACAAGTGCCAACAATTGAAGGAGTAATCCCCAAATGAAAAGAAAAGGTTTGTACTTGTTAACCAACTGTGTTTTGGGTGCCTAAGAAAATGCCATATTACTAAGGAGTGTAGGAAAAGAGCCACATAAATCCTCATTCATGTTAGCCTGGGAGGATGATTTCGAATTTCAGTGGAGCCTGGAGACCTGGCAGTCGGCTGTAACCCGTGCGTATAAAGGTGTTATCAATACTTCCCTTACTGAAGCGAGTTTAAACATTTTGACTAGATGGTATCTCACGCCTTCCAAATTAGCGAAGATTTTCCCTTCTGCTGACCCATTGTGTTTTAAGGGTTGCCAACTTCTGGGCACAATCGCCCATGTTTGGTGGGAATGTCCCAGAATCCGATATTGAACCTTATTACAAGAGTCATGGGTTGCGAGATTCCCAGGTCTCCACAGTTTGTACTTCTTAATGCATGTATACATAGGTCTTCCAAGCATAGTCGTATATTGATCCACTTTATTTTGTTGGGAGCTAAAATCACGCTGGCTAGGGCATGGAAATGCCAGAGAGTTTCAATGAAAGTTCTGATTAGGAAGGTGTCTTGGATCATGGCCCAGGAGAAGTTAGCCAGCATCCTTAATGATACTAAGCCTGCCTTTGAGCAGGTTTGGGGCCCTTGGGCCAATTTCATGGGAATATCCCTGGTTCCAGGTATTCAGCCTACTTAAAAGCCAGATCATTAGTTATGAGTAGTTAGTTGGGCATCCCTCCATCCCCCCCTTTTTCTTTTCCTGCTTCTTCTGGTCTTTCCTTTATTCTGTCTTTGTCTACTATTCTTTTTTTCTTTCAGAGTGACGACTTCTTGATGTTGGGGATCTCCCGGATGATGGTCTGGGGGTTATTGAGCCTTTATGGAATATCCTTCCGGGGGGGGGGGTGGTTGAGCTTCAGCCCTTAGGCATAGCTTGTTCCCTGTGGGGGTGCTGGGGGGTCCATTTTGCCCGCCTGCTAGTGGGTTTGGGTCATTTGTAGCTGTCCCGGGGCTCACTGGTATTGTAGTATTTAGCATGTTTGGGGGACGTTTGAAGCCCAAAGTAATGTCACCTTCATTGATCAAGAAATCTGCAAGAAATTACAAGTGGCTACAGAACCAGTGAAGCTCAAACTCACCACAATGACAGGGAGAAACACATTAGTGAGCAGTCAAAGGGTCAAAGGATTGAGTTAGATGACTTCATTCAAACCTCACATTGGATCTACCTCCAGCTTATACGAAAGGCGATATACCTCTAGATTGAGATCGCATACCTACCTGTGAAACAGACAATAAATGGGAGCACCTATCTGTCATATCTTATCAAATGTCCCCGCTGAAGGAGTTTGGTGTTGGACTGTTGATAAGTTATGATTGTCCCGAAGCTTTCGTACCACGAAGGGTAATCACAGGAGGGAAGGGTGAACCCTACGCTGTTCAAACTGATGTAGGATGGGGCATTGTTGGAGGAAAACAGCAGATTGCAATCTCAAGACAGGTGACAGGATTGTGTCATTGAATATCTGTCCAAGAGTTACCAGCTGTAAGTTCAGCGGCAGTAATCAAGATCCTTGAATCTGACTTTGCAGACATAAGTTCTAAAGAAAAGAGTGTATCCCAAGAAGACATATAATTTTCTATGGGTGATCAGAAGTAAAAATTGTACAAACATTGAGCACTGCCGCCAAGTGTCAAAATTACATACTTGAAAGACTAGCCAGATGTTTAAAATGGAATACAGTCATAAAAGGAGTAGCTCGAATTCAACGTTTGGCAAAGGGAATCAGAAAGAAGGAATCATTGAATGTAGAGGAAAGAATGAAAGCTGAACAAACAAACAGTCATAAGACTCATTTATCAGAGATTCTATAGTGAAGAGTTGAAGAGACTTGGTCAAGAACCCAAAAGTAGCCAAGTAGCTTTAGGTGCAAACTACAGAGCACACATGCAGTACACACCAAGTAGCTTTAGGTGCCAACTACAAAGCACACGTGCAGTACACACCAAGTAGCTTTAGGTACAAACTACAGAGCACACGTGCAGTACACACCAAGTAGCTTTAGGTGCAAACTACAGAGCACACGTGCAGTACACACCAAGTAGCTTTAGGTGCAAACTACAGAGCACACGTGCAGTATACACCAAGTAGCTTTAGGTGCAAACTACAGAGGACACAGGCAATACACCATGTGAGAATACTGCCACTAGCACAATCAACTGCAGGCCAGTAAATTAGGAAGAACTGATCTAGCTAAACTATACAGTGTATAAATATATGTACAACACCTGGGATGTATATATATCCTCTACACACTAACTTTAACTAGCCTGCCTGCTCTATCTACCTAGAAAAAAAAGACACTCTCTCTTAGGCCCCTTTCACATTGAGGAGTTTTTCAGGCGGTACAGCGCTAAAAATAGCGCTGCTATCCCGCCTGAAAAACTCCTTCACTGCAGACTCAATGTGAAAGCCCGAGGGCTTTCACACTGAGGCGATGCGCTGGCGGGAGACAAAAAAATCTCCTGTCAGCAGCATCTTTGGAGCGGTGAGTGGAGAGGCATGTATACCGCTCCTTCCCATTGAAAACAATGGGAAACCGCAGCAATACCGCCCGCAATGCGCCTCTATAGAGGCGCATTGCGGGCGGTATTAACCCTTTATCGGCCGCTAGCGGGGGTTAATACCGCACCGCTAGCGGCCGAATCCCACGGCAATCCCGGCGGTATAACGCCGCTATTTTTAGCGGCGTTATACCGCCACCGCAGCTCCTGCCTCAGTCTGAAAGGGGCCTTAGACAGATCTCTAACCACTGCCGCAACACACTACACTACACAAGGCCAACCTGCAGACGGCCTTTTATACTGTGAGGCGTGTACTAAACTCCCTGAGCCATAATTGGCCAAAGCTACCCTGGCTTTGGCCAATTATGGCTCTCCGTTTTTTGCGCGCTGTGATTGGCCAAGCATGCGGGTCATAGTGCATGCTTGGCCAATCACCAGCCAGCGCACGCAGTGAATTATGGGCCGTGACGCGCCACTCAAATTTTACGCGAACGGCCCGTACTTCGACTCGAACACGAAGCTCATACCTACTCTTATCCACCTGTTGGAGCACACGCTGTGTGGAATAGACAGGACCCCTGAGGCAGAACAGAGGGAGGAAAAGGAGAACGTCCTTAAATCTCAAGGCCCCCCTTTATCCAGACAGTGTTCCTGCTTGCCCGCCTATCACGGAAGAGGAGGGAGGAGGGAGGAGGGAGGAGGAAGGAGAAGGAGGAAGGAGGAAGAGGATTGTGTCAGCATGGAGGTGGAGTCTAGCACTTAGCATCAGCAGCAGTCTTCAAGGGATCAATTACAGTCCCAAGAAACCCATGGACCTGTACGTGGCTGGGACAAGGTGGCTGCAGATCATGTCGTCCTCAGTGACCCAGAGGACTCCGCACCAAATGCCTCAGCAAACCTACGCTGTATGACATGATCAGGCAAAGCCTGGGGAAGGATCCTCGTATTCGTGCTATCAAGGAGAGGGATCATTACTGGCTGGCAACCCTCCTTGATCCACGTTACAAGGGTAAGGTTGCGGACCTTACCTTGCCGGCGCAGAGGGAGCAGAAGATGAAACATCTTCGGGAGGCCTTGCAGAAAGGTCTGTGCAACACGTTACCAGAGACTGGGAGGTTACAAAATCCTGGTCCTGGACAACGTGTTTGTCATGGTAGACGATCCAGCAATTTAGCCATCAATGGCAACGACAGGAGAATTCAGTCCCGACGCATGCGAGTTGGTGTGCGTCTGTGCGTGAGGCGGCATGCGTGGAATGCGCGGCGGGAGCGCGCGCGCCGACGACGTTCTGGCGCCAAGACATGCTATTTTAACAGTCTGGCCCCTCACCATCTTGCTGATCAGTCTACAGCATTCCCTGAAGAATCTGGACCTGCTTATCCGTTTGTTTCCTGTTTACCTGACCCGGCTTCCTGTGACCTCTTCCGCCTGCAGCCTGCCCCTGACCCCGGCTTAATCTGACTACTGATTCTGCTCAACCCCTGGCTCTGTTGTCTGCCTGCCTGATAAACCGACCCGGCCTGGACTTGACTAACCTTTTCGTATCCGTTCCAGTTTCATGATCCGCTAACCTGAACTTGATCCGGTTTGTGCCATCCGCTTGGCTCCTATCCCGCAAGTGCCATATCTCTGTTCCTGTTTGCTGTGGTATCCTGCCAGGACCCTTACAACACCTGCCTGCTTCCACATCCGGTCCGCTAACCTGCTTACCATCAGGCACTTGTACCTCTCTAGACTCTTGACCCTCTGGCTCACATGTGGATTTTCTGAACAGAAGTGGATTCTTTGAACAAAAGTGGTTGAGTTAAAAACCAGGAGTTTTAAACAGGAGTTAAGACAGGAGTCTTCATTATTTTATCAATCACTGACCCAGAACAAGCTTGCAGCTAGTAAAGTTGGAACTCTTGATATATAGATTCAGCGGTGCAGAAGACGCTCTCACCTTAGACTGCTCACCCCAGGGACAGTGAGAGCAGGACGCTCTCAAACGAGTCGGCTCTCCCCAGGGATAGTGCAGCCAGGCAGGGTCTTCCCAGCTCTCGGCTGCTGCAGACACAGCACAAACAACCAGGACTCCAATAGTTTAACACAGGGGTTCATATCCCCCCCACCCCTAGGCAATTGATCCAGGGTTGCACCGATCGCCCGTTGAGGGGTCAGGAAGGATTTTTTTTCCCCGGTCACTGCAGATTGGCACAGCACACCTCGGGTTTTTCGCTTTCCTCTGGACCAATTGGGGAGAGAAGACTCAACGAGTGACGGCTCACTTGGACAGTCTTCCGCCCATCACCATAAAAGTCCCCCCCAATCAACATTACTTCCCTGTGTTTTTTTCTGCGACCATGGGTTACCTAAAATACTCTGCAGAAACCATCCGGGAATTAAAACCATTTGCCTCTATACTCCCAGTTGTCACCAAAAAAGCTCTAAGTAATGAGCGACTGTTGAGAATCAATTGACGATCAACAGTCAAAAACTACACGCAGGTACCCCAGCCCAAGCGCATAATATGCGCTTTGGTCAACACAAGATCGGCAGTAAAACACAGACAAGAAATCTATGATTTCATCCTTCATCACAGAAAGCTGGCTCACAGCCGACTGCAACACCATTCTAACAGAATTGGTGCCAGCAAATTATCGCATTCAAATGCAAAACAGAGTGGGGCAAAGAGGGGGGGCCTGGCGGTGATCCGCAAGACTCACTTCTCGATCACCAAACCAGTCATTCAAAACTCGCTAAGTGTATGTGAAAACCATTGTATCTATATAATAAATAATCCAATGGAATCAGGAAGTCAGGGTTACCTACCCTGCTGGTAATAGTGTGTATGAACCCAGTGATCAACAACACAAGTAGTGATGAACCATAACTTCAAAAGTGATTAAAGTAAATAACAACATTAGTGATATAAAGTCCATGAAGTCCAAAACTAATTTTTGGAAATAAATAGTAAGTCCATATGATGAATAAAGACACCCGTGAAGATTCCAGGAATACTGTAATTAATACACCAAACGTGAATCCTCCACCGATCATGCAGCTGCTTACCAGAAATCTGGGTCCTGCCGGACCACTATCCACATATCTCTCAACCAGAGATTTTGTAAGGCAGTAGTAACTCCTCCACTTGCACTAAACCACTCCGTGCTCAACGAGGGATATAGAAGACAACAAGACAGAGCTCCACATAGCATAAATCCGGGTAGTTTATTTTAAAACAGCAGTAAGCATATATACATACAACTCACATTTAAGTTGAGTAAACCAGCATTTGGCCTGTAACGCCGGCCGGACGTGTCCAGGAACAAAAAAGGCCACTCGTTTGGAGAAATGAAGGGGATGGCGTCCACACGTCACTCACTCCACCCGACGCGTTTCGTGACAAGATCACTTCGTCTCGGGGTACGAGTGGCATGGGACGCCACCCCTTTATATAGGAATACAATATCAATTAATTAGTAAAGCAAATTCACTAACCAAGCCTCGTCCCGGGATTCTCGCATACACCGGAAGTGTATTGATCTACATCCGGGTCACAAGTCAACCGGAAGTCATTACCCATAGGCTACCCGGTGACTCCGCCCATATGGGCGGACACTTGCGGCGTATGTAACATCCACTGCAGCGGGGCGTGGTAGGAACATCCGAGGGGCGGGATTATGATGTCACTGCTCCAAGTTTAAAATAATAAAACAATATAGTTCAACACGTCGGATGGTGGAATATCGAGTGCTGCACACGATCGCAATATACGCGCCACTGAACAACATCCGAACCACCACCCGGCCAGGGAACTGCATATACAAAGACACACTAAATTTGAAATTTAAAATTTAAAATGAATATAAAGGTGCTAGGCTGCATCGTGACGTTATAAACCAAACCTCACTATGAGTCCTTCGCGCATGCGCCCATCCAAGTGATTGCGCTCCACAGAGCGGCTCACGGCGATGACCCTGCACGTCAAAGCACCTCCGCTCCCTCTAAACCAACAGCAGAATAACCTCACTGCATGAGGTGTATAGCTGTTGATAATTGGATCTAGCTATGCTGGACATGCTTTTAGCGCGTCGGTACATATCTTAAAGCCAAAGGGGTATAACCCCTATCTGATTGACATAGTATGAAGAGACTTGGTTCAATAATATTGAATCCATATATAAACATAAAATTTTAGATGAATTCATTAATAAAATTATGTCTTTTGTTGTGTAGGTGACCACACTAGATAAATATAAATAATTATAGATTAAAAATGAAAAAAGTTTTTGTATGAAAATTAATCAAATCTATTATGTGTAACCACCCTAACCAAAAGGGTTATAAATACGTGTTTGTAAATTAATAAATAGAAATGAATCTTATTATATTATGTGGGAGACCACAAAGAACAGAGCACCCTAAATTGGTTCCCAATAATTAGTTGGGTCTCAGTGCGTACACACATCACCCCCAGTGTGGGGTGTTTGAGTAGTGAAACTAAAACTTAAATAAATTAATTATATAAATTGAAAGTGAACAATTTATAATCAATATGTCTCTTGCACCAATATTTCCAAATCCATGTCCAGCAGCGCATCCTTAGTTGTCTCGTTTGTATAGACAATCTGATTGTCTTCAAAGAGGAAAATAAAAGTTTAAAATGTATCATAAACTATAAATCAAGCATTATTTATAAAAGCATTGATGTCGGTGTCCACGTTGAGGCCATAGGGGAGATATGTCCTCAGTCTGTGGATCCATGCCATTTCTGTTTTAGAGATTTCTCTGATTAGAGAACTTCCCCTCCAGTTGGGCTTATATTTGTCAATGCCCACAAACAGAGTTCCTTCTGGGTTTCTATGGTGAACTGAGTCGTAATGTCTCGAAACCGAATGGTTTGGAAAGCCACTTCTTATTTTGGCTATATGCTCGTTCAATCTAGTTTTAAGTTCTCTTTTAGTCCTCCCCACGTACTGTAACCCGCATGGACATTGAAGCAGATAAATCACCCCTTTACTGGAGCAGGTGATAAATGGTTTTACTTCATGGGTTCGTCCAGTACTGGTGGAGGAAAATTGAGAGATCTTGCGATCTTGGCATTTGTTTAGGGAGCACACTTGGCAGTTTTTACACCTGTGGTAACCAGTAAGATTTTGCCAGAAGACTCGTGTTTCTTTGGGGGGATCCTGTACACTTGGGGCCACACTGGCTCCCAAGGATGAGGCTCCTCGGAATACCACGGATGGTCTCACTGGCAACACAGGTGCAAGCACAAGATCGCTTTGTAATATATGCCAGTGCTTCCTAATCAAATGCTTGACATTTCGGTGTTATTCTCTTGTCTGGTTTGAACCTTTAACAGGGATTCCCTGTTCATATCACGGGCAGATTGCACTGCCTGGTCCAATGCCAGTGGATCATAACCCTTCTCAAGGAACTTTTTTGATAAAACAGCAGCCTGAGTATCGAAAACTTCAACGTCTGTGCAGTTGCGTCTGATCCTGGTATACTGTCCTTTAGGGACTGCCTTCAACCATGGACCATAATGGCAACTGTCCAGAGGAATGAACGAGTTCCTATCGGTCGGTTTAAAAAATGTACTGGTTTGAACCTGTTAAAGGTTCAAACCAGACAAGAGAATAACACCTTTTCTCTGCCATTCATAACCACCTTTTCAGTACAACTGGACGAACCCATGAAGTAAAACCATTTATCACCTGCTCCAGTAAAGGGGTGATTTATCTGCTTCAATGTCCATGCGGGTTACAGTACGTGGGGAGGACTAAAAGAGAACTTAAAACTAGATTGAACGAGCATATAGCCAAAATAAGAAGTGGCTTTCCAAACCATTCGGTTTCGAGACATTACGACTCAGTTCACCATAGAAACCCAGAAGGAACTCTGTTTGTGGGCATTGACAAATATAAGCCCAACTGGAGGGGAAGTTCTCTAATCAGAGAAATCTCTAAAACAGAAATGGCATGGATCCACAGACTGAGGACATATCTCCCCTATGGCCTCAACGTGGACACCGACATCAATGCTTTTATAAATAATGCTTGATTTATAGTTTATGATACATTTTAAACTTTTATTTTCCTCTTTGAAGACAATCAGATTGTCTATACAAACGAGACAACTAAGGATGCGCTGCTGGACATGGATTTGGAAATATTGGTGCAAGAGACATATTGATTATAAATTGTTCACTTTCAATTTATATAATTAATTTATTTAAGTTTTAGTTTCACTACTCAAACACCCCACACTGGGGGTGATGTGTGTACGCACTGAGACCCAACTAATTATTGGGAACCAATTTAGGGTGCTCTGTTCTTTGTGGTCTCCCACATAATATAATAAGATTCATTTCTATTTATTAATTTACAAACACGTATTTATAACCCTTTTGGTTAGGGTGGTTACACATAATAGATTTGATTAATTTTCATACAAAAACTTTTTTCATTTTTAATCTATAATTATTTATATTTATCTAGTGTGGTCACCTACACAACAAAAGACATAATTTTATTAATGAATTCATCTAAAATTTTATGTTTATATATGGATTCAATATTATTGAACCAAGTCTCTTCATACTATGTCAATCAGATAGGGGTTATACCCCTTTGGCTTTAAGATATGTACCGACGCGCTAAAAGCATGTCCAGCATAGCTAGATCCAATTATCAACAGCTATACACCTCATGCAGTGAGGTTATTCTGCTGTTGGTTTAGAGGGAGCGGAGGTGCTTTGACGTGCAGGGTCATCGCCGTGAGCCGCTCTGTGGAGCGCAATCACTTGGATGGGCGCATGCGCGAAGGACTCATAGTGAGGTTTGGTTTATAACGTCACGATGCAGCCTAGCACCTAATATTCATTTTAAATTTTAAATTTCAAATTTAGTGTGTCTTTGTATATGCAGTTCCATGGCCGGGTGGTGGTTCGGATGTTGTTCAGTGGCGCGTATATATTGCGATCGTGTGCAGCACTCGATATTCCACCATCCGACGTGTTGAACTATATTGTTTTATTATTTTAAACTTGGAGCAGTGACATCATAATCCCGCCCCTCGGATGTTCCTACCACGCCCCGCTGCAGTGGATGTTACATACGCCGCAAGTGTCCGCCCATTTGGGCGGAGTCACCGGGTAGCCTATGGGTAATGACTTCCGGTTGACTTGTGACCCGGATGTAGATCAATACACTTCCGGTGTATGCGAGAATCCCGGGACGAGGCTTGGTTAGTGAATTTGCTTTACTAATTAATTGATATTGTATTCCTATATAAAGGGTGGCGTCCCATGCCACTCGTACCCCGAGACGAAGTGATCTTGTCACGAAACGCGTCGGGTGGAGTGAGTGACGTGTGGACGCCATCCCCTTCATTTCTCCAAACGAGTGGCCTTTTTTGTTCCTGGACACGTCCGGCCGGCGTTACAGGCCAAATGCTGGTTTACTCAACTTAAATGTGAGTTGTATGTATATATGCTTACTGCTGTTTTAAAATAAACTACCCGGATTTATGCTATGTGGAGCTCTGTCTTGTTGTCTTCTATATCCCTCGTTGAGCACGGAGTGGTTTAGTGCAAGTGGAGGAGTTACTACTGCCTTACAAAATCTCTGGTTGAGAGATATGTGGATAGTGGTCCGGCAGGACCCAGATTTCTGGTAAGCAGCTGCATGATCGGTGGAGGATTCACGTTTGGTGTATTAATTACAGTATTCCTGGAATCTTCACGGGTGTCTTTATTCATCATATGGACTTACTATTTATTTCCAAAAATTAGTTTTGGACTTCATGGACTTTATATCACTAATGTTGTTATTTACTTTAATCACTTTTGAAGTTATGGTTCATCACTACTTGTGTTGTTGATCACTGGGTTCATACACACTATTACCAGCAGGGTAGGTAACCCTGACTTCCTGATTCCATTGGATTATTTATTATATAGATACAATGGTTTTCACATACACTTGTCCAATACGAGTGCATATTTGGTTAAGCGCAATTACTTTTCTTTTTTATTCGTTATTTCTTTGTTTATACACAACCTAATTGCTGCTTATTAATCCCGATCTCTTACCTTAGCGCAGTTGTTTCCAACTATTTTCATTCAAAACTCGCTACCATTCATGGAAACCCTCACTCTGCAGCTGCAAACAAATCCCCAAGATACGGTCCATATGCTACTTTGCTATAGACCACCAGGCCCAAAAACGCACCTTCTCACGTCGTTGACGGAATTCATCTCCACATATACCCTAAACATCAAACACCTTTTGGTGCTTGGGGATTTCAACCTCTGGGCCAACTCTTCGCTGGACCCAGTCGCCGACACCTGCATCGACCATCTGGAAGGATTAGGTCTGCAGCAACTAATACAAGGCCCCACTCATGCCTCAGGCCATACGCTCGATCTCATTTTCAAACAAGATTTGGAAATTGACGTCCTGGAAAATGAGCCGCAACCATGGACCGATCACCATGCCATTAAATTTACAATCACCAAAAAAGGGCAGCCCAAAAAAAAAAAACGACAAAACCGGTGACAACTCACTGGACTAGATCTCAGAAGAAGCTCCACTTAGAACTCTTCAAAACAACACTAGGGAACAAAATAAAAACAACCCAACAAAAACAAACAGCCACAGAAACACTTGACGCCATCAACAAGGCGCTACTACAGTCAGCTGACTTAGTAGCACCAAAACGCAAAACTTGCATCCGGAAAAACAACTCCAGCTGGTTTAATGACCAGCTGACGTTGCTAAAGCAAGAGCGTAGAAGAGCAGAAGCTGCGTGGAAAAGGTGCTCTTCAGATAAAAACCACACCATTTACAATCTTCACGGCCAAAAATAAATAAATTTCTCCAACATCATCGCAAATGCCCTTAACCGCCCCGAGAACTCTTCAAGCTGGTCACTCAGGACTATGAATCCTGCTTGTTTAGAGGCCCCCAATTCTGATTCACAAGAATTTTGCAACAAATTATCGGATTATTTCATTAATAAAATTGAAAAAAATCTGTGAAAGTATTCAGCAAAATGGAACCGTCACCAACTCCCCCCCAAATCACAAACCTAATACCCACAAAAATCCGCCGCAATCACCAAAATTCACTCCAAAACCCATTTCCATCTATGCCACTAAAAATATCATCGGGACTCTGCATAACAGCACAGCACCCAATGATATCATCCCCACTAAACTGCTGAAAGAAAGTGCCGATATACTGGCACCAGCTATCACGCAGCTCATAAACCAATCATTCAAGGAGGGCATGGTGCCACCTTGCTGAAACAAGGTACAATAAAACCAATTCTAACAACCACTCATCTCCAACAACCACTGGGAGTTACTCTGCCTGGACATAATTGAATCCCCAATGTTCCCCATCATTCTGGGCATGCCTTGGCTGAAGGCTCATAACCCACATATTGATTGGGAGTCTGGAAAGATCCATTTCCCTTCCTCTTTTTGCCGCCAACATTGCATCCAAGAACCTGCAGTGACCTCGTCCCCTTTGCTGTGTTTAGAATCCGAAGCTGAAAACCGTCAGTTAGTCCCAGAGGCCTATCACAGTTTTTTGGACGTTTTTAGTAAAAAGGGCGCTGAGACTTTACCACCACATAGGTCCTACGACTGCCCAATCGAACTTCTCCCCGGAGCAGAAAGTTTGGAAGAATATTCCCCTTGACCGAATTGGAGTTAGGCACCTTAAAGTCTTACATAGATGAAAACCTAGAGAAAGGCTTCATACGCCCTTCCACATCTCCCGCTGGAATATTCTTTGTGGAGAAGAAGGACCATTCCCTACGCCCCTGCGTAGATTACCAGGATCTGAATAAAATCACTATTAAAAATAGGTATCCCCTTCCTTTAGTCCCCAAATTATTCCAGAGACTTGGAGCAGCTGTCATCTTTACCAAACTTGACCTCCGCGGGGCATATAACCTAGTCCGTATTAGAGATGTCGACGAGTGGAAGACCGCGTTCCGCACCCGATTTGGGCATTTTGAATACCTGGTTATGCCTTTCGGTCTTTGCAACGCCCCCGCCACATTCCAACATGTAACTGACATATTCAGAGACTACCTCGATCTATTCGTCATAATCTATTTGGATGACATCCTGATCTTCTCTTCCTCCCTGTCTGATCATCGGAAGCATGTCCAAAAAGGTATTAGCTCGGCTCCATCAACATAGCATATACGCTAAAGCCGAAAAATGCGATTTTGAACGCGAGAGCATTCAGTTCTTAGGGCTAATAATCTCAGTAGAAGGTGTCAAGATGGACCCTCAGAAGGTCACTGCTATTACGGACTGGCCCGCTCCCACTGATAAAAAAGCAGTTCAGCGATTTGTGGGATTTGTAAACTTTTATCGGAAATTCATCAAGGGCTTCTCATCCATAATCACTCCCATTACAAGTTTGACCAAGCAAGGCACTCTGTTCCAATGGTCTCCCGAAGCCCAAGCTGCTTTTGCTACCTTGAAGGTCCTGTTCACCTCAGCCTCCATCTTAAAGCATCCCGACCCGGCCCTACCCTACATCCTGGAAGTGGATGCCTCCGTGGTGGCGGTCAGAGCGGTACTATCTCAGAGACAAGGACCCAAGTCCCTACTACACCCAGTTGCGTTTTTCTCCCGCAAATTATCGGAAGCTGAGAGGAATTACGACGTCGGGGACAGAGAACTCTTGGCAATGAAAGCCGCTCTCGAAGAGTGGCGTTACCTCTTGGAGGGTGCATCACACCCTATTCTGATCTATACGGATCATAAAAACGTAGAATACCTGAAGGCTGCTAAAAGACTGAAACCGCGCCAGGCCAGGTGGGCACTGTTTTTTACCCGGTTTTCTTTTCATATTACCTACAGACCTGGATCAAAAAACACTAAGCCTGATGACGTTTAATGGGCCTGAAGCCCCCTCATCTCCAGACACCATCCTAGCTCCCGGTAATTTCCTCATGCTACAGGGGGATCTTCTCTCTCAAATTAAGCAGGCCTCCTCAGGAATTTCCCTATCACCAGATACAGCCTTACAGTTAAAAGACGACTTGCTATGGAATAAGGATAAGATCTTTGTGCCACAACAACTACGGGTAGCAGTTCTCAAATCTTGTCACGACCATGAGTTGGCCGGTCACTTCGGAATACACAAAACATCTGAGCTTCTCCAGCATACCTTCTGGTGGCCACAGTTACTTCAAGACTGCAGAAGCTATGTGGAATCCTGTACCACCTGTATCCAAAACAAGGGCAGCAAAACCAGAGCTTGGGGGTTGTTAAAACCATTGCCTGTTTCGGAGAAACCATGGAGGAGGATATCCATGGACTTTTGTGTTGAGTTACCTCCATCCGAACATTATACCACCATCTTCGTGGTGGTGGATAGACTTTCCAAGATGGCTCACTTTCTGCCTTTGGTGGGGACACCTTCTGCTGCTGAAACAGCAAAAGTATTTATCAACGAGATAGTGAGACTTCATGGCATACCCGAATATTATATCTGACCGTGGGGTGCAATTCACCTCAAGGTTCTGGAAAGCACTATGTGGAGCCCTGAAAATTTACCTCTCCTTTTCATCTGCGTACCATCCGCAGACCAACGGCCAGACCGAGCGCACCAACCAAACGCTCGAGCAATATCTGCGGTGCTTCTCCAGTTTTTCGCAGGATGATTGGGCCTCTCTTTTGCCCCTTGCAGAATTTGCCTACAATAACTCTGTCCATTCAGCTACCAAGCAGTCCACATTTTTTGCTTATTACGGCTTTCACCCTCTATTCCTATCCAACAACATTCCAGAATGTTCAACTTACAAACGACTCCTACTTTCAAATGGAAGGAGACAACAGGAAGTGAGAGGAAATCTACCCCTAGGAAATTCTCTTTTGTAAGAGGTGTCTCCTGTCCACTGATGCTTCATCACCAATCCTTGTTTCACAAAAAAACAAACAAAAAAAACAACATTTGTCATTTGGACAGAAAGTGAGGTGCAATCTTCTGAACAGATGCGCACAGACAGCAAAACAAATGTTACAGGGGTGATAACCCTACATTTTTTGTCTGGAGCTACACTTTAAAAAAGTACCAGTTCAAAATTACAAACAGATTCTACTTCTTAACAACAAACCTGTCTTGTTTGCACCGCCTGTATACTGCTGTTCAATGTATATCGGGCCAAAGGGGTTGGTAATGGCCTGGGGGGGGGGGGGGCATGCTATTTTTCTTAATAATTTTCTTCCATATTGCAGGGATAAGACATTAAATTAACCACTTCCAGCCCAAGGACGTCATATGACGTCCTGGACTTTCAGTGGGGATATCTGAATGATGCCTGCAGCTACAGGCATCATTCAGATATCCATCTCTTCAGCCGGCGAATCCCTGCACCATAAGAATGATCATATCGGCAGTTCCGCCGCTTGATCGTTCTTCCAGGCAGGAGGGGACGCCCCCCCCTCCCGCCGCCATCCGGTGCTTCTCCGGGCTCTCCTTTGCCATCGGAGACCCGGAGAAACGATCCGCCGGCGTCCGATGGAAACCATAGAGTAGACTGGTGACCAGATGGTCACCAGTCATTTCTATGATCGTCGGAGGCCCGGGCGCGATGTTATGACGTCACGCCCGGGTCCTGGAATGTAAACACAGCCGCATTCGCGGCTGAAAGCATTAGATCGGTGAATTTTTTTTCACGATCTAATGCTTTCCAGCCTGGAGGAGAGATGTGGGGTCTTATTGACCCCGCATTTCTCCATAACGAGTACCTGTCACAGTGATTCCTATTACAAGGGATGTTTACAAATTGCGTAAAATAAAAAAAAATTTAAACGCCCCTATCCCCGGTAGCTCGCGCTTAGAAGCGAACACACACACGCAAGTCCCGCCCACATATGTAAACGCCGTTCAAACCACATGTGAGGTATCGCCGCGTGCGTTAGAGCGCCAGAAACAATTCTAGCACTAGACCTACTCTAACTCTAAATTTGTAAGTACTGACGTTTGGCGCCATTCCATGAGTGTGCGCAATTTTAAAGCGTGACATGTTAGGTATCTATTTACTCGGCGTAACTTCATCTTTCACTATATACAAAAAAATTGGGCTAACTTTACTGTTTTGTTATTTTTTAATTCACAAAACCGTTTTTTCCCCAAAAAAAGGCGTTTGAAAAATTATTGCGCAAATACTGTGCAAGATAAAAAGTTGCAATGGCCGGCATTTTATTCCCTGGGGTGTCTGCTAAAAAAAACATATATAGTGTTTGGGGGTTCTGAGTAATTTTCTAACAAAAAAATTATGATTTATGCATGAAAGGGAGAGAAGTGCCAAAATAGGCCCGGTATGGAAGTGGTTAAAAGTGGAGGTTCACCCTAAAAACGTTTTTTTTTTACATTACAGCCAGCATAGTAAGGACATTTCATTTCGGCATGTTTTTTTTTTTTCCTCTGTACTTACCTTTATATCCTGATTTTGTCCAGGGCTTCCGCATTCTGATGAATCCGGGACTGGGCGTTCCTATCCCAGCCTCAGGGTTCCGATGACTGCGGGACTGGGCGTTCCTCTACTTCTGTTGGATGATTGACGGCTTGTGAAACAGGTGACCTGTCGCGCGACTGCGCCGTGTAGAGCTCACTGCGCAGGCGCTGTATAGTGCCGACTCGCAGCTCGGGTATTTCCCGACATCTAGTGACGCGCGTTGTGCGACAGGTCACCTGTTTCACAAGCCGTCAATCATCCAACGGAAGCATAGGAACGCCCAGTCCTGCAGTCATCGGAACCCGTAAGCCCTGGAGAAAAACAGAATATAAAATGTATGTACAGAGAAAAAAAAACGCTGAATGTAAATGCCCTTAGTATGCTGTCTCTAATGTGTGTAAAATTAAAAAAAAAAAAAATTGGGTGAACCCGCGCTTTAAAGCCGCAAGCAGTTTTAAATGACTTTTTTCTTATAGTAATGTAATTTTGTGCAGGGACAGTTCTAAAGATGTGCCACTTCACAGGCATACTATAGACACCCAGCAGGTACGATATTTAAAGGCATTTTTCAACAATTTTTTTCACTTTAAGCATGTTTGAAATCACTGCTCCCGAAAAAACGTCCGTTTTTAAAACTTTTTTTTTGCATGGATACATGTTCCCTGGGGCAAGACTCGGGTTCCCAAACCTGTTTTAGGACAATAACTTGCATATTAGCCTTTAAAATTAGCACTTTTGATTTTGAATGTTCGAGTCCCATAGACTTCAATGGGGTTCTAAAGTTTGCACGAACGTTCGATCCGTTCGAAGGTTCTGGTACAAACCGAACCTGGGGGGGGGGGGGGGGGGGTGTTCGGCTCATTCCTATTCACCACATACCGGATTTTCATTGTCATCTCATACATGGTACATGATTTTGCATTCACGTGTTAGGTCATGGCATTCACCACTGCAGTAGTTACCTATAACATTTATATGTCCGGTTCTGTAGGCCTGAGTTCACATTTTTAAATTTGCCTGCTTTGTTTCGGCTTTTCATCTAAATGAGGACATTTTACTTCCATCCTTGTGTCCTGGGCCGTCGCATCCCAAAGAGTTTGCGTGACATTCCTTTGGACGTGGTACGTGCTCTGCGGGTGTATATATCTGCTACGGCTCAGTTTCGGAGGTCAGACTCGCTATTTGTGTCGGTGACTGGGCCAAAGAAAACCCTGGCGGTCTTGTCGGCCACCATTTCTCGGTGGATCAGACATATTGTGATTCAGGCTTATGCCCTAAAAGGGAAGGCGCCTCCCTTTCCTGTCACGGTGCATTCGACCAGGGCAATTGGTGCCTCCTGGGCTCTGACATCAGGCGTCTGTCTCACAGGTGTGCAAGACGGCGACCTGGTCGTCCGCTCACACTTTCACCAAGTTTTACAAGGTTGACGTGCATGCATCTTGTAACAAGTGCCGCGCTACTCCTCCTCTCTCTGTGTGAGCGCTTCAGCGCCGTACTGTGTTCCACGATGGAGCGCATACGGCGCTCATGCGATGACGTCATCACCCAGCTCCGTGATGCGTTCCAGCAAAGAATGCGCAAGTGCATCCTATATGGCGCTCTATTGGAATCTCACTGCAATGTGTTACACCTGATCTCCTGCCTATAAAGGCCTGCATAGGAGATACAGGTGTTGTTCTATTATTGCCAGCCATATCCCAGCCATTGCCAGCCGTATGTCAGTCATGGAGCAGTGCTAGTGTGAGCTACTGCTTGTCAGCATGGAAGCCCTATTACACCAGCCGCTTCCTCAGCTCCCTATGCTGCAACACCGTTCCTGGAATCCACTACTCCTTTGCTGCTGATGTCTTCTCTGCAATACAGATCTCTGCAAGGCAACTACAGGGCAACTACAGGGCATTTGGCAACCATCCTCCTTCATGAGAACTTTGTCGCCAATCTATAGAAGCTACAAAACGGATAAGTAACCTTTGCTACATTTATAGTCCTATAGAATATCTACTATTAGTGTTTCAACTGCTACCATAATGTTACTACATATGCCATCTAGGGTGACCACGTGTCCCGGTTTGCCCGGGATCGTCCCGTAATATACACTTTTGTCCCGTGTCCCGGGAGCCTTCAAACCGGGACAATGGAGAGTCCCGGAATCAACTGCCTGCCACACTCACTGCCGCTGCTGCAGCTGTAATTAAATGATTCTAAATCACTGGTTGCTAGGGAAGCCCCGCTTGGCTTGTAGCAACCAGTGACGTCACCGCAGTGTCCCGCTCTCTCTGCGGCTCCGACTCCACCCCCATCTCCTCCTCCTCCAGCGGCCAGCCGCGGTTCTTGCTGCAGAGAGAGCAGCAGCGTAACAGGCAGTGAGTCACTCACCGTTAGCGGCACAGACCAAGACCTCCTCCTCCTCCCCTCCAGGCCTCGGTTGCTCAGCTGGACTCGATCCGCCGCCCGTCCCGAGTCCCGACCTCCTGCGAGTCCCGACTTCCGCTGCGCCGCGGCGCCGGCCATCCTTGGAGCAGGGGCAGAAAAGGTAGGTGCAGGGGAGGGGGGGGGGTTGACCATGCAATGGGGGGAGATATTATACAGTCCAGATTACAATTTGCAGGGGCAGCAGAGGTGACAGTGAGAGAGGGGGGGGGTTGGTTGCATGGTGCACCCCCCTTTCTCTGTCACCTTTGCTGCCCCTGCAAATTGTAATCTGGACTGTATAATCTCTCTCTACCCAGTCCTCTGTCACCCAGTCACTCTGTCACCCAGTCCCTCTGTCACCCAGTCCCTCTGTCACCCTGTCCCTCTGTCACCCAGCTCTCCGTCACCCAGTCACTCTGTCACCCAGTCCCTCTGTCACCCAGTCCCTCTGTCACCCAGTCACTCTGTCACCCAGTCACTCTGTCACCCAGTCCTCTGTCACCCAGTCACTCTGTCACCCAGTCACTCTGTCACCCAGTCCCTCTGTCACCCTGTCCCTCTGTCACCCAGCTCTCCGTCACCCAGCTCTCTGTCACCCAGCTCTCCGTCACCCAGCTCCTCTGTCACCCAGCTCCTCTGTCACCCAGTCACTCTGTCACCCAGTCACTCTGTCACTCTGTCACCCAGTCACTCTGTCACCCTGTCCCTCTGTCACCCTGTCCCTCTGTCACCCAGCTCTCCGTCACCCAGTCACTCTGTCACCCAGTCACTCTGTCACCCAGTCCCTCTGTCACCCAGTCACTCTGTCACCCTGTCCCTCTGTCACCCTGTCCCTCTGTCACCCAGCTCTCCGTCACCCAGTCACTCTGTCACCCAGTCACTCTGTCACCCAGTCACTCTGTCACCCAGTCACTCTGTCACCCAGTCCCTCTGTCACCCTGTCCCTCTGTCACCCAGCTCTCCGTCACCCAGTCACTCTGTCACCCAGTCACTCTGTCACCCAGTCACTCTGTCACCCAGTCCCTCTGTCACCCTGTCCCTCTGTCACCCAGCTCTCCGTCACCCAGCTCTCCGTCACCCAGCTCTCTGTCACCCAGCTCTCCGTCACCCAGCTCCTCTGTCACCCAGCTCCTCTGTCACCCAGTCCTCTGTCACCCAGTCACTCTGTCACCCAGTCACTCTGTCACCCAGTCACTCTGTCACCCAGTCCCTCTGTCACCCTGTCCCTCTGTCACCCAGCTCTCCGTCACCCAGCTCCCCGTCACCCAGCTCTCCGTCACCCAGCTCCTCTGTCACCCAGCTCCTCTGTCACCCAGTCACTCTGTCACCCAGTCACTCTGTCACCCAGTCACTCTGTCACTCTGTCACCCAGTCACTCTGTCACCCAGTCACTCTGTCACCCTGTCCCTCTGTCACCCAGCTCTCCGTCACCCAGCTCTCCGTCACCCAGCTCTCCGTCACCCCAGCTCTCCGTCACCCAGCTCTCCGTCACCCAGCTCTCCGTCACCCAGCTCCTCTGTCACCCAGTCCCTCTGTCACCCAGTCCCTCTGTCACCCTGTCCCTCTGTCACCCAGCTCTCTGTCACCCAGCTCTCCGTCACCCAGCTCCTCTGTCACCCAGCTCCTCTGTCACCCAGTCCCTCTGTCACCCAGTCACTCTGTCACCCAGTCACTCTGTCACCCAGTCCCTCTGTCACCCAGTCACTCTGTCACCCAGTCACTCTGTCACTCTGTCACCCAGTCCCTCTGTCACCCAGTCCCTCTGTCACCCAGCTCTCCATCACCCAGCTCTCCGTCACCCAGCTCTCCGTCACCCAGCTCTCCGTCACCCAGTCCCTCTGTCACCCAGTCCCTCTGTCACCCAGTCCCTCTGTCACCCAGTCCCTCTGTCACCCTGTCCCTCTGTCACCCTGTCCCTCTGTCACCCTGTCCCTCTGTCACCCTGTCCCTCTGTCACCCTGTCCCTCTGTCACCCTGTCCCTCCGTCACCCAGCTCTCCGTCACCCAGCTCCTCTGTCACCCAGCTCCTCTGTCACCCAGTCACTCTGTCACCCAGCTCTCCGTCACCCAGCTCTCCGTCACCCAGCTCCTCTGTCACCCAGTCACTCTGTCACCCAGCTCTCCGTCACCCAGCTCTCCGTCACCCAGCTCCTCTGTCACCCAGTCCCTCTGTCACCCAGCTCTCCGTCACCCAGCTCTCCGTCACCCAGCTCTCCGTCACCCAGTCCCTCTGTCACCCAGTCCCTCTGTCACCCAGTCACTCTGTCACCCAGTCACTCTGTCACCCAGTCCCTCTGTCACCCTGTCCCTCTGTCACCCAGCTCTCCGTCACCCAGCTCTCCGTCACCCAGCTCCTCTGTCACCCAGTCACTATGTCACCCAGTCCCTCTGTCACCCCAGCTCTCCGTCACCCAGCTCTCCGTCACCCAGCTCTCCGTCACCCAGCTCTCCGGTCCCTCTGTCACCCAGTCCCTCTGTCACCCAGTCCCTCTGTCACCCAGTCCCTCTGTCACCCAGTCCCTCTGTCACCCAGTCCCTGGCTGTCACCCAGCTCTCCGTCACCCAGCTCTCCGTCACCCAGCCCTCCGTCACCCAGCCCTCCGTCACCCAGCCCTCCGTCACCCAGCGCTCCGTCACCCAGCCCTCTGTCACCCAGCCCTCTGTCACCCAGCTCTCCGTCACCCAGCCCTCCGTCACCCAGCCCTCCGTCACCCAGCTCTCCGTCACCCAGCTCTCCGTCACCCAGCTCTCCGTCACCCAGCTCTCCGTCACCCAGTCCCTGTCACCCAGCCCTCCGTCACCCAGCCCTCCGTCACCCAGCCCTCCGTCACCCAGCTCTCCGTCACCCAGTCCCCGTCACCCAGCCCTCCGTCACCCAGCCCTCCGTCACCCAGCCCCCTGTCACCCAGCCCTCTGTCACCCAGCTCTCCATCACCCAGTCCTCCGTCACCCAGCTCTCCGTCACCCAGCCCTCCGTCACCCTGTCCCCTGTCACCCAGTCCTCTGTCACCCTGTCACCCAGCCCTCTGTCACCCAGCCCTCTGTCACCCAGCCCTCTGTCACCCAGTCCTCTGTCACCCAGTCCTCTGTCACCCAGTCCCCTGTCACCCAGTCCCCTGTCACCCAGTCCCCTGTCACCCTGTCCCCTGTCACCCACTCCCCTGTCACCCTGTCCCCTGTCACCCAGCCCTCTGTCACCCAGCCCCCTGTCACCCAGTCCTCTGTCACCCACTCCCCTGTCACCCACTCCCCTGTCACCCACTCCCCTGTCACCCACTCCCCTGTCACCCAGCCCTCTGTCACCCAGTCCCCTGTCACCCAGTCCCCTGTCACCCAGTCCCCTGTCACCCAGCCCCCTGTCACCCAGCCCTCTGTCACCCAGCCCTCTGTCACCCAGCCCTCTGTCACCCAGCCCTCTGTCACCCACTCCCCTGTCACTCAGCCCTCTGTCACCCAGCCCTCTGTCACCCAGCCCTCTGTCACCCTGTCACCCTGTCCCCTGTCACCCTGTCCCCTGTCACCCTGTCCCCTGTCACCCAGTCCTCTGTCACCCACTCCCCTGTCACCCAGCCCTCTGTCACCCAGCCCTCTGTCACCCAGCCCCCTGTCACCCAGTCCTCTGTCACCCACTCCCCTGTCACCCACTCCCCTGTCACCCACTCCCCTGTCACCCAGCCCTCTGTCACCCAGCCCTCTGTCACCCAGTCCCCTGTCACCCAGTCCCCTGTCACCCAGTCCCCTGTCACCCAGCCCCCTGTCACCCAGTCCCCTGTCACCCAGCCCCCTGTCACCCAGCCCTCTGTCACCCAGCCCTCTGTCACCCAGCCCTCTGTCACCCACTCCCCTGTCACTCAGCCCTCTGTCACCCAGCCCTCTGTCACCCAGCCCTCTGTCACCCTGTCACCCTGTCCCCTGTCACCCTGTCCCCTGTCACCCAGTCCTCTGTCACCCTGTCCCCTGTCACCCAGCCCTCCGTCACCCTGTCCCCTGTCACCCAGCCCTCTGTCACCCACTCCCCTGTCACTCAGCCCTCTGTCACCCAGCCCTCTGTCACCCAGCCCTCTGTCACCCAGCCCTCTGTCACCCAGCCCTCTGTCACCCTGTCCCCTGTCACCCTGTCCCCTGTCACCCAGTCCTCTGTCACCCTGTCCCCTGTCCCCTGTCACCCAGTCCTCTGTCACCCAGTCCTCTGTCACCCAGTCCTCTGTCCCTCTGTCACCCAGCCCTCTGTCACCCAGCCCTCTGTCACCCAGCCCTCTGTCACCCAGTCCCCTGTCACCCAGTCCCCTGTCACGGGCCCGCTGATTTCATGATACGCCCCTGCCCCCAAAACTGGCAAAAAAATATGTAAAAAAAACGTATTTTTTTTTTGGGGGGGGGGTGTCCCTGAATGGCAGTTTGGAAATGTGGTCACCCTAATGCCATCTGCTTATCAACATGTTATATGAGAGATACTACTTTGCTAAATCCTGCTTGCTAATTACTAACTAAAAGGCTCAGCAACCTACAACATACCAATGCTATGTCCTTTCTAATATATCCAGCTATAAATACCTCATCTATGCATAATACATACCTGAGCTATACAGCCTCTTTCATACAACTAATAATGAGCTATACAGCCTCTCTCAAGCAATGCTCTCTTGTAATGCTTTCATCCTTAAATCAACGCCCTTCTATATATGACGGGAAGATGATGTAGAGACCCCCCAAACTGTTGCTAGGAGTGATGCCTGGGGCTAATACTGAGTTGTTGCATACAGAAGCGCATTGAGGTCCTTGCATCCACAGTTGTGATTCAGGAAGGGGGTAAAAGAGCCATGTATTGAAGTGGTTAAGTCTGGCGTATCATACCTTGCTCAGTTCATTTATCACTAGTGGCAATATATGATGCAGGTACTATCCAAATTTAGTTTTGGCACATCATTTATGAATGTAAATAATGCACTATAAACCATATGCATACAGTATCTGCATTAGAATAAGCCTCTATCTTAAGGCCCATACACACGATCTGACTTTTTGACAACAATTGTCTGATGGACCTGTTTGATTGGACAATCCAACCGCGTGTGAGCTCCATCGGACAAACTTTCGCTTTTTCCATCAGACAAATGTTCGCTGTGAGAACAGACAGACTTTCCGGCAACAAATGTCCTACGTCGGCTAATTCGATGGTGTGTACACAAGCCCATCAGACAAAAGTGAAAGTACAAACATGCATGCTCAGAACCAATGCTAAAGATCAGACAACAATAGCAGAAGTTGCCCAAAGGGTGGCGGTAAAGAGCAGAAAAAACACGTAGTGTGTCTATTATGTCGTTACATTCGTGTTTGTTGGCTGAAAAAGTCCTGCCATGTGTATGCATACCAAGTTCACGGCCAGCGCCCATTCAGAGCAAAATCCATGAAAAGTCAGTTGGAAGTCCGATCATGTGTATGAGGCTAGAGATATCCCTTTATGCAATTGCTAATAACAAATTCAAGCAAATCCCTATTTGCATTTTTACACTTTTTGAAGAGTCTAGCTTCTTTTCAGGATTATGAATGAGCTGATCTGCGTGGATTATTTTTCTACTTGACCCTGCAACTCATGTCTTACCTTCAACTTGACCTTGAGGCCCCGTACACACGACCAAACATGTCTGCTGAAACTGGTCCGCGGACCAGTTTCAGCAGACATGTTTGGCCGTGTGTAGGCCCGAGCGGACCATTTTTGGGGCGGATCGGACAGGTTTCCAGCGGACAACTGTTTCCTGGACTTGCTTTAAAACAGTCCGCTGGAAACCTGTCCGCCCGGACATGTACGGTCGTCTGTACAGACCTACCGTACATGTCCGGCCGCCCGCCATCCCTCGCATGCGTCGAATTACTTTGACGCATGCGTGGAAGCATTTAAAAGGCAGGCCCGCCCACGTCGCCGCGTCATTGTCGCGGCGACATCGCATCATCGACGCGGCGACACCGCGGACACGCCCCACGTATTGTTTACGCGCGGACTTCTGTTCGATGGTGTGTACAGCCATCGAACAGAAGTCCCCGGGCAGACATGTCCGATGAAAACGGTCCGCGGACCGGTTTCATCGGACATGTCTGCTCATGAGTACAAGGCCTTAAAGGTAGTCTGAAAATGTCTGCTTGTTAGGGTCCAACTTTCAATAAAATTATACTTTGTCTATAATAATTAACCACTTCTCTACTTTGGGTGTTTTTCAGATTTGGTGTTTACAAGACAAACATTTTTTTTGCTAAAAAATTACTTAAAACCCCCAAACATTATATATATTTTTTTCTAACACCCTAGAGAATAAAATGGCGATCATTGCAATACTTTTTGTCGCACCATATTTGCGCAGCGGTCTTACAAGCGCACTTTTTTTAGAAAAAATTCACTTTTTTGAATTAAAAAATAAGACAGCAATAAATTTGGCCCAATTTTTTAATATATTGTGAAAGATAATGTTACGCTGAGTAAAATGATACCCAACATGTCGCGCTTAAAAATTGCGCCCACTCGTTGCATGGCGTCAAACTTATACCCTTAAAAATCTCGATAGGCGACGTTTAAAAAATTCTATAGATTGCATTTTTTGAGCTACAGAGGAGGTCTAGGGCTAGAATTATTGCTCTCGCTCCAACGATCGCGCCAATACCTCACTTGTGTGGTTTGAACACCGTTTTCATATGCGGACGCTACTCATGTATGCGCTCGCTTCTGCGCACAAGCTCGTCGGGACAGGGCGCTTTAACACTGGAAAAAAAAAAAATTGATCACTTTTATTCCTATTAGAAGGAATGTAAACATTGTAATAGAAAAAAGCATGACAGGTCCTCTTAAATATGAGATCTGGGGTCAAAAAGACCTCAGATTTAATATTTAGACTTAAAGCAAAAAAATAAAAAAAAATGTAAATTTTGTCATTTGAAAAAATGACAACAAAAAAATGTCTCTTTAAGACGCTGGGCGGGACTGACGTTTTGACGTCACTTCCGCCCAGCAATGCTATGGGGCCGGGTGGGGGCCATCTTGCCCTCACTCGTATCCCCACAGAGCAGGCTGAAGCACCCGATCTCCTCCGCCGCTACGGACGGCTCCGGTAAGCGGCGGAGGGCGCGGGAGAGCGGCGGGAGGGGGGCCCCCTTCCGCCGCCGATAACGGTGATCTCGCGGCGAATCCGCCGCGGAGACCACCGTTATCTTTTACAGGATCGCTCACACTAAAGATGGATACCTCAGTTGTGGCAGCAGCTGCTGCCGTTACCGAGATATCCATCTTTAAAGTGCCGCCGTATATAGTCGTATAGCGGTCAGCAAGTGGTTAACCCATGCTATAACAATACAACTGAGCCTGAACTTGATATGTAATAATAACATTTTACAGATGATTTTCCTTTCAAGTGGACCGGTCAGTAATTTTACAAGTTTGCATGAATATATTCCTAACATATCCCAATATACTGTAACAAGCAAGTGAGTTTGGCTGAGAGGATGTTATGAGTCTGCTGCAAGCAGGAGGAAGCAATTCTCTAGAAGGAAAAGTAGATGAAGACTTTATCGGGGAAAGAACTATGAGCTCTGGGAGGTAATAAATTCCTGCAAGTGCTGTTCTGCTTTTAGCAGGATATTAATCATGTTATTTGCCTGCGATATCAGATTTGACCACAAGACAGTGCTGGTGGTAAATATACTGTTCTTGCAGAAACTAGAAACTGTTCACCTTTAACAAAAGTTCCCATCGTTCTTTAGCCTGAAGACGAGAAACAGGTGCATTCTGGGAACTTAGACGCCATCTTAGAGACTGAAAGAAGAAACCAGCTATCAGAGCACATATTGGACTAAAACTTGCATCCCCTAAATGCAACATCTACAGCCTAGCTTATTCATTGTATTTCTGTATACTTCATATACTTCATATACTGATTATAGGTATTTGTGTTTTCTCAATATTTTTATCCGACCCTGTTTTTTTAATAGAGCTTCAAAATGACACACAGTCTGGCTTATTGCAGAACAGGAGGGTTTAGCTGCATGTTACATCACACTAGAGAGCGAGTACAGAGCAAGTGCTATAATAATTTGTGTAGAATGCATGTACTTAACAGGAAAAAATAATCCAATGCCAAGTCTGTTTTGGATATTCCTTCTATTCTGCTGAATACATACAGTATATTCCACATTATATGGTGAATGTACAGTGAGTGAATGTGCTAATTTAGCATCCACAAGGCCCCGTGCTAGGGGATACTTATAAATGTTTATTTTACTCTTCAACCTCTTGCCGACCGGCTGCTTTCATTATACTGCGGCAGGCTGGCTCTCCTGTGCAAATCGCCATAGCTGTATGTCGGTCTGTGCAGGAAGGCTAGCGGGTGCATGTCCGGCGTGCACGGCGGGAGTGTTCCAGCCAACTCAATGTCTGCCGGCGACCTGCGATTGTGGTGTACAAAGGCAGAACAGAGAAATGCCTATGTAAGCGAGGCAATTCCCCATTCTGCCTAGTGAAATGTCAGAGATCTTCTGTTCCCAGTCATCGAGAATAGCCTTCTCTATCATGTCCTAGGTAGCCCATCCACCATACAGTTAGAACACACCCAGAGAACACACTTAACCCCTGGATCGCCCACTAGTGTCAATCCCTTCCCTGCCAGTGACATTTATACAGTAGTCAATGCAATGGCTATTTTTAGTTCTATTCTCTGTATAAATGTCACTGGTCCCCAAAAAAGTGTCAAAAGTATCTAATCTGTCCGCCGCAATCCCACTAAAAATCGCAGATCGCCACCATTACTAGTTAAAAATCAAATTATAATAAAAATGGCATAAATCTATTCCCTATTTTGTAGACGCTATAACTTTTGCACAAACAAATCAATATACGCTTATTGCGATTTTTTTACCAAAAATATGTAGAATACATATTGGCGTAATCTGATGAAGAAATTATTATTATTATTATTATTATTATTATTATTATTACTACCTTTTTTGTTTCGGTACACTTTGCACGATTGTCAGTTAAAGCGACGCAGTGCCGTATCGCAAAAAAAGGGCCTAGTCATTAAGGGGGCAAATCCTTCTGGGGCTGAAGTGGTTAAATAGCTATGCCAAATGAATTTATAAAAAACAGAAAACAATCTAAAAGCAGTGATTTATAAACTTTCACAACATTTTTCTAAAGCTTCCTTTTTTGTTTAAAACTAGCAATGTATTCTTGGCAAAGATTAAAACACAAAAATATTTGAAAAATGCTTAACCATTGGTTTGGCTTGCCTTTCTAACTTGTCTTATTCAAACACTGAAAATGTCAAGTTTGCTGACTAATTAAACATGTTTTTTGAAAGCCCATCTTGTATCCTTCAACCAATGTTTGTGTGGGTTGGTATATGCAGAATCCTTCAGCATTTTTCAGCAGAGAATTAATGTGTAGAGTTTATACAAATGTGGAACTACACCACTGAGAATTTGGTTCCTTATATAATCACATGTGCTAAAATACAGTGCCTTTAAAAAGTATTCATACCCCTTGAAATTTTCCACATTTTGTCATGTTACCATCAAAAAAACTTAAATATCATTTATTTGGATTTTATGTGACAGACCAACACAAAGTGGCATATAATTGTGAAATGGAAGAACAATGATAAACAGTTTTCAATTTTTTTTTTTACAAATAAATATCTGAAAAGTGTGGCGTGCATTTGTATTCAACCCCCTTTACTCTGATACCCCTAACTAAAATCTAGTGAAACCAAAGAAGTCACCTAATTAGTAAATAAAGTCCACCTGTGTGTAATTTGTTCTCAGTATAAATACAGCTATTCTGTGAAGTCCTCAGAGGTTTGTTAGAGAACCTTAGTGAACAAACAGCATCATTAATGCCAAGGATCACACCAGACAGGTCAGGGATGAAGCAGGGTTAAGCCTTGTACACACACACACACGATACGATACGATTGTTGGCCAACCGAGCGCCTGATTTTTGGCAAAATGGCGTGTGCCAGGATCTTTTCTTGCATACTAATGGTACACAATTGTCGTGCCACAAACACAAAAGTAGTGACGTACTACAAGGAATTTCAGCTCTTGAGCACCACCCTTTGGGCCCCTTTTGCTAACTTTGTGTTTGGTGAGCATTGATTCCCAGCATGCGTGTGTCATCCACGTCTAAGGAGACCAGACACTTAGATACACAAGGGAACTGAGACCAAAGTATTTATCATTAAAGTGATAATTATTTACAGTGAACACACACACACACACACACACACACCAATAAACAAACAGCAACCAGTGAAAACATAAGAGCCGGTTCACACTGGGGCGACTCGTCAGGCGACTCAGCCGCCTGACAAGTCGCGTCCCATTCTAGTCAATAGAACCATTCTAATAGGAGCGATGCAAGTCGCTCCAACTTAGAAAAAGGTTCTTGTACGACTTTGGGGGCGACTTGCATTGACTTCTATACACATACAGTCATTTTGCAAGTCGCCTCTGAAGTCGTCCTTAGGACGCCTTGCCGAGTCGCCCCAGTGTGATCCGGCTCTAAGAAAACAAGAACAAAAATAACTAATGAACTTAACTGCTATCTATATACAATATCTGCAACATAAGGGACAAAGGTAACAGAGATGCAATGAATGGAAACACGACTGGGTACAAGAGCAGGACGGATCAGGACACTGAAAGGTTCAGGAAAGAAACAGAAGTACAAAATAAGGCGTTGCAGACACCTCTTACTTCACTTCTAGTTCGTTCGGTATCCGGCCACTCCCTATGCACGATACGTGACATCATCAGGGGACCTGGATTGGTTCTAAGACCCATCAATTTATTTTACAAACACAGGAAGTGTGTCGGTGGCCATTTTGTAGGAGTTATGTCGCCAACACGGAGGCGGCCATTTTCCAGGTGGGAAAAAAAACAAACAGATACACCGATTTAAATTAAGCATGTCTCACTCGTAGTGGCAGCCAAAGAAGAATATGCTAAAAATAAGGCAGTGATAAGCTAAATATATTTAAGAGCACAAAAGTGCTATGAACTATGAGTAATTAAATAGTATAAAAATGTATAATAAAAAAAAAACGTATCCAACCCATATAAGCTATTGTATATGTACATTTATTAAAATCGTTAATTGTATTAATATATTAAAAAAAATAACAGGCATCTTCCTAATAAGTACAAGACTATTCCTCTGCAGGGCATACATATTATGGAACACATAATCTGGAGAGACGCCACCGGCCATTACTGGAGTTAAAGACCAGGAGATCTGTTGTGGGATGCCTCTTTGTCCAGATCCCGGTGCAGGTCCCTTTAACTCAACTCCCCACAATCCTCGGAGCTCCTGGACATGCCCAGGGGATATAAATGTCAGCTCCACCCAGCTTCTGGTGCTCAGAGAGATCCGGTCTGATGGGACAGCAGTGACTGGGCAAGTGAGCTGTTCCCAGGTGCTGGGTCCTCCCCTGTTAAAGCCTAGTGTGTGGGCCACCAGCACTGGGCACAAGAGCACGCAGCATCTTTCCAAGCCCCAGTCACTGGAGTGGACTCTGTTACAGTCCATTTGGGGAAGCTGTCCATGAAGTGGGTTGGCCCTATCTGCAGCCACCAGAATCTCCTGACCGAAGCAAGTAGCAAGCAGTGCCAGTGTGAAGTCTGCGCCAGCAGGAGGTCCACTCAGCTCACAGTCTGTTGAATGAACGATTACTATCTTGGACACGTGAGATTCTTTTGCCCTCTATTCTATCTGTAGATTGAACTCAGAACACGCTGCTGCCACCTGGTGGACATTAGTAGAACTGCAGTATAGTTGTTATATCCTTTCCCTATGGTTCATATTGTGTTTTGTACTGTATACCCGTGTTCGCATGATCTCCTGTACAATTTGTGTTGAATTTCATTAAGTAAAGTAGAAATTGCATATCACCACTGGTCTGGTCATTTGGCTGAAACCGTTACTCAACAGATCTACCCCGTTCCTCCAGTTAAGGAAATCGTCAAGGCTATATATACACACACTACTTACTGAGGTAAGAGTCCAGAGAGTATTGTGTGGTAGTCACAAAGATTTCCTATAGAAGACACTGTTTTTGACACCACGTTCATCACAGTCACTTTAGCACTTGATTTATTTGTTTACATAAGATATTGTGGACGTTATTTAAGCACTTTACTTATCAGAGTAATTTCGGACTTTTTATTGCTTATTTGCACAGTAATTTTGTTCATTTTGCACAGTTTGATATATTGCTTATTTTGCACAGTATGATATACTGCTCATCTTGCACAGCAGATATTTACATATGATTTATCAGTCAGTTTAGCACATACTATACATGTGATTTTTTTACTATTAGAAAGTTGCGCTGATCACTTTTTATTCATTACCAATTGTTGTGCACTGTGTACACTTTAGGTCTAGCAGCAATTTTCCACATTATTATCTAGATTAGATTTATTCACTTGATAGAGCGAAGGACCAAACTTTCCATTAGCAGGTAGACACTCAGCCTTTGCATAACAATCCAGCTGAGCAGATGGCATAGAGTCAATAGAACCCGGCGGGGTGATAAGGAGAAAACATATCTAAGATCAATAGTAGACTTGTCAACAGACAGCAGATGCTCAAAGGCAGGAAGGATGTTGAGCACAGGACCTCCAGAGGCAGGCTGGGAAACAGGCACTGGATCAGCAGGCTGGGCAACAGGCAGCGGCACATAAAGATTGGGCAGTGACACAGGTATTGGCATAGTCCAGTGGAAGCCCAGGACTCAGTACAGTCCGGCCATGCGGCAGCCCCTGGATACCGCACAGACCAGCCGGGCGGCAGCCCCGGATACAGCACAGATTGGCCAGGTGGCAGGTTTGGCAGCAAATGGTAAGTCACCCACGACAGACAGCAACATGGTTGAGGAATGGACCTCATCGGCAAGCGGCATCAGCATGAAGGAGGCATGGACCCCATCAGCAGGCAGCATCAGCATGAAGAAGGCATAGACATCAGCAGGCGGCAACATGGAGGAGGACTGGATCACATCAGCAGCAGTCAAAAATAGGCCCAGGCATTTTAGACTAAGCAGCCCCGGGGGGGGGGGGGGCGTTGCTAATGAAGGGAAAGGAAAAGAGAAAAAGAGAAAGGGGGGAATGAAGGGCATCCCTACATCAGTGTACAGTACTCACTCAGCGGCAGGAGGGACTGACTGGATGGATGGATATCAGACTCCATCTTTCCTTTCTGTTTGGCTTTAGCTTGAATCTTCACTCCCACATCCCTTAGGCAGCAGAACAGTGTCTGTCGGGAAGAGTGGGCGGGGCAGATACAGGAGGAGAGGCGGAGAGGAGGGGGAGGAATAGAAGAAGCTCCTCTAACTGGTCGTGGGGGCAGCAGGGGGAGGATACGCCCAGCTCATCTCTCTGGGGGGGATCTCTGCTATTAGGTAAACTGGGCATCCCCTTTCGGCCTGCAACCCCTTGGTACACCCCTGGAGAGATGTGACATGCGGCTCGCCGAGGGCCATTTGCGGGCCGCAACGACCCACCGGGCATATGCCCCGTTTGCCCTATGGCCAATCCGGGCCTGGCAGCAGTCATCTGCATGGAGGAGGACTGGATTGCATCATGCACTGGCTCAGCGGGAACAAGATCAGCAAGCAACATGGATAGTGGCACAGTTATACGAGCAGGAGACAAGTTTATTTTTTATTTTTCTTTGGCTTAGATATTGGAGTCCTGCATGTAGTTGCCTTGTGCTGACCAGACTGTACTACTGATGGGAAGGTAGCAACAGTACTAGGAAGAATAGAGGGAAGAGTATTAGAAATACAGGAAGAGGCCTGAGATGTTGCTATGGGTAAAGGCACTGCAGGTGAAGCTTACAATGGATTGCATACAGGGGAAGAATGCCCACTGGTGGAAGGGTACTTATGTGACTCATCTTGCATTGGGGATATGATCTGACCAAGCTTGTAGTAGAGGTTGAACTAAAAACAGTTTGGCTCTCCTTTGCTCACATTTCTCAATTAAACGTTTGTGCACAGATGCAATACATTCCAACACCACCTGTTGTGAATAGGCTGCATACGGCTGGAGAAAAGAACCTGCACAATGTTTTAGCAACCATCCCAAAAATCCAGCCTGGTACAAAGTAAATGGGGGATTGAAAATATCATGGCCCTGAGAGGTAACCTGAAATAGTAGCTCAGAACAGACCTGAATGAAAGGTTGTACTTCACCAAGTGAAAGTCTACCCTCAACGGCTAAGGCAAGTGCAGTCAGAATGCTTCCAAGCAGCTCTTCCTCATTGAGATCCTGCCAAAGTGAATGACACTAGTGTTGAGCAGAATATGCCATATTCGATTTCGCGATATATCTCGAATATATATTCGAATATTCGAGATATATTCGCTAAATTCGAATATTCGTGATATTTTATCGAAATTAAATGATTGCGATTTTTCGCTATTGCGAATGCGAAAATAATTGCGATTTTTTGATAACTGCGGTAGGAGCACTCTGATTGGCTCAGAATATTCGTGATATTTTATCGAAATATCGCAACATGCGAATGCGATATTTATTGCGCAATTTCGAGAAATGCTGGAGGAGCGCTCTGATTGGCTCAGAATATTCGTGATATTTTATCGAAATATCGCAACATGCGAATGCGATATTTATTGCGCAATTTCGACAAATGCTGTAGGAGCACTCTGATTGGCTCAGAATATTCGTGATATTTTACAATACAAAATAATTGCGAATATTCGGCAAATGCGGAAGGAGCACTCCGATTGGCTCAGAATATTCTTGATATTTTACAATACAAAATAATTGCGAATATTCGGCAAATGCAGAAGGAGCACTCTGATTGGCTCAGAATATTCTTGATATTTTACAATACAAAATAATTGCGAATATTCGGCAAATGCAGAAGGAGCACTCTGATTGGCTCAGAATATTCGTGATATTTTACAATACAAAATAATTGCGAATATTCGGCAAATGCTGAAGGAGCACTCTGATTGGCTCAGAATATTCGTGATATTTTACAATACAAAATAAAAAGTGTTTTGCATTGGTGGTGATTCTTTACTCTATCCATCTGTCACAGCCGTTTGTCAATCAAACACCTTGAAGATTGAACACGTTCATGCTGCATGCTTTGGACTTTTTTTCACTTCACATATCAAAGACATTTTTATGAAAGATTATTTTTCTATTATTGGGACTATATTTCTTTATATATTTGTTTCACTGTGTATTTCACAAGTTATTTGCGCTTGCTTATTTTATAATTTGCCCACATGTCTTGTCACTAGACATATTTTTTATTCTTGTAGAGCGACTCCATTTTCTGTCTTGTATTAACTTATGTTGTATAACATTTTTGAGTTGCTGCTGTATTCTCCCCTTTTTTAAGGTATGCGCAATTTTTTCCTTCTTACAAAAAATAATAATATCAAACATACAAATATTCATAACATACACATACACAAAGCCCCCCCCCTTTTGCATCAGAGACAATCAGAGTTCTCCTACCACAGTTATCGAAAATTCGCAATCATTTTCGCATTCGCAATAGCAAAAAATCGCAATTTTTTTTTTTTCAATTTGGCAACATAAAAGGATCGCCTCAGCTTAGCTACTCGGCCCAGGGTCTCTAATCATACCAGCAATGCTTTTAGACGTCGATAGGATGTGATCTGTTTTAAAAATCAAATTGAAAAAATGCGAATATTCGGAATTGCGAATATTCACCGCGAAATTCGAAATACAGCGCGATTTCTCGAATATGCTATATTCGAGTCGAATATTCGCAATGCGAATATTCGTGAGCAACACTAAATGACACAAACCCTTATCCTCTACTGCAGTGGTTCTCAACCCGTCTAGTGCCTTGACCCCTTGATAAAATGTCCCAAGTTGTGGGGACCCCTAACGGTAAAAAATTATCATTGTGGGTTGTCGGCAGACAAGTAATTTGCGCCCCTAACCCACAGACATTTAGCGCTCCCTGAATCCCTTCCACTCCAGTATTAAAACCCCTTATAGTACATTTTAGGATGTACCACTCTCTCTCTATGTTCCTCTTTTCTTTCCCTTTTATCTCTCTATCCTAATTTCTTGTTTGTTATCCCCATCCATCTCTAGACGTCTTTCTTGTTCTTTCCCTTATTCTTTCTCTCCCTTTTTTCTTTGTTCCTCCCCCTCATTTCCTCTCCCTTCCATGTAGTCTATTTTTTTTCCTTCTCTTACTCCCTGGTGGGGAGTATGGGATCAGTGGCAGTGCTGGCGGGGAGTTGGGATCAGCCAACTTAGGTGCTCTTGATCAAGGTCATCTGCTCATCTGAGAACTGTAGTGGGGACTTTTAAGGGCAACTCTAATCACAGGTAGTGTTACTCACTGTGTCTCCGACGTTGTGGTTTCTCGTAGCAGTGACATCTATGCTGAAACCACTTCACATTTCTCACCAGTCAGCTGACCTCTAGTCCCTGCCCCCCAGCTATGCTGTGAACTGAAGGGGCGGCTGTGAAGAGGCTGAGTGAGCGGCTTCAGGAACACCCCAGGTTTTGGGGACCCCTGGCAAATCCTCATTTGACCCCAAAGGGGGTCCCGACCCCCATGTTGAGAACCACTGCTCTACTGCAAGTTGCACAAGGCCAAATAACCTGGACTCTCAGCATTGTGACAAAAGAAAAAAGCACAAATCCAAAGCAACTGGCTCCCATTTCCCAAGTGTAGCTGATCCGGTCATTGGTGGGCGTCACTATTATGTCCAAAACCACTCCAGCAAACAAGAACAAAAATAACTAATGAACCTAACTGCTATGTGTATACAATATCTACAACATAAGGGACAAAGGTAACAGAAATGAAAGGAAGGGAAACATCACAACTGGGTACAAAAGCATGGAACAAGACAGAGGGGTGCAGGAAGGATCAATACACAGGAAGGTTCAGGAAAGATATCAGGCGCAATCTGGTAGAAAGGAGGCAATCACACAGGATAGTGATGCCCTGGGGGGGGGGAAGGGAGGAGCAGCCTTAAATATCCACCTGGCAGCTGGACCCAGGTGTGGCTGAGCAGAACCTTCTGGCTTCTGGGAGACACCTGCTGGTGGACACTGGAACTGCATTCATCGACAAAGTGAACCCCAGTGCCACTAGCAGGTGAACTCAACCCTGACAGTGCATTTGTACTTTCAACTTGTGTGATGGATTTGTGCATTGAACATACAAAAATCTGATGAGCATTGACCGCTGAAAGTTTTCTAGTCGGTCATCCAACATTTATTGGCTGAAAGTTGGAAAACAATTGTCAAAAGGGACCATACTAATGATAAGATTTTAGGACAGTAGTCTGTCAACAATCGTACAATGTGTACGAGGCTTTAGGTTATATAAATAAAAAAAAAATCTCAAGCTTTGAACATCTCACTGAGAACTGTTCAATCCATCATCTGAAAATAGAAAGAGTATAGCACAACTGCAAACCTACCAAGACATGGCTGTCCACCTAAACAGACCGGCAAGCATTAATCACAGAAGCAGTAAAGAGGTCCATGGTAACTCTGGTGGAGCTGCAGAGATCCACAGCTCAGGTTGGAGAATCTGTCCACAGGATAGCTATTAGTCGTGCACTCCACAAATCTGGCCTTTATGGAAGAGTGGCAAGAAGAAAGCCATTGTTGAAAGAAAGCCATAAAAAGTCCCATTTGAAGTTTGTGAAAATCCATGCAGGCGACACCACAAACATGTGGAAGAAGGTGCTCTAGTCAGACGAGATCAAAATTTTACTTTTGGGTCTAAAAGCAAAATGCTATGTGTGGCGGAAAACTAACACTGCACATCATCCCTAACACACCACCGTGTAACATGGTGGTGGCAGCATCCTGTTGTGGGGATGCTTTTCCTTAGCAGGGATAGGGAAGCTGGTCAGAGATGATGGGAATATAGATAAAGCCAAATACAGGGCAATCTTAAAAGAAAACCTGTTAATCTGTGTACACACAATCGGTTTGTCCGATGAATAGAGTCCATTGGTCTGTTTCCATCGGTGTTAAGACAGAAAAGGTTTTAAATTTTGCCTATATATAAAGAAACAATAGAAAAATCTGATAGTCTGTGTGGAATTCCATCGGACAAAAATCCATGCATGCTCAAAATCAACTTGACGCATGCTCGGAAGCATTGAACTTTTTTTGGGCTCGTCGTAGTGTTTTACGTCACCGCATTTTGGCATGGTCGGATTTTTGACTAATGGTGTGTAGGCAAGACTGATGAAAGTCGGCTCATCATATATCCGACGAAAAAATCCATCGGATTAGATCCCATCAGATATCCGATTGTGTGTACAGGGTTTTAGAGTCTGCAAAAGAGTCGAGACTGGGGCGGAGGTTCACCATCCCAAAAGGACAATGGCCCTAAACATACAGCCAAAGCTAAAATGAAAAGGTTTAGATCAAAGCATATTAATGTAATAGAATGGCCTGGACCTAAAACCATTTGAGAAGACAAGACAATCTGACAGAGCTTGAGCTATTTTGAAAAGAAGAATGGGCAAAAATGTCACTCTCTATATGTGCAAATCTGGTAGATACATCTCCAAAAAAAGACTTGCAGTTGTAATTGCAGTGAAAGGTGGTTCTACAAAGTATGGACTCAAAGGGCTGATTACAAATTACATTTGAACATATTTATTTGTAAAAAAAAAATATATATAAATTTCCTTTCACAATTATGTGCCACTTTGTGTTGGTCCAATACATAAAATCCCAATATAATACATTTAAGTTTTTGGTTGTAACATGACAAAATGTGGAACAATAAGTACTTTTTCAATGCACTGTAGTTCACAGGGGAAAGAATCAATTTTGTGGACTCAGGCCTCGTACACACGACAGAGATTCTCGGCAGAATTCGCCGAGAAACTCGGTCAAAACCCGGATTCTGCCGAGAATCTCTGTCGTCTGTACAGTTTTGGCTCGATGGAGCCGCCGAGGAGCTCGACGAGAAAATAGAGAACATGTTCTCTATTTTCTCGTTGGCCGCGTTGTTCTATAGGAGAAGCCGGCCCGCCGAGCTCCTCGGCGGCTTCATCCCAAAACGAGACGAGGAACTCGACGTGCCAAGCACGTCGAGTTCCTCTGTCGTGTGTACGGGGCCTTACTGTTATCCAATGCACAGCAAGCTGTATGTTCACCTAAATATTAAAAAATAGTGCCCAAGCCGATTTTCAGCTTTTAGTTCTGTAATTTTTTAAATGACAATTGCACAGTCATGCAACACTCTACCTAAACAAAATTTTTATCATTTTGTTGCCACATATAGAGCTTTATTTTTGTGGTATTTAACAACTGGGGTTTTAATTTCTTTTTGCTAAACAAACAAAAAAAAAAGTTTACGTTATAACATTTTGTAAATAAGTATGTTTTCTCCTTCATTGATATGGACCGATAATGCTGCACTGACAGGCACTGATAGGATGGTACTGATGGACACTGATGAGATGGAACTGATGGGTACTGATGATGGGCACTAATATGAAGCACTGATGGGCAGCACTAATGGGCATGGATAGGTTGCACTGATAGGTGACATTAGTGGGTACTGAAAGGCTGCACTAATAGGTTGCACGGATGGGCACTGATAGGTGGCCCTGACAAGGAGGCACTGGCATGCATTACTAATGGGCACTGATTGGCATAATTTATGGGCACTCAGTGGCATCCCTGGTGATCATGGGTGGCATACCTGGTGATCCTGGGTGGGCATCATTGGGGGGGCTGTGCTAATAATCAATCAGCGCAGATACCCCTGTCAGGAGAGCAGCTGATCGGCTCTCCTCTACTCGCGTCTTTTCCTGTTTATACAATGATCAGCTGTGATTGGACACAGCTGATCATGTGATAAAGAGCCTCCGTCAGAGGCTCTTTACCTAGATCAGAGTTGTGGTGTGTTATACGACACACCGCACCACCGATCGCCGCGCTGCGTGCCCCCACAAGCACATGCAGGCTTGTTATCCTGAAAGAATGCAGGATAACATGACGGATGTCCGTTATTCTGCTATAGGCAGGAAGCAGGGATGGACTGGCCATTGGGACTACAGGGAGTTTCCCGGTGGGCCGATGGCTCAGTGGGCCGGCTTCAGTGACAGCGGATCGCCGCCCTCCTCCGCTCCTCTGTCTCTTCCTTCCCTCAGCGCTCACCTCCTCTCCCTCCTCGCAGCGCTCACCCGGGGGAAACAAAGAAGCAGGGGGAGGACCAGAAGAGCAGGGGGGATGACAGAGAAACACGGGGGAGGGGACAGACAGCCGACTCAACAGCTATGGCCTGGGAGTTTCTCACTTCTGCCTAATCTTGTCCCATAAGGGGGGGGCACCAAACTGATTCTTTGCCCCGGGTGAAATAATGTCTAGCTTCCCCACTGGTACTGCTTATAAAAGTACCAGTACCAGCCACTCTGCTCTAATAAAGTAGAATGGCTAGTGGCTAGTGAAGGGGAGAGGGGGCTTGGGTGGCCGGGGGGGGTGCGGGAGTTGTCCGGCCACCATGGGAGAGACCTGTCAAAGTGGGCCAGTCTGGATGAAGTCCAGGGCCAAATTTTTGTCCCAGTCCAGCCCTGGCAGGAATTGGTAAACTGCAGACGATGATAATGCCTCATGATATCTTTACATTGTTTTACTTCAGGAGCAGTTTTCTGCCGTTTTCAACTAAGATGGCTATAACTTGTTCTATGATAAGTCTTGCCTTTGGAGCCAACCTTCTTCACTTACTGTACATTTTCAATTTTCCAATACATTGTTGGAAGACAAAGATACAGAATCTGCAACACTTTCTATATTGTGTGCAGAAAAAGAAGAGAGCTGATGGGCCAAATGGCAAGGAAAAACACTTGTCAGATCCAGCCTCCAGAAGGTGCCAGGCTCTCAAAAGAAAATGTTATTTTGTTTATCTCTTTATTGCATTCATTCTTTGGTTTGAAAAGACTAATTTCTTGTCGCGAAAAACAGTCGTGTGTATGCTTTTCCGAGGAGGAAAAACGTGCATCCTCAGAATCAAGTAAGAGACAGGAGCGCTCGTTCTGGTAAAACTAGCTTTCAGAATGGAGATAGCACATTCGTCACACTGTAAATTATTGCCTCGTTTAATGCAGTGCATTTTTTTTCTTCTTTATAATGCTACAATAATCAACTTCTTTTGCTGCTGATATTCACACATAGTTATGACAAACTTGTTTCTTTATTATTTATCAAGATCTTATGAATAATTTGTTTTAAAGCCAAATCTTCATAATCTTTTTTATTTTATTTCTTAATAAATGTTAAGATCTTCCTTTTTTTTTTTTTTTATGTTGAAAATATTTTAGACTGATCTCCATATTTAATTTTAGTGTGTCAAGTTACCACCACAACAACATTATTTTTATTTATAATTTTTCCTCAAGGAGGTTGGTTGGTGTCCCTTGTTATTTTGACATTTTGAGTAGGCAGGGACATTTCAAAAATAAAAGCAAACTTTCATTTTTGAATCAAAACACATGGTCAAGTATTTACTGTAAACATAAATTCCATTTATTCTGGCTCATAATAATAATAAAAAAAAGTTAAAGATGAAGGCAATGCTGGAGACCCTGCTTCAATTTGTTCATCATTTTGACCCCAGTGCACACATATTAAATAATAACACAAAATTAGGATTTGGAGAAGCACATATAGTTGGGAGCCTAATCTGGTCCTGGACCCCCAGAGGTCAGGAACAGCAGCAGGTGAGATATATGTCCCCAGTCTGTGGTACTACAATAGCCTGTGCCTTCTGTCAGACCATCTGGAAGCAAGGACATCACTTCCTTGGAGGAGGAGGAGGAGGAACCTCCGTAAGGTCCGTGTATTGGGTCATCTGGCCCATTAACCCCCTGTTAATGACCTTGAAAATGGGGGTCTCACCCAGGAGACGTTGGCCCATCTCCATTTGTGTCATTTTGGCAGCCATGAGGGCGCCATAGCCCTCTTCAGCGGTGGGGGGCTCTCTGAGGGCAGCAGTAGCCTCCCGAATGAGGGCAAGTGTTTCCTCCTCCATCTGCCTACCCCTCCTGGCCCTTCTGGTTTGAGGGCGGAGGGGAGGAATCTGGGGTCTAGTGCTGGGCCCTGCCACCTCTTGGCTAACAATGTCTGCACCCTGGCTGAGCTCTCCCTGTGTCAAAAAAGGGACATATTTTTGGGCTTTATCAATCACACACATTTTTCAGCTCATGACTGTTGCAAATTGAATGTTAATAAATAGCAAAGACAATCATTCTAACCCCAGCATGTTCCCTTCTTGTCCCCCTCATTTTTGTCCACTACTGTCTATTGATATGTCAAACACTTTTTTTCCAAACAATAATTTTGGAGGAAGAGTAACATCTATTTTACATAATATTTTTAAGTACAAGTAATCTACTATACCAGGCAACATATTTCCAAATCCGGTTCTTCCAGGATCTCAGGTTGTTCCTCCAAAGAAGGCTCAGCTGGGGTTAAGGGAAGGGTAGAGGGTTGGTTGGAGGGAAGGCTGGAGCGACGTCTGGAGGGAATGGTAGAAAGGGATTCCCTGACTTACAGATGGTCATCCAGAAAGCTCAGTTTTCTGTAGTACCACAGACTGGGTTCATATACATTCTCTGTTGCTGCTCCTGACCTCATTGATTCCAGGACCATATTGCGCTCCTTTCTATATGTGTCCCTAATGGTCCCAATTTTTGTGTTCACATCATGGATGGTGGCTGTGGGGATCCTTGTCTTGACAAATTCAAGCAGGGTCTCAAGTGCTGCCTTCCTGGCTCCTTTTTTTAAATTTAATTTGTATTTTGTTTCCCACAGAGCAGGCAGCTTCCTCCACCTGTCCAGGAACTCGGACATAAATTCATGCTCCTTGAAGCAATACATTTCTGCAAGTCAAAACACAAGACAAAAATACTAATGTCAGTCAAGACTCTCCTAATCTATACCATATATAGGCCACAATCTCAGCCACTGATGAGTCAAGTAAAAATGTTACCTTCGATCTCACGTTCGTTGCTTACTCCTTCTTCCGCACACTGAACGTAGTTACGACATATGCATCTTTCTTTTATATACACTGCGCATGCATGAAACTCTGCATGCTTTGCCCACCCCTGACGCTCCTTCGAGAACTTTCCCCGCCCCTTCTCGCTCATCGCAGTGGGAAACGACAATGGCGGAGAGACAACAGGTGGCTGTTATCAGTACCTCCAACCAGGAGGAAAGTCCGGAGGAACCAAGCACCGATCCCAGAGATACAAGGCCTCGAACATGGCTTTCGAAGAGATGGTGGAGATGGTCTCCATTTTGAAAGATGGCGGATTATGATTCAAAGCATGGGTCGTACAAAACACAAAATCTGCGCAAGACAAAAGCTATGGAAAAAGTGGTGAAAACTCTTCACAAAAAATTTGGGGTGCGCATATCTACAGAACAGCTGCGGAAACGGTGGTCTGACCTCAAGCTCAGGGAGCCGGAGCAGTACAGGAGGATAAAGAAAAAGTAAGTAATTTTCCTGTGTTTTACTATGATTATTATTACTTGCATGTTGCTGCATGAGCTTTTCTGGAATGTTGTACAGTAATTAAAGATAAGATATTAAAGATGGCAACTTTCATGTTTGTGGGCACAGTAAATCAGTCGTAAACATTGTTTGTTCACTCACTAATATGATCTTTTTGCCAGATACAGGGTTAACTAAATTTGCACATGCTTATTTATTGTAGAAGACTTTTTGATAATTGTTGTCTAGATGTGTTTGTAACAACATTTAAATCATATAACTGGATTCAGTGTAATGTATGTAGAGGATGCTCAGCAGCTGGTTACACATCCTCCCCGTTCGGTTCGCACCAGAACGTTCGAACGGACCGAACGTTCGTGCAAACTTTAGAAGCCCATTGAAGTCTATAGGACTCGAACGTTCAAAATAAAAAGTGCTAATTTTAAAGGCTAATATGTAGTGATGGACAAACATCTGATGGGACGGTTCGCAAACGCTAATCGCGAACTTTCGCAAATGTCCGCGAACCGCAAGTTTGCGGCGGGTCCCATGGACTTTAATGGCAGGCGAATATTAAAAACCTGCAGGTCATATTTGCAGCCACAAAATACTTACTAGCTGTGCACAAATAGTCCCACGACATGGACACTGACCTACCAGAAGTATTAAGTGAAAAACCGGATACATAAGTAAGTGCCGGCCATTACAAGCCCCAAAGATTAGCCGACAGGCGTTCACCTGACAGCAAACAACTTTGTATTCTGTGGCTAAAGGTACATTAAAAGGTGTTGTAAAGGTTCAGTTTTTATTTTCTAAATATGTTACTTTAAGCTAGTGCATTGTTGGTTTACTTACCGTTTCCTTCAATTTCCCTTCTAAAATGTTTTGTTTTTGTTTCCTTTGTCTGAATTTCTCACTTCCTGTTCCTCCTCAGTAAGGTGTTCAGTAAGCAGTTCTAAATGACTTTCCACCGCTCAGATGATGGTGGAAAGCTTACTGAGGAGAAACAGGAATGAGAAATAAAAAAATAAAAAAAAAAAACATTTAGAAGGGAAATCTAAGGAAAAGGTAAGTGAACCACTAGCTTAACCACTTAAGCCCCGGACCTTTAGGCAGCTTAATTCCCAGGCCAGGTTTTGCGATTCGGCACTGCGTCGCTTTAACAGACAATTGTGCGACGTGGCTCCCAAACAAAATTGGCGTCCTTTTTTCCCCACAAATAGAGCTTTCTTTTGGTGGCATTTGATCACCTCTGCGGTTTTTATTTTTTGCGCTATAAACAAAAATAAAGCGACAATTTTGAAAAAAAATGCAATATTTTGTACTTTTTGTTATAATAAATATCCCCCAAAAACATATATATAAAAAAAAAAATTCCCCTCAATTTAGGCCGATACGTATTCTTCGACCTATTTTTAGTAAAAAAAAAAAAAAAAACGCAATAAGCGTTTATCGAATGGTTTGCGCACAATTTATAGCGTTTACAAAATAGGGGATAGTTTTATTGCATTTTTATTAATTTTTTTTTTTTACTACTAATGGCGGCGATCAGCGATTTTTTTTCATGACTGCGACATTATGGCGGACACTTCGGACAATTTTGACACATTTTTGGGACCATTGTCATTTTCACAGCAAAAAATGCATTTAAATTGCATTGTTTATTGTGAAAATGACAGTTGCAGTTTGGGAGTTAACCACAGGGGCGCTGTAGGAGTTAGGGTACACCTAGTGTGTGTTTACAACTGTAGGGGGGTGTAGCTGTAGGACTGACGTCATAGATCGAGTCTCCCTTATATAAGGGATCACTCGATCGATACGCCGCCACAGTGAAGCACGGGGAAGCCGTGTTTACACACGGCTCTCCCCGTTCTTCAGCTCCGGGGAGCGATCGCGACGGAGCGGCTATAAACAAATAGCCGCGCTGTCGTGCCGGATCGCTCCCCGAGGGAACCCGACCGCCGCATGTAGCGGGGGGGGTCCCGATCGGACCCCCGACCCGCAGAAAGGCAAGGACGTACATGTACTCCCATTTGCCTGTACGTGCCATATTGTGGACGTACATATACATGCGGCCGTCGGGAAGTGGTTAAAGGAACCAATTTAGAAAAAAAAAGATGAACCTTTACAACCCCTTTAAGCTATTCACCGGATACAGAAGTAAGTGTTGGCCATTACTGGCCCCAAAAAAATAGCCCACATGCGTTCACCTGACAGCAAACAACCTTGTATTCTGTGGCTGGTGGTACATTAGGCATTCACCGGATACAGAAAAAAAGTGTCGGCCAGGCCCAAAAAGTTAGCCCACAGGCGTTCACCTGAATTTGAATGAAACATGATCTACTGGTCACATGTGTTAAATTCCTCTGAGATCCATGCTTCATTAATTTTTATAAATGTGAGGTAGTCAACACTTGAGCTAGGCGAGTGCACTTATCGGTCACAACCCCCCCTGCTGTGCTGAACGTCCTTTCGGACAGGACACTGGATGAGGGGCAAGCCAACAGTTCCATTGCAAATTGTGCAAGCTCTGGCCAGAGGTCAAGCCTGCCCACCCAGTAGTCCAGGGGTTCATCACTTCTCAGTGCGTCCACATTGGCCGTTAACCCGATATAGTCGGACACCTGTTGGTCTAGGCGTTCCCTGATGCTGGATCCGTAGGACAGCTGTCGATGGGTTGACTGAAAGAAGGATCTCATATCATTAGTGTAGAATGAAATAGGGTGGGGTGTTGGCGCTGCCCTACCTATAAACTGTTCCAAGCCGTAAATGTGTACAGTGACCCTGAGGGGTACGTAAATAGGTGATGGTGTGATATTCAGATAGCCATCATAATGTGTGGAAACAAATGTGTGTCCCAACTACATGTGATATGTAGGGTACCAGTGTCTAAGTGCTGGCATGCATAAATAAACTATACAAAAACAGGTAAAATAAAAACTGTGCTGTCACTGACAATCTGTCAGATAGCGTGTGCAAACCTTCACTGTGTGTATACTAAACACTTAAATAAATAAAGATGATGCTCATGAGAAAAAGTATAAAAACAAAATTAGAATAAACACGTGAATAGTCCCATCAATATGTGCAGTAAAAAAGCTTTCTTCAAAGAAAAAATTAATAATGCAAAGTCACATAGAAAAAAGGAGAAAAAAAACCATCCGAGGGTTGGGATGATAAAGTCCGTGCTTGCAAAGGTGCACCTATAAAGGTGGGTGCTCAAATATGCAGTAGTGAAATTCCACGCAGTGGTCATGGTGCTCCCCCTCCTGGGTCCCCACTCACCAGAGGCACTAACCCCTGCAGGGGTAAAGTGCAAGTAGTTAGCCTCCCACGCTCTGGGATCTCCTACGACTCCTCTGCTGTGCTTGGGACCTCCTTCACCTCCTTATGATTATTTCCGAGTCCAGGGATAGAAGTTGTTTTATAAGTCCACAGTCCTCCGAAAAAACAAACACACTAGCATAGCGTGGTATGTTGGAACAAGTGCTGATTTATTTGGCACTGTCAGTATCGTGCACAATACAAATGTAAAAAGTAGATCAAAGCAAAAAAATAATAAATATAATAAACGATAAAAACAGATAGGGCGGAAGCTCCGCTCTATGCAAAAAGATAAAAAACTAAGAACAAGCAATGCAGGTGGAGCGGCTAGCAACCTGTTAGCATAGCTCCGGCCGCCGCACTAGGTTTGCCAGGAAGTGTCGGCAACTGCCTGGGAACGGCGTGCGTTCCACTGACGAACAGCTAGAAACCGGAAGTGCGTGCGGGTGTGCGTGTATCCGCTTTACGCACGTTTCGTCAAAATACGTATTCAGAAGCGGGTGCACGCATACAGCAGGAGGTTACTTATATAGTAGGCTTCGATATGCAAACCCCTCCCACTAACGGCGGTATCCAATCATTTCTTTTGCATTGAATTCCCATCGAATCACGTGTAGAGAGGGTGTACCCTTGGGCGTTCCCTGTTTGCATATTTTCGCCTTGGCATCCTAAGTAAAGCCATAGTATGTTACAATTCCGATGTCAGCAATATTTACACAAATCAGCCATTATTAACATTTGATGCTATTGGCATAGTGTCATAGTAAGTAACCTAATCTGCTAACTGTGCCCTGTGATGGCAATCGTGGGCAAATATAAAAACATATGAACAGTGAATAAAATAAAACAAAGTAAGTACCTGTATGTAATGCAGGTAGATTAAATAGGTGTGGCGTGACATGTATATAGCAATGTCATATGCGTTATCTAGAACTATGCTAGCATAAATTAGCATTAGTGAACGGGACCCGTCCCGGTCACAGATATACCCTACCTATATGTGGGAAAAGTATATAGGGCGCAGCATAAACCTAGCACAGCAGCGCAAGTCCATGGGTGTACCTATCAGGTAAATGGAAGGTTATATGAATGACCAAAATACAAGCAAGGGTACATAATGTAAATAGCAATAAGGAGAAAAAGACCCAAAAGGGAGGTCAGTATTAACCCTTACTAGGTAATAAAAAATGCTCCAATAGGAGAATACTCCATAGGTCATCATCATCTGGCATGAGTCCAAACTCTGGGGGGCTAGCCCACACTCCTCCAGATAATGAGGTACCAATGGGAAATGGATGCAAATGAAATGCACATAAAGTGCAAGACCAATAAAGAACATTGTAAATCAATGAAAAACAGTGGAAAACAAATATGGACTGCCCCATACACGGTCAATGTTCATCGGCCACATAGGATGTACCATCAGGTACCCCCAGCGGGATAGGCGAAGTCTAGGTCTACAGAACAATAGTATCTGCAGAAACCTAGCTTCATAGTGGGCCTTCCAGCAACACATATTAGATGGGGGTGTATATGTATAGGTGATGTATCCCATTATAGTAAGTAGTGGGATAATGGGAATGGAAAAAATTGTATATAAGTATACAGAGTAGCAGAGTCTGTTGTAATTGTCACCTTTAAGGGGAATAAGTGTCTATATGAGAATCATTAGTATAAAATGGTACCTAAACAGCTACCCTAAGGGTCATATATATGGATTAGCCAGAAAGCAATTTAGATCAATGTCCTTATTTAACCCATAGGGTGCCAATGATCCCAGACGGTAGATCCAGCTGGTCTCGTTCTGGGAAATGGCCGTTGTCTTATTACCGCCCCTCCAATTATCCTTTACAAGATCTATACCATAAAAGATCAGGCCACTGGGGTCTTGGTGGTGGACTTCTTTAAAGTGACGTGAGAGATAATGTTTGTCATATCCTGTTTTAATCCTATTTATGTGCTCACGGATTCTCACTTTCAGGGGTCTGGTGGTTCTTCCCACATATTGTAGGTGGCAAGGGCATTCGATGATATACGTTACATGAGTAGTACTGCAGGTAATGAGTTCTTTGATTTTATATTCTTTGAAGTCAGTTCTTGATTTAAAACTCATTTTCCGTCTTGGTTGTTTTTTACTGACCCTGCAAGCCAGACATTTCTGGCATTTGTAAAAGCCTTTGAGTTCAGGGCATAGGCTAACAGATCGTGGTGGGTCTATGACATTGTGCACAAGGTGGTGACGAAGAGAGGGAGCACGCCTATAGATAAAGTTTGTTTTTTTCCCCAACACTTTAGTGAGGACATGATCTTCTTGTAGGATCGGCCAGTATTTTTTGATTATATGTTCAAAATCCTTGTATTGGGAGTTAAAACCTGTGATGAATGCTGCATCTAGCTTGTTCTGCTTGTTCTTTTTCTTGGATACCAGCATGTTATTCCTGTCCATATTTAGAACCTCTTCTTTCAGTTTTGTCAGGTTTTCCTCCTTATACCCTTTTTCCTTGAATCGGTCAACAATTATATCAGCTTGTATTTTGTAATCTGCGATAGAACTACAGTTTCTCCGGAGTCGCATCATTTGTCCTTTGGGTATATTGGACTTCCACCTGGGGTGGTGGCAGCTGGCTGATGGAATATATCCATTGCGGTCCGTTGATTTAAAGTGTGTTTTTGTCTATAGTTTTGGACCGTTCTTAAAAATCTGAAGGTCAAGGAAGTCTATACACTCTCTGTCACATTTTCCAGTGAAGGTGAGGCCGTATCTGTTGGTGTTCAAGTCCTCTAAGAATTCCTGAAAGCTATCGACCGTTCCATCCCACAGGATGATGACGTCATCGATGTATCGCCGGTATAACTTAATGCAGGGAATGTTTCTATTATAAACATATTCTTCTTATTCTTCTTCCCAACAGTCCATCAATAAGTTATTTTGTATTTTGACGAAACGTGCGTAAAGCGGATACACGCACACCCGCACGCACTTCCGGTTTCTAGCTGTTCGTCAGTGGAACGCACGCCGTTCCCAGGCAGTTGCCGACACTTCCTGGCAAACCTAGTGCGGCGGCCGGAGCCATGCTAACAGGTTGCTAGCCGCTCCACCTGCATTGCTTGTTCTTAGTTTTTTATCTTTTTGCATAGAGCGGAGCTTCCGCCCTATCTGTTTTTATCGTTTATTATATTTATTATTTTTTTGCTTTGATCTACTTTTTACATTTGTATTGTGCACGATACTGACAGTGCCAAATAAATCAGCACTTGTTCCAACATACCACGCTATGCTAGTGTGTTTGTTTTTTCGGAGGACTGTGGACTTATAAAACAACTTCTATCACTGGACTCGGAAATCATCATAAGGAGGTGAAGGAGGTCCCAAGCACAGCAGAGGAGTCGTGGGAGATCCCAGAGCCGTGAGAGGCTAACTACTTGCACTTTACCCCTGCAGGGGTTAGTGCCTCTGGTGAGTGGGGACCCAGGAGGGGGAGCACCGTGACCACTGCGTGGAATTTCACTACTGCATATTTGAGCACCCACCTTTATAGGTGCACCTTTGCAATCACGGACTTTATCATCCCAACCCTCGGATGGTTTTTTTTTCTCCTTTTTTCTATGTGACTTTGCATTATTAATTTTTTCTTTGAAGAAAGCTTTTTTACTGCACATATTGATGGGACTATTCACGTGTTTATTCTAATTTTGTTTTTATACTTTTTCTCATGAGCATCATCTTTATTTATTTAAGTGTTTATTATACACACAGTGAAGGTTTGCACACGCTATCTGACAGATTGTCAGTGACAGCACAGTTTTTATTTGACCTGTTTTTGTATAGTTTATTTATGCATGCCAGCACTTAGACACTGGTACCCTACATATCACATGTAGTTGGGACACACATTTGTTTCCACACATTATGATGGCTATCTGAATATCACACCATCACCTATTTACGTACCCCTCAGGGTCACTGTACACATTTACGGCTTGGAACAGTTTATAGGTAGGGCAGCGCCAACACCCCACCCTATTTCATTCTATTCTTTGTATCCCCTTTGGGGATTCGTTTTTGGGGGGCTGCAGCCTGTTATTTCTATTTTATTAATTTATTGGATATTTATTGGAATTTATTGGATCCTTTCTCATAGTATTTCATTTCCCATAGCGTAGTGTTCTACTGTCATTTGAATTAGCCTTGGTGGGTCCTAAGCGCGGAATACTCTCTCTTTTATATCATATCATTAGTGACCAAGACATCTTCAAACCGCCCTCTTCTTGCAGGCGCTGTTGGCTTGGTACCCAAAACAGTTTCTCTGAGTGGAAATTCCTCTGCCAGCGGACACAAAAGCAGAATGCAGCATTTCTCGAAGCAAGGCCTGGAAGTACTGCATTCTGATAGCCCTCTGTGATGGTGGTAACATTTCCACCATGTTTTGTTTGCACCGGGGGTCCAAGTATGTTGCCACCCAGTACTGGTCCTTGCCATTTATGCTTTTTATACGGGGGTCCCTCTTAAAACACTGGAGCATCAAGGCCCCCATTTGCACTAAACTGGAAGCGCTGTACTGGCCTGGCTCCTGCTCATCATCCAGGATAATGTCATCCTCGTTCTCCTCCCCCCATCCACGGACAACACCAGGGATCCCAGAAGGGTTTAAAGCATGCTCTTCCTGCTCCTCCTCGGCACCATCCTCCTCTGACTCCTCTTCAGACTCCCGTTGTTGACTTGTCTCAGGTGGAGTAGCCCCCCCTGGGAATTCATCCAGCATTGCTACTTCCTCATCTTCCTGCTCCTGCTTATTGACGGCTTGATTAATGACACAACGCAATGCATGCTCCACAAAGAAGGCGTAAGGTACAATGTCCCTGATGGCGCCCTGGCTGCGACTGACCAGTTTGGTGATCTCATCAAATGGCCGCAGAAGTCTGCATGAGTCGCGCATGAGCAGCCACTGGTGCAGTGCAAGAAAACCAAGCTCCCAGAACCTGTCCTGCCGCAGAGTTCGTACAGGTAGTCGTTAACTGCACGTTTCTGCTGGAGCAGCCTATCAAGCATATACAATGTTGAGTTCCATCGCGTCGGGCAGTCACAAATAAGACATCTGACGGGCAGGTTGTGTGGCCGCTGAATGTCAGCAAGGTGAGCCATGGCCATGTAAGATCTTCTGAAATGGGCCAAGATTTTCCTGGCCTGCAGCAAGATGTCCTGGAGCCCAGGGTATTTGGCAACAAATCGGTTCATGACCAAGTTTAGGACGTGTGCCATGCATAGCACGTGTGTAATATTGCCCTTTCAGCGTGCTCAGCAGATTGGCACCGTTGTCGCACACCACTTTACCAACTGTCAAATTGAGCGGCGTTAGCCACTGATCTGCCTGTGAACGCAAAGCTGAAAGAAGTGCAGGACCTCACTTTCTGTCCCAATGACAAATGTTTTTTTGAAAATTTGTTTTTTTTAGTGAAACAAGGATTGGACAGGAGACACCTCTTACAAAAGAGAATTTCCCTTCCTAGGGGTATATTTCCTTTCACTTCCTGTTGTCTCCTTCTGTTTGCAAGTAGGAGTCGTTTGTAAGTTGGATGTTTGAAAGTAGGGGCCTGCCGTATATACTCTGCAGAAATTTGGGCCCTAGGTGTTGGTGTTGCCACAACACTGTAAGCCCTCACAGTTAGTCTTGGTGGGCGCTGGAACGCCCTGCTGTGAACTATTATATCAAGAATTGTAATTACATACCATCGTTGAACAGTGGCTTGCGGCTTTAACCACTTAAGGACCGCCTAACGCCGATATACGTCGGCAGAATGGCACGACTGGGCACAATCATGTACCTGTGATTGTTAAATGACCAGCTGTGGGTCGCGGGCCCGCAAACCGTTCCGAAGCTCCGCGGCCGCGGGACCCGATCGCCGCCGGAGCCCCGCGAACGGTCCCCGGAGCTGAAGAACGGGGAGGGGTGTGTGTAAACACACCTTCCCCGTTCTTCACAGTGGTGCGGTCATTGATTCATCGTCTGTTCCCTGATTAGGGATGAGCTTCGTGTTTGAGTCGAACTTGCGTTCGACTCTAACCTCGTATGTTCGAAAGTTCGTCGAAATACGAATGTTACGGGCCGTTCGAGCCAAATTAGAGTGGTGTGTCACGGCCCATAATTCACTGCAGCATCGCAGTGCATTGCTGGCTGATGATTGGCCAAGCATGCACTATGACCCACATGCTTGGCCAATCACAGCTTGCAAAAAACGGAGAGCCATAATTGGCCAAAGCCAGGGTGGCTTTGGCCAATTATGGCTCAGGGGGTTTAGTAAACGCCCCACACTATAATTAGTAATAGTAATTTTTTTCTAGGTAGATAGAGCAGGCAGGCTAGTCAGTTAAAGTTACAGTGTGTAGAGGAAATATATATATACACACACACACAACACCTGGGATGCATATATATTTATACACTGTATAGTTTAGCTAGATCAGCTCTTCCTAATTTACTGGCAGGCAGGTGATTGTGCTAGCTGCAGTATTCTCACTTGGTGTGTACTGCCCGTGTCCTCTGCAGATTGCACCTTAAGCTACGTAGTGTGTACTGCCTGTGTCCTCTGCAGTGTGCACCTAAAGCTACGTGGTGTGTGTACTGCCTTTGTGCTCTGCAGTGTGCACCTAAAGCTTCATGGTGTATGTACTGCCTTTGTCCTCTGCAATTTGCACCTAAAGCTATGAGGTGTGTGTACTGCCTTTGTCCTCTGCAGGCCTTTAGTATGTCTGGAAGGACAACAAGGAGAGGCAGAGAGTCACAAGGGCAAGCAGGGTCTGCGTCTAGAGGCAACAGTGCTGGTCGTGGACACGGTGTATCCTCATCAGCACGTGGCCGTGGGACACGCTCGTCCTTTTTTTAGACAGCTGGCCGTGTTGAGCCGCAACATGCCAAAGACTTGGTAGAGTGGATGACCAAGCCGTCCTCATCCTCCTCATCCTCTCTCACCCAGACTCAGGGTACTTTGTCAAAGCAGCTGCCAAGGCGTCCTTTTCCCTCTGCTCAATGGCATAAGTCACTCCTTCCCTAGGCCCACCATGTCCTCCTGAGGTGTCCCCCGAAATGTTTGACCACAGTGTTGGGTACATGCTGCATGAGGATGCGCAGCGTTTTGAAGGCTCCGATGATGGTATACAGCTAGAGTAAGGCAGTAAGGTGAGCCCAGAGAGAGGGGGTGCCCAAGAAGAACAGCAATCTGGCAGTCATGTTACCCCAGCTGCAGCATACTGTCAGGTTTTCTACAGTGATGAGGAGGGAGGGGATGATGAAGTCACCGACTCTACGTGGGGGAGGAGGAGGAGGCAGATCTCCAATGAGGCAGGATGCCCTTCAGGGTCCAGCTTAAGGGTAGCACACCGACTGCATCACAACGCAGAGCTACGCATGTGCAGGGCGCTGCTGTGTCTCAGCGTTATTCTTTGGTTCTTTGGTGTGGGCTTTTTTGAGACGAGTGCATCAGATCGCACCGCTGCTATTTGCGGCGTATGTCTCAAGCGTATCTCGCGTGGCCAAAACATCACCCACTTGGGCACCACATGCTTGACCAGACATATGTTGACCTGCCATGCAGTTCGTTGGCAAGCTTACCTCAAAGACCCACACCAAAGAACAAAGTGGACCTCCCCTTGCCCCTCATCAGCTGGGATCTCCAACCCCACTATACACTCAGTCCTCTCTGAAGCCTGCACTGATAGGACTGAAGGTGTAGAATTAGGTGTGTCACAGCCTAGTACATGCGGGCAATCTACTATCAAAACACACCGATGGCAGATTGTTCCAGGCAAATTTCCCTGCCCCAGATGCTTCAGCGCTGAAAGAAGTTCTCTCCCAGCCATCCACATGCCCAGTGGTTGAATGCTAGCTTAGCTAAATTGCTAGCACTTCAACTGCTGCCTTTTCAGTTGGTAGATTCTGCCCCCTTCCATGAGTTTGTGGAATGTGCGGTACCTCAGTGGCAAGTTCCCAAACGCCACTTTTTCTCACGGAAGGCAATTACGGCTCTCTACTGGCATGTGAAATGCAATGTCCATGCCTCGCTGTACAGGGCGGTTAGTGGTAAGATGCATATTACCACTGACTCATGGTCCAGCAGGCATGGACAGGGACATTACCTATCTTTCACCGCGCATTGGGTGACTCTACTGGCAGCTGGGAAGGACACAGGACAAGGTACAGTAGTGTTGGAGGTTGTTCCGCCACCACGCCTCCAAAATGCTACTACTGGTTGTGACACACCTCTCTCCTCCACCCCCTTCTCTTCTTCCTCTGTGGCCTCTTCCTGTGCTGATGTGTCCTCGGAACCAGCGGTGCTCCGTAGGCGTTCAAGGGGCTACGCAGGTACGGAGGCAAGGAGATGTCATGCGGTGCTTGAGCTGGTGTGCTTGGGGGACAGGAGTCACACTGGGGCAGAGGTTCTCTCAGCTCTGCAGGGACAGGCTCAGAGGTGGTTGATGCCATGCCAGCTTAAGCCAGGAATGGTGGTTTGCGACAATGGCACCAACCTCCTCTCTGCCCTGCGACAGTGACAACTGACCCTGTTTTGCTCATGTCCTTAACTTGGTAGTGCCGCGGTTCTTGGGCAGGTACCCAGGCTTATAGGATGCCGTGAAGCAGGCCAGGAAAGTCTGTGTACATTTCCGACAGTCACATAATGCCAGTGCTCGGCTGGCAGACCTTCAAAGGGACTATAACCTGCCCAAGAACCGCCTAATCTGTGATATGCCCACCAGGTGGAACTCTACGTTGGCCATGCTGCAGTGGCTGCACACGCAGCAGAGGGCCATCAATGAGTACCTGTGCCAATATGGCAGCAGGACAGGGGAGCTTGGTTTTTTCCCCCACGCCAGTGGGCCATGATCAGGGATGCATGCACTGTCCTGTCACCATTTGAGGAGGCCACGAGGATGGTGAGCAGTGACAGTGCATGCATCAGTGAGACTGTCCCTCCTATTCACATGTTGGAGCACACGCTGCATGGAATAATGGACAGGGCCCTTGAGGCAGAACAGAGGAAGGAAGAGGAGGACTTCCTTATCTCTCAAGGCCCCCTTTATCCAGACAGTGTTCCTGCTTGCCCACGTATCACACAGGAAGGAGACGAGGAGGAGGAGGAGGATTGTGTCAGCATGGAGGTGGGGCCTAGCGCTCAGCATCAGCAGCAGTCTTCACTGAATCAGTTACAGTCCCAAGAAACCCATTTACGTTATGCCGGCGCAACATTGGGAGCAAGTGCTTTGTGAATACTGTACTTGCCTCTCTATGTTACGTCGGCGTAGTGCATAAGAGCTGCACTACGCTGGCACAAAGATTCGCCTATCTACCTGAATCCGGCTTTATGTCTCTATACCCTGTAAACAGTCATTTCAGCAAAAAAAAAATGTTTTCCTTTACAACTCCTTTAAGCATATAAGCTCAGTTTTGTGTTGAATATAACTGTGAAATCGAAAACTCCGGTGGGTGTAAGAAGATGTCCGCTTGCCCCTTCTCACTCTATCATTACTGTGCAATGGTGTGGGATGTAGAAAGATGGCGGCGACGAAACGTGACTTCTGGAGCAATCTGTGATGGGGAGCCGAATGCGACAACACACCGGCAAGGTAAGGTCCGCAACCTTACCCTTGTAACGTGGATCAAGTGGGGTTGCCAGCCAGTAATGATCCCTCTCCTTGATAGCACGAATATGAGGATCCTTCCGCAGGCTTTGCAGGATCAGGCAGGCCATACAGCGTAGGTTTACTGAGGCATTCGGTGCGGGGTCCTCTGGGTCACTGAGGACGACATGATCCGCAGCCACCTCATCCCAGCCACGTACAAGTCCATGGGTTTCTTGGGACTGTAATAAGGAAATGTTTCTCCTTTAACATCACATATGTATTTAAAGAGCAAGTAAACCCTGATGGGTTTTAAAGGTGAAAGGAAAACCGCGCTATCAATAATGAATGTAAGTAGCTGCCTGCACAACAGATATACTGTATATAAAGCAAGTGGAAAAGAGAAAGTACAGCGCTCAAAATATTACTCTCGCTCAAAAGATTAATTAATCAATCAAAGTGATAATATAACGCAATCATTGACTGAACAAAATTGTGTAATGCCCTGCACACACGATCGGTCCATCCGATGAGAACAGTCTGATGGACAGTTTTCATTGGTTAACCGATAAAGCTGACTGATGGTCAGTCGTGCCTACACACTATCGGTTAAAAAAACGATCGTGTCAGAATGAGGTGACGTAAAACGACGTGCTGAAAAAAAAAAAAAAAACAAAGTTCAATGCTTCCAAGCATGCGTCTACTTGATTCTAAGCATGCGTGGATTTTTAACCAATGGTTGTGCCTACTAACGATCGTTTTTGTTCTATCGGTTAGGTATCCATCGGTTAAGTTTAAAACAAGATTGCTTTTTTTTAACCTATGGATAAATAAACGATCGGTTTGGTCCGATGGAAACGGTCCATCAGACTGTTCATCGGTTTGACCGATCGTGTGTACGCGGCATTAGTCAAAATGTGGATATGATCCAAAATAATAGGTGTAGGTTGAAAATGCACCAAATAAATAACCAATATTATGAAAATAAATACAAAGTGAAGCACCAACGATGGAAATAAACCAATAAAGTGCAAGTGAACAAATGAAATATAAAGTCCAAAATTGATCCACTTTGATAAAAGTGACTCTGTATATATTTGTCTGTAGACAATCCCACCACCATGATGATCAAAGGCTTACCAGACAAGATGGACCCAGCAAGGCATATGCCTGAAGGATCGAATGAGCTTGTTGGTGTAACACACCCAGGGAGAGGTACAGCAAGCACAGCTTCCAATGGGGCCAGGCTGTGAGACCAGGCGACGATATTCCACTTTATTGACATCAATGGGTATCCACCATAGGTTCAAGCAACGTTACTTCATACACAAATCCTCCCAGTGTAACATAGGTTTAGGAGAGAAATTATATATATATATATATATATATATATATATATATATATATATATATATATATATATATATATACAGTGCTTTAAGTGGGCCAAAAGAGGTGCCGGTACTCTATTAGGCGCCGGTGCTCACATGAAAATACCCTTGGCTGCGTGTGATGGGCACAGTGGCTGCATTTGATGGGCACAGTGGCTGCATTAGATGGGCACAGTGGCGACAATTGATGGTGGCACAGTGGCTGCGTGTGATGGCACAGTGGCTGCGTGTGATGGCACAGTGGCTGCATGTGATGGCACAGTGGCTGCATGTGATGGGCACAGTGGCTGCATGTGATGGCACAGTGGCGACAATTGATGGCACAGTGGCAGTGTGAGTTGGCACAGTGGCTGCATGTGATGGCACAGTGGCGACAATTGATGGCACTGTGGCTGCGTGTGTTCGCACAGTGGCTGCATGTGATGGCACAGTGGCTGCGTTTGGTGGCACAGTGGCTGCGTGTGATGGGCAGAGTGGCGACAATTGATGGCACAGTAGCTGCGTTTGATGGGCACAGTGGCTGCGTTTGATGGGCACAGTGGCTGCGTTTGGTGGCACAGTGGCTGCGTTTGGTGGCACAGTGAGGCTGCAATTAATGGTGGGTTTTTTTAGTTAGAGAAGGCAAGCTCAAAATAACTCAAAAATATTTTTTCCTGCCATTTTTTTATTAAAAAACTGATGGTCACCTCAGTCCAACCCCCCCTCCCTCCAATACAGTCAATTATTTTCTTACTTTCTTCTGTTGCAGTCCTGAGTCCAGGATCCAGACACTAGCAGCACTAGGAACTGTAGACGCAGGCTGAGCTGAGTGACAGGACAGAGGAAAGGGAGCCAGGAGCGCACTCGGCAGCAGTGAGTCGGCTCCGGCGGGGCGGCATACAGTTTCTATTGTGACTGCGCTGCCTGTCTGACACACATTACCGGCCCGCAACTCGACAAGCCCACCGGCTGCGTTCCGGTACTGTAAACCCACGTACTGGGCGCACAGAGAGGTGCTGGTACTCTCCAGGGCCATTTTTGGAAGTGGCGGTACTGAGTACCGCCGCGTTCCGGCCCAGTTAAAGCACTGTATATATATATATATATATATATATATATAGGACCGGATTCACATACATTGGCGCATATTTATGCCGGCGTAGCATATCGAAGATACGCTACACCGACGCAGCCATGCTAATGAGGCGTGACCCCATGTAAATGAAGGACTGAGCATCATAAAGTTACGAATAATGCACGGCGCATGCGCCATCCCGTGGACGCATCCCAGTGCGCATGCTCAGAATCACGTCGAAACAACTGCCTAAGATACGTCGAATCACTGCCTACGACATGAACGTAACCTACGCCTAGCCCTATTCACATACTACGTAAACAACGTAAAATACGATGGCTGTGTTCCCTGGTCCATACCTTTGTATGACGTGCGCCTCCTATATGGGGAATAACCAGACGTAGGACTTACGCAAAGCGCGGGCGCAAGTACGTTTGTGAATCGGCGTATCTCCCTCATTTGCATAGGTGAATAGGAAATCAATGGGAGTACCACTTGCGGTCAGCGTAAATATGCGCCAACTATACACCGGCATAGGAAAGTTACGTCGGTCGGATGAAGCCTATATTCAGGCGTATCTAGTTTTGTGGGCACGGCGCACAAATACGACGGCGCATACTTACACTTACACGGCGTATATCGAGATACGTCGGCGTATATCGAGATACGTCGGCGTAAGTGTTTTGTGAATCCGGGCCATAGTATGGCCAGACGCCTCTGGCTAGACAGAAAGCATGTGAACTATCATTAATATAAAAGCGGTGACAAACTCATGAATGTCAATCATGGAACTGTTTGTTTTATATAATTAAAATAAATGGGCTACAGCAAAATGGTGCCCGGAATCAAAGCAAACAAACACACTACACAGACATAAGCAAACTGCTTCCTGTTTATAAAGATGGCGCCCATGGCTTGCACCTCAAGCCTCATTCTGATATGTGGCTCAAGCCTCGATCCTAAACCATAAAATTGTACTACATAGATTGTAAGCTGGGGGATAGGTAGCAGGTACAAAGCTCCCTGGGATGAGCAGGCACATATACCAAGTCCATGGGATAAGTGAAAACAGAGGGGTGTTTATTGGTGCTATACACAAAGTCTATTTACAGGTGTGCAGAAAATAAACAAAACAAAAGTAATTAAACAAAAACCTAGCCGTGTCTTGGCTCTAACTATACAATATATCTAGGCCCTTACTACCAGACTGAGCAAGCCTACAGCTTGTCAGCTTCCACAACAAAGGCTTAAGCGTTTTCACCAACCTCCTTGCTTTCACAGATCAGTAACAACTGTGTTTCCCAGGCAGAGCAAAGGCTGTCTGCTCAGGTAAGCTTAAATGGACCTGACAGAGAGGTACACCTGAACTGGTTCAGAGCTCCCTGAACATATAAGAGAGGAGCCTGGGAGAAGTATAAACCCTGAACAGGACTTTCCCAGGCTCTCTCTGGGACGCTCTGCTACAATATATATATATAGTATATATAATATGGCCAGAACCCTCTGACTAGACAGAAAACATGTGAACTATCTTTAATATAAAACAGTGACAAACTCATGAATATGTCAATCATGGATCTGTTTGTTTTATATAATTAAAATAAATTAATGGAATATAATGGACTATAGGGCTACAGCAAAATGGCGCCCGGAATCGAAACAGCGCTTCGTCCGTAATGTGGGTATGATCCCCTAAAACTTTAATGGACCTCATCTAAGCATAATGAGACCCTGGATTAGCTACTTGCATGACATCCAATCTCTAAGTGTAAACTAAGAAGGATTGGAAAAAAGGTCCGCCGTGCCACTACGGCAAAATGGCATCCATATTGTAAACAATGGTCCTCTAGTGGTTGTCATCAACAAAATGGTGGACGAGAGCTGGTGTAAACCAAGCCTCGATCTGGCTGCGACTGTGACTCCCAATTTTGGAATGAAACAGCCGAAAGCACATTGATGACCAGAAAAATTGGAATAGATTATGAACATTCTAATATAAAGATGAAAGTGAACAATATGTGTATAAAAATGGTGAATACATGGGCCGTATCTAACTGTGGCTAGTAAGTACTAAACTGATTGTGAAATATGTCCCCTTGTATAAATCATCCATTGAACTCAATATAAGCTCAGCTATGATCAATAAGCCAATTATAGTATGTCGCAAATGCGCAGAACTGGCTCGCACGGCAGGATGTAATACATAAAAGGAAGAATAATCATACAATAGTGACATATATATATAACAAAACTTCTAAATAAGGTGGTTAATTATGCCACCAATGTAAACATAACCCTGAAGATGTATAGTGAAAATAAATCACACATTTAATTAAATATCCGTATAACTATTAACCACTTAACCCCCGGACCATATTGCTGGTCAAAGACCAGAGCACTTTTTGCGATTTGGCACTGCGTCGCTTTAACTGACAATTGTGTGGTCGTGCGACATGGCTCCCAAACAAAATTGGCATCCTTTTTTCCCACAAATAGAGCTTTCTTTTGGTGGTATTTGATCACCTCTGCGGTTTTTAGTTTTTGCGCTATAAACAAAAATAGAGCGACAATTTAGAAAAAAAACAATATTTTTTACTTTTTGCTATAATAAATATCCCCCAAAAATATATATAAAAAAAAAATGTCCTCAGTTTAGGCCGATACGTATTCTTCTACATATTTTTCGTTAAAAAATCGCAATAAACGTTTATTGATTGGTTTGTGCAAAAGTTATAGCGTTTACAAAATAGAGGGTAGTTTTATGGCATTTTTAATAATATTTTTTTTTACTAGTAATGGCTGCGATCAGCGATTTTTTTTTTTCCGGTACTGCGACATTATGGCGGACACTTTGGACACTTTTGAGACATTTTTGGGACCATTGGCATTTTTATAGCGATCAGTGCTAACAAAAAAGGATTTGATTACTATACAAATGCCACTGGCAGGGAAGGGGTTAACACTAGGGGGCGAGGAAGGGGTTAAGTATGTTCCCTGTGTGTCTTCTAACTGTAGGGGTGGGCCTTACTAGGGAAAATTACTGATCACTGTTCATACATTGTATGAACAGACGGTCAGGCATTTCTCCCCTGACAGGACCGGGAGCTGTGTGTTTACACACACAGCTCCCGGTCCTCGCTCTGTAACGAGCAATCGCGGGTGCCCGGCGGCCATCGCGCCGCCGGGCGCGCGTACGGGAATCAGGGACAAGCGGGGGGTGCCCGCGCCTCCGGCGGCGTGCACGCGCCCCTAGTGGCCGTGTAGAGAGCCGACGTATAGCTACGGGCTCTCACGCAGGGGAGCCGACCTGCTGCCGTATAAATGTGGTGGCTGGTCGGCAAGTAGTTAATTAGTGTGAAACTCAAGATCCAGAAAAAAATGGAAAAAATATACATAAAATATAAAACTAAAGATATATAAAACCTAATACCCAAAATCAGAATGTGGAACAAGAAAACTTAGGCCTTGTTCAAGAAAGAATTAACGTCCCACTCAACGTTCATACCCCATGGTTGGTACGTTTGAAGGACATATATCCAGTATGTCTCTAATTGTGATATGCTTCTAGTCAGGGCACCCCCTCTCCAGGTAGGAATGTAGCTGTCTATCACCTAAAAACTAGAACCTACATGGTTGCAATTATGATTTTCCCTATAATGTCTGTAAACTGTATGTTTGTTGTCTCCGCCCTTTATCTTGGCAATATGTTCCCCCACTCGGATGGTAAAAGTACATGTAGTGCGTCCAATGTATTGCTTCCCACATGGACATGTGATCAAGTATACAGTACAACGTATCTTGAAGCACATGTATGAAAACCCTTGATTTGATGAATTTGATTAGTGACAGTGGAACTAAACTGCAAAGTTTTAACCTTCCCAATCTTGTTATGACAACATACCACACATTTTTTACAAGGGTGGTATTGTTTCATGTTATGGAAGAAAGAAGGGCGTACAGAGGGGTTAATTATATTGGGAGCGATTTTGCTCTCTAATGACGGGACCCCTCTAAATGTGACTTTAGAATGTTCTGGTAATAGTGGACAGAGAAGCTTATCTGTTCTCAGAACACCCCAATGTTTATTAAATATGGCTTTTATATCTCTATGTTGTACGAAGTTTGACATTAATATAGCCCATTTGTGTGAGTTGTCTTGTGCCCTTCGTGGGCGATCCGACAGCAAGGAACATCTATCTATCTCCAAGACATCTTGATATTGTAAATGTACCTACATAGAATAATAACCCGTATCTAAAAATGTCTTAGTCAGCATTGCAGCTTGTTGTATAAAAATCTCTGTGTCGATACAATTTCTGCAGAGTCTTAAACATTGGCTCCTTGGAATGGCTTTAAGCCATGATTGGTGGTGACAACTATCTATGGGAATAAACCCATTTCTATCAGTGGGCTTAAAAAATGTTTGAAATTTGAAACGTCCCAATTCTATCTCCACCTCCAAGTAAAGGAAATGTACTTTGGTAGATCTGGACTCGTGAGTGAGAGAGATCCCTCGGTCATTGGTATTCAATGTGGAGAAAAAAGACTCAAGGGATTCAGGACTGCCAGCTCAGAGGAGGAGGATGTCATCTATATACATAGCCCATAGGACTAGGGAGGAACCTCCCTCATGATAGAATAGATTGGCGAGGATGGGGCAAACTTGGGCCCAATAGCAACACCTCTCTGTTGAATATAATATCGCTGGTCAAACCAAAAATAATTATGGTCAAACAGTTCCATGATTGACATATTCATGAGTTTGTCACTGTCTTTATATTAATAATAGTTCACATGTTTTCTGTCTAGTCAGAGGGGTCTGGCTGTACTATATATACTATATATATATATATATATATATATATATATATATATATATATATATACAGTAGGTGTTTGTGATATTGTGCTTTTAGCACGACAGCGTCGCGCTGATACTCGGCGACAGGGTGCCGAGATCTCGCCGACATCTCACACTCACTGGAATAGTGACAGCACATCCCAGCAAGCGCGTCATAGAAGCGACGGGAGATCCGACTTGGATTCCCGCCAATTCTACACGTGTGCGGCGTTTGTTATGAATCCTGAGGGGGAAGTCCCCGCCGGATTTTAAATAAAAATCCGGCATGGGTCCCCCCTCAGGAGCATACCGGGCCCTTAGGTCTGTTATGGGTTGTAAGGAGAGCCCCCCTACGCCGAAAAAAACGGCGTAGGGGGTCCCCCTACAATCCATACCAGACCCGTATCCAAAGCACGCTACCCGGCCAGCCAGGAAGGGAGTGGGGACGAGCGAGCGCCCCCCCCCCCCTCCTGAGCCGTACCAGGCTGCATGCCCTCAACATGGGGGGGTTGGGTGCTCTGGGGCAGGGGGGCGCACTGCGGCCCCCCCCACCTCAGAGCACCCTGTCCCCATGTTGATGAGGACAGGGCCCCTTCCCGACAACCCTGGCCGTTGGTTGTCGGGGTATGCGGGCGGTAGGTATCACATGGGTAGGTACAGAGCATGATGGGACTGTGAGGCCTATATAGGTCCGATGCAAGGCGCGCATCCGTCATTTCAGCGAGGAGGACCGGCGTGTCAACATCGGGAGAAGGAGAGAAGTGAAGAACATGACGTCACAGCACGGAAGAAGAACTCATCACAGCACGGAAGGAGAAGACGTACAGCACGGAAGAAGACACCGGACAGCGAGACGAAGAACCGGGGTGCGCCGAGTCAACAACGGAGAGCGGCGAAGACAGAAGGAGAACCCCGGAGAGTTGAGAAGACCCGTCGGGATAGCGGAAGAAGAAGAGCCCCGCCGAAGACGCCGGAGGAAACCCGCCGGGGGGGTGGGGGCTTTTTTAAAAGCCACCCCCCCCGGCGGTGGAAGAGAACCAGACGGCGGCCCCCACCCACCCGAAGACGTCAAAGAAGAAGCCCCCCCTGGTAAAAGAGCTAATAAAGAAGACAGGGGGCGGCCTCCGGAGCAGAAAAATAAAATATTTTAATACACTGTGTGGTTTATTTGTGTTTTTACCACTTTTCTTGCAGGTGAATGGGTAGGGGTACGATGTACCCCATACTCATTCACTTAGGGTGGGGGGCCGGTATCTGGGGGCCCCCTTATTAAAGGGGGCTCCCAGATTCCGATAAGCCTCCCGCCCGCATACCCCGACAACCAACGGCCAGGGTTGTCGGGAAGGGGCCCTGTCCTCATCAACATGGGGACAGGGTGCTCTGAGGTGGGGGGGGCCGCAGTGCGCCCCCCTGCCCCAGAGCACCCAACCCCCCCATGTTGAGGGCATGCAGCCTGGTACGGCTCAGGAGGGGGGGGGGGGCGCTCGCTCGTCCCCACTCCCTTCCTGGCTGGCCGGGTAGCGTGCTTTGGATACGGGTCTGGTATGGATTGTAGGAGGACCCCCTACGCCGTTTTTTCCGGCGTAGGGGGGCTCTCCTTACAACCCATAACAGACCTAAGGGCCCGGTATGCTCCTGAGGGGGGACCCATGCCGGATTTTTATTTAAAATCCGGCGGGGACTTCCCCTTCAGGATTCATAACAAACGCCGCACACGTGTAGAATTGGCGGGAATCCAAGTCGGATCTCCCGTCGCTTCTATGACGGCTCTGTCTCCATCGCGGCAAGCCAGCTCGGCGCTGGCTCCCGCGATGGGGCTCGTAGGTGCTCAATCTCGCTGAGAAAGAGAGCGAGATTGACACAAAATCGGGTTCACCTACTGTATATATATATATATATATATATATATATATATATTGTACTATTTCATGGTTTACAATCGAGGCTTGAGCCACATATCAGGAAGAGGCTTGAGGTGCAAGCCATGGGCGCCATCTTCATAAACAGGAAGTAGTTTTCTTATGTCTGTGTAGTGTGTTTATGTCTGCTTCGATTCCAGGCGCCATTTTGCTGTAGCCCTATAGTCCATTATATTCCATTAATTTATTTTAATGATATAAAACAAACAGTTCCATGATTGACATATTCATGAGTTTGTCACTGTTTTTATATTAATGATAGTTCACATGTTTTCTGTCTAGTCAGAGGGTTCTGGCCGTACTATATATACAGCCATGGCCAAAAGTTTTGAGAATGACGCAAATATATATTTTCACAAAGTCTGCTGCCTCAGTTTTTGAGATGGGAAATTGCATATACTCCAGAATGTTATGAAGAGTGATCAGACGAATTGCAATTAATTGCAAAGTTCCTCTTTGCCATGAAAATTAACTTAATCCCATAAAAAAAAATTACACTGCATTTGTGAAGAAGGCTTCAGGGTGCCCAAGAAAGTCCAGCAAGCGCCAGGACCGTCTCCTAAATAGGATTCAGCTGCGGGATTGGAGTGCCACCAGTGCAGAGCTTGCTCAGGAATGGCAGCAGGCAGGTGTGAGCGCATCTGCACGCAAAATGAGGCGAAGACTTTTGGAAGATGGCCTGGTGTCAAGAAGGGCAGCAAAGAAGCCACTTCTCTCCAAAAAAAACATCAGGGACAGATTGATCTTCTGCAGAAAATATGGTGAATGGACTGCTGAGGACTGGGGCAAAGTCATATTCTCCGATTAAGCCTCTTTCCGATTGTTTGGGGCATCAGGAAAAAGGATTGTCCGGAGAAGAAAAGGTGAGCGCTACCATCAGTTCTGTGTCATGCCAACAGTAAAGCATCCTGAGACCATTCATGTGTGGGGTTGCTTCTCATCCAAGGGAGTGGGCTCACTCACAATTTTGCCCAAAAACACAGCCATGAATAAAGAATGGTACCAAAACACCCTCCAACAGCAACTTCTTCCAACAATCCAACAGCAGTTTGGTGAAAAACAATGCATTTTCCAGCACGATGGAGCACCGTGCCATAAGGCAAAAGTGATAACTAAGTGGCTCGGGGACCAAAACGTTGACATTTTGGGTCAATGGCCTGGAAACTCCCCATATCTTAATCCCATTGAGAACTTGTGGTCAATCCTCAAGAAGCGGGTGGACAAACAAAAACCCACTAATTCTGACAAACTCCAAGAAGTGATTATGAAAGAATGGGTTGCTATCAGTCAGGAATTGGCCCAGAAGTTGATTGAGAGCATGCCCAGTCGAATTACAGAAGGGCCAACACTGCAAATACTGACTCTTTGCATAAATGTCATGTAATTGTCGATAAAAGCCTTTGAAACGTATGAAGTGCGTGTAATTATATTTCACTACATCACAGAAACAACTGAAACAAAGATCTAAAAGCAGTTTAGCAGCAAACTTTGTGAAAACTAATATTTGTTTCATTGTCAAAACTTTTGGCCACAACTGTACTATATATATATTGTAAGGGGTTCGCTCGGTAGCGGGGTGTGTGATCCCCTGGATGGGTTCACTACACACTGAATTTATACAGACAGGCAGTCGAAGATGGTTGAAAACAAAGATTTTGGTTTATTCTTCCATCTTGCTGGAAACAAGTGCAAGCATCCAAACAGCATAAACAAAATCAAATATAAAATAAACCCTGGCCACTTGGGGCATCTATCTTCACCACACAGGAACCTATCTAGGGAGTCTGGCACAGCCTAATGCTGGGCAGACACTGCTGGTCATACAGTAGAAAAACAATAGTCTTTTGATTTTTATCACACAGAAAAATCAATCCTCTCCTCACCTTCTCAGAAGACTTTCAGTACGCTGCTCTCCTTCACTCAGAAAGCCTCAGGATGCAGCAAATCAGTGGTAATCCTCTGGATTACTTATAGAGGCCTTAATTGCCTCATTCTGAACAGCTGAAGTCTTCCAACACCCTTAGACCTTCTCTGGCTACTGTTGCAGCCGACGCCTAATAACAATTGGTGTATTGTCTAAACAAGGCAGAAATGTATGTCCCATCTGTGACAACACCCACAGATTTACCTGACTTCCTGTCACAATATATATTGTACAATTTTATGGTTTAGGATCAAGGCTTGAGCTACATATCAGAATGAGGCTTGAGGTGCAAGCCATGGGTGCCATCTTTATAAACAGGAAGTAGTTTGCTTATGTCTGTGTAGTGTTTATGTCTGCTTGGATTCCGGGCGCCATTTTGCTGTATAGTCCATTATATCCCATTCATTTATTTTAATTATATAAAACAAACAGTTCCATGATTGACATATTCATGAATTTGTCACCGCTTTTATATTAATGATAGTTCACATGCTTTCTGTCTAGTCAGAGGGTTCTGGCTGTACTAATACAATATATATATATATATATATATATATATATATATATATATATATATATATATATATATATATATATATATATATAATGGTCACCACCATTTACGACCTTCGATCAACCCACGACAACTTATCCGACACACAGACAAACCAGCAGGCACGATCCATATCCATTCCCCAGAAAATGAGACTGACCGCTCTATTCTCTGCTTAAAAATGTATGAACACTTTTAATGGTTAGCTCTCAAGTTTATATACAGTTTTCAAGGCATGTTTCAGTCATCACAGGTACAATCAAACTCTCCACCCACACATCACACCCTGGGGGGCTTCAATACACCTTCAGATGGGCTAATTGCTAAACATTCCAGACATTTCGGTGCTGGTCTATAATTAACATGACCTAATCACTCCACCTGAGAAGTCACATTCCTTCATTAACAGAATTCAAACAAAACACCATCACACAATGATTTCCCCTCAATCCACATCTTTAGACAGACAATCTGTCTCCGACAGAAAGGTATTCACACCTGAGCATCAATAGGCTTTAAACAGTGTTATCACACAATGAAAGGCCTTTCAAGAGCCAGCCTCAATTAGCATGTCAACAGTCTACACAGAGAAATGAGTCACTATTGACCGGTTGGGTCAACATTAACCAACAACTTGCAATATCTCAAGATCCTGCAATATGAACTATCAGTAATGTCCCCTGTCCTGTAATTTCTGATATAATTTCTCAGTCACCCTATGGCCATATTGGACATAAGGTGACCCTAGACATAAGACTCCTTGGTGACGCCGGTACAGGAGTACCCCTCATCCTTCCAAAGTCTCTGTTTGTCACGGGCCTTATTAGGAGAAAAGCGTCAGGAAGGGCTCTACTGATGCCACTGCGTTATTTTGATACTATTTGCTTTTACTTGTCTTCTCAAATGTTAGTGACCAATTTATATTTTATTTAATAAATGACCACTTTTTAAACAGAATTATACTATGTGGCCCAATTTCTCTCTTTAACATATGTTACACTGGGAGGATTTGTGTATGAAGTAACGTTGCTTAAACCTACGGTGGATACCCATTGATGTCAATATAGTGGAATATTGTCACCTGGTCTCACTGCCTTGCCCTATTGAAAGCTGTGCTTGAGTACCTCTCCCTGGGTGTGTTACACCAACAAGCTCATTCGATCCTTCAGGCATATGCCCTGCTGGGTCCATCTTGTCTGGTAAGCCTTCGATCTTCTTGTACAAAAGGATTTATTGAAAAGACACATCAGCAGAAAAGTACAAAACAGTGGTGGACACATCAAAGAGTAACAAGTACAAAGCTGCAGACATCAGAATGATTAATCCTGAGACTTGAACTTAGAACATATCATCAGAAATCCAAGGGCGGGTGTAGCTGATCAACAAAGTGAAGTCCATACCTCGTGTGGCCTGGTAAGGTTTCATTATGCTGTTGTAGGGGACCCACTAACTGTCTCACCAGATTATAAGTAAAACAAAAAAAAAACTTAAGAAGAGATGTCAAAATATCATACAATTAGTACAAAAAAAAAGATTATATAAAAGAGGGTGAAATTCACCAATTTGCTGCATAAACAGTAGCACAACATGTGTCCAATCCCCACAGGGCCAAGCCTGTGGGCCTGAGCAGCGGAGAGAAGAATGAGAGAAAAGGTGAAGAGAAGGAACCATGAAGAGAAAGGAAAAAAAGAGAGAAATAGGGGAGAAGGGAGTAGGAGAAAGGGGTGGTCCACAGGGAGTGGGGAACAAAAGCTCATCAAAGGGAAAGCAACGCTGGGTCAAATTGAGTTGGGTGGTTGTGGTCCGTCCAGGGTTGCCAAACCCAAAGGAACTTCTCATGAGTGTCCGATAGAACGGCAGTCAGTTTCTCATTTACCATAATGTCGTTCTCGCAGTTTTTACCTCCTACAAAGCTGAGGGCTGGGGTCTTCCAGGACCTTGTTATGGTCAACTTAGTTGCAGTAAAAATATGCGCCGCTAACTGGAGTAAAAAATATATAAAAAAATAAAAAATATATATATAATTTTTTTATCAAAAAGAGGGGTTGCCACATGGGGCCCTGGGGTCCTCTGGGCCCTTTAATAAAAAATATATATATAAAAAAATAAAAAATATATATATATTTTTTTTATAAAAAAGGGGGACATCTGGGCTCTTTAATAATAATAAAAAAAAATATATATTATATATATATTATTTTTTTTTATAAAAAAAAAGGGGGGGTTGTCATGCAGTTCCCTGGGGACCTCCAGGCCCCTGGGCCCTTTAATGAAAAGTATAAAAAAATATATATAAAAACATAAAAAAAAAAAAAAAAAGGGGGGGTGTTGCCATCCAGGGCCCTGGGGACCTCCGGACCCCTTTTCCAAAAACAAAAAACAAAAAAAAACATTAATAATAATAATTTTTTAAAAAAGGGGTTGCCATCCGGGCCCCTGGGGACCTCCGGACCCCCTACAGGTTTACTGCCTGTACCCCCCTGATGGCGGCCCTGGTTATATGTACACTTATATCTTTTGAGCATACCAAGAGTAATATTTTGAGTGCCGCACTTTCTCTTTTTGACTAACATTTATTATAATCAATACAAGCAAAGGTAAAAACTGTATCGCACTCACATTAGTAGTAAATAAATAAGCATTATGCACAAATACCAGCAGATTGTGCCATTGATGGAATCCAATGGAAGGCACATGGATGATACATCTTCAATGATGATAGGTGTATGGGTTTGTCAGGAAGAAAATCTTGCACTGATAGTGTGTAGTCAGATAGGAGGCAGCAGTAGCCAGCAAAAAAGTGTGATATCAACCGGAAGTAAAATTGTGATTATGTCACACATGGGGCGGAGTCCCATTTATCAAGCTAGCCCAGAAGAGGAGAAGCTGCCAATTTATAGATGAAAAAAGGGACAGGCCCGTCAAGCAGGCCATTGCAAAATAGGCAGGAGGTGGAACATAAATAAAGCTATGATCTATGGGCCAGATTCACAAATGAGATACAACGGCGTTTCTCCTGATACGCCGTCGTATCTCTGTTTCTATCTATGCGACTGATTCATAGAATCAGTTACGCATAGATAGCCAGAAGATCCGACAGGTGTAATTGTTTTACACTGTCGGATCTTAAGATGCAGTACCGCGGCCGCTGCTGGGGGGAGTTTGTGCGGAGGATAGAAGCCATATTGCTGCAACTACTGCTCCCCTGAATATACGGAGAGGCCATCTTGCTGCCTCCACCCACACGGTAGCAGGAGCTGATCAGTTCCCAGGACAAGTCAGTTATATATAGTGACACTTATTTTACCCAGCTTCTACCCAAGACCTCCCCCTTAGTGTCACACTCAAGAACAACCTTATTGCTAAATCAGCACTGTCTAGAGAACCAACAATTCATATGCACCCGATCTTTGCTCTGTCGGTGCCTCGGGACCTTCGCTTTGCAAACAGCCCCTTAACTGCATGAAAGCAAATCTTTTGCCCGCATTAATGTAACAAAAAAACATATTGGAAAACAATGTTGTTACTACATAATATATGAGATGAAAGATTACAATACATATTGCTTGGTACCGTGGTATCTGTTATTTATCTATTTTTTTAATACATTTTTTACTGCAAGCTCCCATTTCCTCCCACTATGTTATCTCCTTTATTTTAATTAATTTTTACACCTGTAATCTTCAGCACTACGATGCTGAAGAATTCCTTATAATTAAGTAATATGATTCATAGTTGGGGGGTGGTTCAATCCTAACAAGCTTGCATCCTGTCTACTGCCCCACCGCAGTCTGGAAGTTCCACAGCTCTTGGAAACTTTTAGTCACCTCCATCCATTCATCCGGCTTTTTGGGAAACTAAAAAGAAATAGGGAAATTGAATAAGTCAATCAGTCTGCTGCAGATAACAAAGTGGAGCAATATACTATATGTATACATAGAAATTACAATCATAGAGCAATAGCAATTACACAAAATGCAAACAACAGAAATTATTTTAATTTTCTAGTGTTTACATTAATTCACACTACCTTTATATATTCATTATGTAGTGTTGTGATAATTCAGTGTCTTGCATATTTCTGGGGATGATCTTTTCAAGGGCTTGTGGTGAAATTCTTGTGGTGAATTAAAAAGCAGTCGTCTTTCATTCTCAAATACAGTAATCCGTTTTGTTCTCCTGGACTTCACAGAGAAGCAAAATGTAAGAACATATTCCACAGTTACGTAGCCATTGTTAGCCATTGTTTCACCCAGGTCATATGCTTGGTCTTCTTCTCCATTACTTGCTTTATGGCCAGAATTATGCTATTGGAATGGTGGAATTGACCATGTAAATCAGGGAAAATATCCAATTCAGCACACTGAATGTTTACGACAAACAAATTGGCGTGTGGACAAAGAAAAATTCTTGTCAATCATAACGTGTATATTCTTAGGTGTGGCTAAAAGAGGACACATGTAATGACATCACTTCCTACTGTACAGTGTACAGTTTTCCTATTGTACAATGGCATGTAGCTATGTACGTGGGAAGTTGTATTAAGTCATTACGATCATTTTTATACTGTTAGTAATCACCCTCTCATTCAGACCCTAATCACCCTTGGGTCTGAATGAGACTTCCATTCAAAAAACAACGGACATACTTTCATCCAATTTTCTCATCATGTGTAATAGTTAAACTCAGCGGAACCCTATGAAGAGAAACCTGTGCTCTCCCTACTCACAAGGCACCTTTCCCTAACACTTCTCCTTCTCTCTATCCCCGATCTGCTCCCATACTTCAAGTATAATGAATGATGCAGAAAGTGCTATTTAAAGTGGATGTAAACCCACTCTCATCCTTTCTAAACTACTGCCATAGTGCTGATCTATAAGGATATAAATGCCTCCTGCATGTATCCTTACCTGTCAAATGTCTCCCCTCTGGGGGGGGGGGCATGTCCGGCTGCAGAGGGAGAAGGACGCTCTATGGAGGAGCTCCGTTAGCCTGAACTTAATCTGCAGGCATCCTACACCCTGAGATTGACCTTCCACGGCCAATCGACCTACTGTATCCAGGCCCCTAGCTTCCCCAGGAACATCCCGCACCCAAACTGGGAGCCGCGGCCGAACTGTTCCCAGTTGTTTCTGTCTCCCGGCCGGGCCTGCCTGCTTGCAATCGGCCGCCATCTTGCGGCCTAACCGGCCTCCGGATCCTCCACGCTCGATTACCGCTGTTGCGGTGCGAGCAACAGCACCACCGATCCCCCCCCCCCGGACGACTTACCGGGCTGTGTCCAGCTCACCCCGGCTCCCCGGATCAATCTGCTGCTGACCAACCGCCTTTCTGAGGCCTACCAGACCTCCGGAACCTCCGCGCTCATCTACCGTGGCTGCGGTGCGCAAGGCGGCACCTCCGATCTTCCTTCCGGACATCCAGCACAGACCTGGGGGACCACTCGAGGGCGAATCGGGAGCTGTGAAGGCCCAAAGTCGACCAACGGCACCCCGTTTGAGAAGGTGAGCGGCGGCCATATTGCTTCACCCAAGGCCTGGTGACTATCTCCTAGCCCCCCTGAGCCAGAGCAGAGCCACAACATCCTGTGGGGACACCCCTTTAGAGGTGGGGGAGCAGGCCTCTGCTGCACAACATGGGGGCTTTTGTGTAGTGAGGCGACCCTGTCTTTGCACCTGGCACAGCAACCATCCCCCTTAACATCACAGTGCTGAGAGCAGCAACTATCCCCCTTAACATCACAGTGCTGGGAGCAGCAACCATCACCCTTAACATCACAGTGCTGGGAGCAGCAACCATCCCCCTTAACATCACAGTGCTGGGAGCAGCAACCATCCCCCTTAACATCACAGTGCTGGGAGCAGCAACTATCCCCCTTAACATCACAGTGCTGGGAGCAGCAACCATCCCCCTTAACATCACAGTGCTGGGAGCAGCAACCATCCACCTTAACATCACAGTGCTGGGAGCAGCAACTATCCCCCTTAACATTACAGCGCTGGGGCCTCTCAAGCTTATGCAGAGGAGACCGTAGCTCTCATTTACTTACCCTCCCTGCTCCCCCTGATCCTTAATCACACCGCACAACAACAACAAAAGCAACACACCCCTCCAGGCTAAGGGGTGCCCAGTGTTGCCATTTTAAGTGACTGCCTTGCCATACCCTTGCGGAGGATAGAAGCCATATTGCTGCAACTACTGCCCCCCTGAATATACGGAGAGGCCATCTTGCTGCCTCCACTCACACGGTAGCAGGAGCTGATCAGTTCCCAGGACGAGTCAGTTATATATAGTGACACTTATTTTACCCAGCTTCTACCCAAGACCTCCCTCACTACTTTGGACTGTAGTTAGTGTCACACTCAAGAACAACCTTATTGCTAAATCAGCACTGTCTAGAAAACCAACAATTCATATGCACCCGATCTTTGCTCTGTCGGTGCCCAGGGACCTTCGCTTTGCAAACAGCCCCTTAACTGCATGAAAGCAAATCTTTTGCCTGAAATAATGGATCTATAATGTACTGAAAGACACTCTCTCTAATAAGCGGGGACGCATACGTGGCGCGATGCAGTTCACCATCAATTAATAAACACCTCATGAATCAAGCGAGGATTTTACTCATGCTGTAAGGCAATAGCACACTAATTAACTTTATCTTTCACATACACCCTTGTAGCTCACACCTGTGTATGCCGTCGGGCAAGAAGGCGTATAACCACTGTGCGCATCAGCACTCTCTGATTACATACTCAACAAAGAGCAGAAGAAAATGGCGCAGAAAGGCAACAGTTCATTGCCGGTTCAGTTTTCACCATCTGCTAGCACCATCTTGCAGAATTCTGCTTCCTCACAAAATAAAAATGAGCCCTACGCTCAAATCACAAAAGCTGATTTGGACTCCAGCTTAACTAAGATTTACGAAAAACTTGTAGACAATATACAATGTGAACTTCAAAAAACGACAAACACGCTCACACAAGAAATAGCAACCCTGGAAGGTCGCACTGAAGTTTTGGAAACCAAACACGACGAACTGTCACTTGCGCATAACGACCTCAGGAAGGACTTTGAACTCTTGGCCGATAATTATACACACTTACAATCACAAGTGGGAGATTTGGACAACCGAAACCGAAGGAACAACCTTAGGATTCGCGGAATCCCTGAGTCGGTCGCTGATCTGATGCCAGCAGTCTCCAAACTGTTCCACAATCTTCTTCCTGATTCGCCTCCATCCTCTTTTGCGTGTGATAGAATTCACAGGGCCCTACGTTCTAAACCGCCTCCAGATAAACCTCCACGAGACATCATCCTATGTCTGAAAGATTACATCACAAAGGAGAACATTTTAAGAGCTTCAAGAAACATGCACAATATCGATCTGGATGGCACCAGAATTCAAATCTTCCCAGATATCTCTCAAGCTACCTTGGAAAGAAGACGCAAAATGAGGGAGGTGACTTTGGTTCTTCAATCAGCTCGTATTAGATACCGCTGGGGATTCCCGTTTAAACTTACGGTTCCCCACAATGGTACCACCTACACGGTCTATAACGTTTCAGAGGGTAAAGATCTCCTTATAAAACTGGGCCTTTTGGATCCGAGTGCTGATACAAGACCTCCCTCCACCCCCCATATTTCACCTATCTGGGCCACCCCAGCTACACGTCGTGACCAAAGAAGATGGCGACAACCATTCAGAAACCAAGACGCCTGAACATTCAAACACAAAGCGGACTTTTTTCCTACAATTAACAATTTTTCCTGTTTTTTATACTAGCAATTTTTTTCTCCCCCCCCCTCCCCCCTTTTTTTTTCCCCCATTCTCCCTCTTCCCTTTGCATTTTTGCATGACTTAAGTAAAAATTATAAACATTTTGAATTTGACTGCCATTTTGATTGACGGTACATCAATCACCGGTCTACATTTTGTTAATATGTTCAATAAGTCATTATATACCTTTACTCATACATGCAAATGACCCCCCCCCCCCTTTTTATTTTTTTTTTATTTTTTTTCTTCACACGACTCAGGGAAAAAATAATTACAGTTCCTGAATAAGGTTTTGCTAGATAGACTGCTTGAAAATTTACTAATTGTGATATATTTTAATAATATGTCTGATATGTTACAGCATGCACTTATATTTTTGTTTATAGTATCCTCGCTGAGGCTGTTCTGTTCCGCCTCTGCTTGTTTGTTCCCCCACTCACAAAGGACTCCTAAAGCATGATTCATCTAGTGGAAACATCTCCGCTACTGACCCTGCTTTACTTGGTCATAATAGTGAAGGTTCCATTTGTGAGTAATGGACGTCATTGTCCACTTCAATATTTTTTCTGGTCAGCTAGTGCTCCTCACCCTGACCCCCAAGTTTTTTACAATATTTTTCATATTTTCAACAAAATATTCTATTTTTACAAAATTTTGAAAAGGTTAAACAAAAGGTTTCTAGTATACCCAGTGTATCACGTCGGAACAATGTGGTTCTATACTTACTGGTTATTTTTTGGTAGTGCATCATTGCTTCGATTCTATAGATCAGGTACCTCATCCCCCATGATTCACAAATATGAGTTCAACATAATTCCCGTTGTTGAAAGGGCTACAGGTAATCTTCTGGATTATATTTTGATGTATGTATTGTTGCATTGTAAATGTGGATATTCAGAGAATGACACGGTCGCCACTAGTTTTTTTCCCAACGCAAGTAATCTCTCATTTATAATGTCAATGCTGTTTATCGTAACATTACTACCACTTCTATTTCACTATATGTTAGACCTTAGTCTTAGCACCCATACGCCACTATGTCATAACTACCATTGTTCTTTACTACTAATACAATGGGTCTCAGAGTGATCTCCCACAATGTCCAAGGCTTTAACTCACCTCAAAAGAGAAAGAAGGCCTTTCGCCACTACAAAAGGCTGGGCGCAGATTTAATTTTGATGCAGGAAACTCACTTTGCAACGGATAATCACCCCAAATTTTTTGTCAAAAATTACAATCAATTTTATTGCACTACCTACAACACTAAGACTAGAGGTGTTGCTATATATATTAGGAACTCTGTAGTTTTTGATGTTCAAAACGTCTTTAAAGACCCAGATAGCCGGTATCTGATTCTGAAAGGCTAAATTAAGGGACGTTCCATCACTATTGCCTCTGTGTATGCCCCCAATGATGCCCAGTCTAGCTTTTTCAATACATTTTTCGAAACACTAGACAATTATCACTCCACTCATCTTATTGTGGGGGGCGATTTTAATTTAGCGGCTCACTCTGCTCTGGACAGGAGCAAAGTTGTCCCCTCCTCTAAGGCTTTCCCCAAATCATTGAATAGAAAACTTTATAACCACCAATTAGTAGACACCTGGAGAGCCCATAACGTTGGCATTAGGTCTTATACATTCTACTCTCATCCTTATAATAGCTTTGCCCGTCTTGACTACATCTTCTGCACCCCAATCCTGCTGGCCAATTCTTCCAATGCTGATATCAATACATGTCCGTGGTCGGATCATAATATAGTCTCCTTTAATACTTCTCACATAGGTCTAGCCAACACAACACACTCTTGGAGAATGAATGATTCCCTACTCACAGATCCATCTAGCAAACAACAAATTCTATCTCATCTTGAGCAATATTTTACGCACAATTTAACACCCGACTTATCTCCTGCAACTATATGGATGGCACATAAAGCAGTAATGAGAGGTCACTTGATAAACATTGCCTCCATCAAAAATAAGGCCAAGCTTGCAGATATTAGATCCCTCACGAAAGAGTTAGACCACTTATATCACAGACACAACCAAAATCCTTCTCATGATCTCCTTAAACAAATCCAAGAGAAACGCACTTCCTTAGACACTTTGTTAACAAATGACACTGAAAAAGCTCTCAGATGGTCAAAAGGTAGATTCCTCCTCAACAACAATTCTTATTCCACCATGTTTGCCAGAAAGTTAAATCAGTCTATGAAACCCGCACACACATACAAACTAAGGAACTCAGCTGGTAACATGGTGTCCCATCCCAAAGAGGTCATGAAACTGTTCACAGACTTCTATAAAAATCTTCTTTCATCGCCCCAATCACCTCCCAAACAATCCTCCCTAGACTGGCTTAATGACATTTCATTGCCCACTCTTACTAGAGATCAAATTGATTCCCTTAATGCCCCCTGCACAGATATGGAGGTTAACAGAATCATCGGTACGTTGAAGACTTCCACAGCCCCAGGCCCAGACGGCTTTTCCTCTTCTTATTATAAGAAATTTGCCACTACCATTGCCCCACACCTTACTAGATTATTTAACCACTTAAGGACAGAAGGTGTTTTCAGATTCGGTGTTTACAAGACTAAAACAGTTTTTTTTGCTAGAAAATTACTTAAAACCCCCAAACATTATATATATTTTTTTTTCTAACACCCTAGAGAATAAAATGACGGTCATCGCAATACATTTTGTAACACCGTATTTGCGCAGCGGTCTTACAAGCGCACTTTTTTTGGAAAAAATTCACTTTTTTTAATTAAAAAATAAGACAACAATAAATTTGTCCCAATTTTTTTATATATTGTGAAAGATAATGTTACGCCGAGTAAAATGATACCCAACATGTCACGCTTTAAAATTGCGCCCGCTCGTGGCATGGCGTCAAACTTTTACCCTTAAAAATCTCGATAGGCGACGTTTAAAAAATTCTATAGGTTGCATTTTTTGAGTTACAGAGTAGCTCCAGGGCTATAATTATTGCTCTCACTCTAACGATCGCGGCGATACCTCACTTGTGTGGTTTGAATACCGTTTTCATATGCGGGCTCTACTCGCGTATGCGTTCGCTTCTGCGCGCGAGCTCGTCGGGACAGGGTGCTTTAAAAAAAAAAAATTTTGTTTTCTTATTTATTTTTATTGATTTTATTATTTTTTACACTAAAATAAAAAAAAAAAATTTGATCACTTTTATTCCTATTACAAGGAATGTAAAACATCCCTTGTAATAGAAAAAAGCATGACAGGTCCTCTTAAATATGAGATCTGGGGTCAAAAAGACCTCAGATCTCATACTTAGACTTAAAAGCAAAAAAAAAAAAAAAAAAGGAAAATTTGTCATTTAAAAAAATGACAACAAAAAAATTGTCTCTTTAAGAGGCTGGGCGGGACTGACGTTTTGACGTCACTTCCGCCCAGCAGAGCTATGAGGACGGGTGGGGGCCATCTTGCCCTCACTCAAGTCCTCACACATGAGCTGACAGCATCCGATCTCCTCCGCCGCTACCGAAGGCTCCGGTAAGCGGCGGAGGGCGCGGAAGAGCGGCGGGAGGGGGGGCCCTCTCCCGCCACCGATAACGGCGATCTTGCGGTGAATCCGCCACAGAGACCGCCATTATCGTTTACACGGCCGCCCACTGTAAAGATGGATACCTCAGTTGTGGCAGCAGCTGCTGCCGTTACTGAGATATCCATCTTTAAAAACAGGATGTATATATACAGTGGGCGGGCGTTAAGTGGTTAATTCCCTCCCGAGATGCTTTTGGCTAACATGTCTTTGCTTCCCAAACCAAATAAAGATCACTCTACCCCCCAAAATTACCGCCCAATATCGGTTATTGACAATGACTTAAAAATATTTGGCCGTATCTTAGCAGACAGATTATCTGCTGTAATCTCCCCATTAGTAGACCCTGCTCAAACGGGCTTCATTCCTAACAGACAAATAATGGACAACATACGACTGACCACTAATATCATTCAGGACTCCAACTTACAATCCAAATCTACGCTTTTACTTAGTTTGGATATACATAAAGCATTTGACAGTGTAAGCTAGTCATATCTCGACACATTACTCCCCAAATATGGTATCATGAATGAATTCCTTCATGGATTTAAGGCCCTCTATCATAACCCCCAAACTCGCATCAAACTCCCAGGCAACAACTCTGACTTTTTTCCCCTGACGAAAGGCACAAGACAGGGCTGTCCACTCTCCCCCCTACTTTTTGCTCTTGCAATTGAACCCCTTGCCTGTGCTATCAGAAACAATGCTGACATCAAAGGATACTCTAAGGGTCTCAAGGAATACAAACTTTAAAACAAGTCTTTATGCGGATGATGTTCTCTTGTTCATTACTAACCCTCTTATCTCCCTACCCAATCTGACTAAAACTCTAGACATCTTCCATGACCTATCAGGTCTGGGTGTAAATTTGTCGAAGTGCTCGGCGTTACCAATTAATATCCCTTCAACCTTAATAGCCTCGCTTAAGGATCATTTTCCATTTAATTGGCATGTCGATTAGTTTGGATACTTGGGCATCCAGATTACCCCCCTGTATACCTCTTTATACCAAGCAAACTATCCCCCCTTATTTAACAATATTAAAAATTTACTTAAACTTTGGTCATCATACCAGATTTCATTCTCGGGCAGAATAGTCGCAGTTAAGATGATGATTTTACCCAAGCTTTTATTTTTTTTTAGAACCCTCCCTCTTATCTTACCTAAAAAAACACTAGATTCACTTCAAAGAGAGACTAACAGATTTATTTGGCAGAACAAGAAACCTCGATTTAGTTACTCTCTTATGTTTAGACCTCACTTAAAAGGTGGCCTTGGCATCCCAAACCTGTGACTTTATTACTTATCTGCCAGATTTACCCAACTAGCCCAATGGTATGCCCCTCCACTCCAGATTCCTTGGCTCCAGTTCGAGGAGGAATCTATCCTACCTTACAACCTACAAGGACTCCTCTGGTCCAAAGCCATCCCACCACAAAAAATAAGAACACTAAACCGTATTGTCGCCCACTCTCTCCAACTATGGTTCAGACAGGTCCCAAAGTTTAAGCTATCCTCTGACACTCCCCCCCTGGCATCATTCCTGGGTGACCCACGTTTCTCCCCCCTAGATAGAACTCAAAATCAAAACTTTCTAACGGTTTGGAAGACGCATAACCTAACCACTTAAAGTCGCTCTCTCACCTTAACTAATTTCTCACTTTCCCCAGCCTGCAAACAAAACATAACCTGCTTCCTGGGGAATCTGAAAATTACACAATAATTAGAGATTTCTATCAGAAATACTACTCACTTACACTTCATCCCCATTATACTCAATTCGAACAAATCTGTATCTCCTCCCCTCATGATAGGGGTTTGATTTCCAGAATATACAAAAGCTTGAACGAAACAAACATGCCTGAGAAGTCACATCCCATGTTACAATGGGAATCGGATTTAAACACTTATTTTACTCTGGAACAATGGGATACCATTCTCACTAACCTCCATAGATGTACCAAAACAACATCTATCAGAGAATCGGCTATTAAATTGCTCTATAGATGGTATCTTACGCCAGCTAAACTCAATTCATTTTACCCTTCCCTGTCTCCACTCTGCTTCAGGGGTTGTCCCGCCCATGGTACGCTGTTGCATATATTTTGGGACTGTCCCCATTTAAAAGACACCTGGCACAAGGCCAGCATTGTGATTGACAAAATTGCCGACCGCAGTATCCCTCTTACACCCCTAATCTGCCTATTATTCTGCCCTATACAGGATATTCCAATATCAAGCACAAGGCTTATCCACACATTTCTCTCCTCCATTCACTGGGCCATAGCCTTTAATTGGCGCTCCACTTCGTTACCCTGGCCACAGATTCTCAACCGTATGACAAACATCAAACTCTCAGAGAGAATTCACCATACGCTATATGATTCTATGCCCCAATATAAAAAAAAAATGGTCTCTCTGGGACACCACACTTCTAGTTCAAGATTAACTACTACTAATCATAACCCTTTCTTCCTGTACAATGTTAATTATCAATGATACCTGTATACATTTCTGTAACATCTTTGTTATTCTTTTTTGTGTACCTTGACCTTTTCTACAATAAAATAGTTTGTAAACAAAAAATGTCTCCCCTCTGTCTGTTATAAGAACTGAAAAACTGCAGATTCTGTGGGTGGGTCTGTTGTCTGGAGCTTTGTGGGTGGAGTCGTGATGTCCTCTACACTCCCCTTACACCAAATTCTGCTATGATCGCTAACATCCAGTCAAAATCCAGAAAAGTAACCACATGACTTCAGAAAAGGAGTGGGGGTGGGAATTTAAAAATAATTCCTGTCTACAGGCTAGTGCATGAAATATGTAAATTACCTGTCACTCACAGCAAGGGGGCAGAATGGACTAAGGTTTTTCTCTGTAAGTCCATTTAATTTCACTGAACAATAAAAGAGGATTGCTCAGAGCTGGATTAACTCTGTGTGGCAAGACTGGGCACAGATGATTGGAAATCTTATATTGTACATTGTGACATCAAAAAATAAAATCGGGTTTACATCCACTTCAAGCACTTTTATGTCAAGATGTCCAACCAAACTCTGCAGGATTTCATTACTTAAATAAAGACACCGGTCTCCCCGGAATGGCTGCCTGGAGCTCATGAAATGGCATAACTTTAATCCCCAATGAGTTCCTGCCAACCAGAAGTGACACATTGCCCTCTTCAGGTCAGCAGAGATACCACAGTAGTGACAGCTTACACACGGTCATGAGAATGTCAAAGAAGAACTGGCAATATTGCCAATACTAGGCATGGCCACAGCTGGTGCACTCCTGTGCGCATTGGAGCATGCATGGAGAATTGGTGCACGCAGGTGTGCGATGGTGAAAACCGGCTTATGCACATGCATGGTGGCACATGCATAAGGTGACAGATGCTGGTAGCCTCTGGCCTAAAAAAAGACTGCTGCTCTGCTCAACAGATTTCTGGATGATCGTCAACCCCCTCATGTTCCTGTGCCTCTGTGTGTTTGATCTTGGATTTCCTTCTGCTGACCCAGCTTGCCCTTAAAGGGGTTGTAAAGGTAAATGTTTTTTCACCTTAATGCATCCTATGCATTAAGGTGAAAAAAACATCCGATGGTACCGCCCCGAACCCCCGTTTTACTTACCTGACCCCTCGAAAGTCCCCTCTATGTGATCCTCTTTGGTTCCCAGCCTGGCAGTTGATTGGCTAGGCTGGATGTATTGATAGCAGCGCAGCCATTGGTTGGTGCTGCTGTCAATCACAGCGGATGACGCGGCTATGCCCGCCGCTGTATCACGGGAGCGCGCTCGCAAAAGCTTTCCACCATGCAAGCTCGCTCGCATGAAGGTGGAAAGCTTTTGCGAGGAGGAGCCGAGACAGCCGCCGAGGGACCCCAGAAGACAGGGTTAGGGGACACTCTGTGCAAAACGAGCTGCACAGTGGAGGTAAGTATAACGGGCCAGATCCTCAAAAGAGATACGGCGGAGTAACTGCTGTTACTCCATCGTATCCCTTGTCCTAACTTTGGAACTGATCCACAGAAGCAGTTTTCCAAAGTTAGGCAGAAGATCCGGCATGTGTAAATGAATTACACTGCCGAATCTTAGGATGCAGTACCGCATTCGCCGCTGGGGGCATTTCGAGTCGAAATGCCGTTTCTAGTATGCAAATTAGCACTTAAGGCGATCCACAAAGCTTTCCAGCTTCGTTTTTTCGCCGTAAGTTTTATTTTGCAAGTGTAAAACTAGGGCTGGTGTTACAAAGTGTAAACTAGTCACACCATGTAAAAGCCCATTCCAGCGACGGCATTTGTTATGCATTCCCGAGGGAGAACTCCACGGCAATTTGTAAAAACAAAACCGGCATGGGTTCCCCCCCAGGAGCATACCAGGCCCTTAGGTCTGGTATGGGTTGTAAGGAGACCCCCCTACGCCGAAAAATCGACGTAGGGGGTCCCCCTACAATCCATACCAGACCCGTATCCAAAGCACGCTACCCGGCCGGTCAGGAAAGGAGTGGGGACAAGCGAGCGTCCCCCCCCTCCTGAGCCGTGCCAGGCCGCATGCCCTCAACATGGGGGGGTTGGGTGCTCTGGGGCAGGGGGGCGCACTGCGGGCCCCCCCACCCCAGAGCACCCTGTCCCCATGTTGATGAGGACAGGACCTCTTCCCGACAACCCTTGCCGTTGGTTGTCGGGGTCTGCGGGCGGGGGCTTATAGGAATCTGGGAGTCCCCTCAAATAAGGGGGCCCCCAGATACCGACCCCCCACCCTAAGTGAATGGATATGGGGTACATCGTACCCCTATCCATTCACCTGTAGGCAAAAAGTTAAAGTTAGTAAACACACAACACAAGGGTTTTTAAAATAATTTATTATTCTGCTCCGGATGCCCCCCCTGTCTTCTTTATTAGCTCTATTACCAGGGGGGGCTTCTTCTTCCACTCTCCGGGGGTCTTCTTCCACTCTCCGGGGGTCTTCTCCCCTCTCCGGGGGGGGGCTTCTTCTTCCGCTCTCCGGGGGGGGGGCTTCTCCGCTCTCCGGGGGTCTTCTTCCATCTTCTCCCCTCTTCCGCTCTTGACTCGGCGAACCCCGGTTCTTCTGCAGATGTCCGGTGCCTTCTTCTTCAGCGCTGGCTGCCTGCTATCTTTGTGTGTTAGCTCAATTTCTAACAGGCAACCGGCGCGGTCTTCTGTGACGTCAGGGTCTTCTCTTCTGTTCTTCTCCCCTCTTCCGATGTTGCCTCGTCGCCTCTTGTCGCTGTAATGATGGAAGCGCGCCTTGCATCCCATTTATATAGGCATCACCATCCCATCATGCTCCGGTAGGTACCCACCGGTATAAATCAACCCAAAATTACCATAGTTTACCCTTAAGCCCAGTACACACGAATGGTTTGTTCGATGAAAACAGACCAATGGATTGTTTTCATCATTCAAACCAATCATGTGTGGGCCCCATCGGTTGGTTTTCCATCGGTTAAAAAAAAAAAAATAGAACATGTTTTAAATTTTTCCTAATGGATAAAAAACCCGATAGAAAAAAAACGATCGTCTGTGTGGAAGTCCATCGGTCAAAAATCCATGCATGCTCAGAATCAAGTCGACGCTTGCTCAGAAGCATTGTACTTCATTTTTATCAGCACGTTGTAGTGTTATACGTCACTGCGTTTGGACACGATCCGATTTTTGACCGATGGTGTGTAGGCAAGACTAATGAAAGTCAGCGTCATCGGATATCCGCCGAAAAAATCCATCGGATTAGATTCCATCAGATATCCGATCGTGTGTACAGGGCTTTAAAGTGTCTGAAGGCCTTTATATACTTACTCTGACCAAACAACATGTTAGTTACTGTAAAATACATACCTATAACAATGGGCTTTGTAGTTTAAAGTTTATTCAATCAGAAAGAAAAAGAAACACTGCCAGCTTAGGCAGACGCTACATAAGCATATTCAACAGTGGATCTCATTCTCAACATCTCTACTTTTCAACCTAATAAACTTGAAAGCTATTTAGTTGCTATGGTTTCCTATTCTTTAGCGATCATTAATAATTAATTAACACATTTTCATGACTGTAAACAGTGCTATAACCTGAGACCATTGTTAAGAGAAGCAGGCAATTGTATGTATCCCAGTGGCTTCGCTAAAGATTCCTGGGTACTTATGCAAAGCCAGTCCTGCTTACATCAAATGACTTTAACCCTCCAAACAAAACATTTCAAAAACATCTCAAGATGAATATTCCAGTCAAGTAAAAATAATTCCATAAAAAATGTACGTTTTAGTTGATTATTTTTGAATGGCCCCACCCACTTATATATAATAATCATTGTAATATACAACCTATGCTGGCACACAGTATCTACCTGTGGTTATTACTTTTTTAGCCTAAAGGGATTCCAACATAGAGCTGAAGCACTGTTCAGCATGCAATGTGCAATTTGCAACATAAGATACTTCAATAAGAAGAGATATTTGCATGGATAGATGTTTTAAATCAGTAAATGCTGTACAATTCTTTTAAAACCCCTTGAGTAAGGAATTTCATTATAAGACTGAACTTTCATGTAAAAATGGCAATTTTGGCTTTGCATTATTTTTAACCATTTTATCAATCAGCATCACTTGAATTCACCATACCATTATTTAGCTCCCCGGTAAAGCATGTTTGGAGATCTGTTTAGTCTTTGTTTTCTGAAGCAAATGTTTTACTTACCTTATCGTTGCTTCCCTGCCACACCATTCACAATTGCTATTAAAGAGAAATACCCAGCATTTCCAGAAATGTGACTCATATAACTGGCTATTTTTGTCTCATGTGACAGCACCGGTGCTTGGTGATTGGCCCAGCAATATGCTATGGGGTGGGGAAACAACCATGAGCTCTGTGTAAACTGTACCTAGGATTTACACACAACTTATGCACGGTTGCTTCTCTACCCTCAGCGTTGCATGGGCAAAAGTGCAGAGTCACTTTAATGTAATTTAAATGAAATGTCACCGCTGTAATAACTATATATATATATATATATATATATATATATATATATATATATATATATATATATATATATATATATATATATATATATAATTATTATTATTTTTACAACATTTTTGCAACATCTTTTTTTGGTATAATAAAACAACACATTAGCAGTGTGATTTTAATTAATGCACAGCCACTCTCAGTTTTCATATTTAGAATAGCCTGACATTTGGCACAGCTAAAGATGTACACATTTATTGCTTTGGGTTTAATGACATTTTAACAACATTTCAAAGAAAATCACAAGTCCATGTGTTACTTTTAGCATCTCTTCTCAAAGTTGATGTGATCTGATTATAAATATTGTACATTTAAAATCATTACGTTATTATGATTGTTATGTAAGTAATTCAGCTACTTTAATATATTTTATGATCTGCTTGACTTATTTAGCATAAATGGAGCTAAAGGAGCTTCTCATATTTTACAGGTTTGCCTACTCTAAGGGAAGCCATACATTGCCTGAACACGGTGCAATTTGGCATAACCTTGAACAATCGGACATTGATTTTGCTAAAGATTTCCTAGCTGACAATAATGTGCTTCAAGCTTTTTCGATAGCATATATGCAATATATCAGTATTTTATTTTTCTGTTGAGTGAAAAAAAAAAAAAACAATAGTGGTATGTGCTATTTCGTAAAACTAGCAGCCGATAAGCATCTGATCAGCGCTGGCAATCAATGGTCATGAGTGTCAACCAGTGTGTTCTGGCAAGGGGGGGGGGGGGTAGAACACAAATGCTCAGAGGGGAGATCGCTGTACTAACATTGCATAGTTATTACAGCTAACTCCTCCTGAACTCCTTCGGTTTTTTTTTTAACTCATAGTTTGTACCCCACATTAGAACACCTCACTATAAAAGATTGGGTTCCCAGCAGCCATATTGACAATACGTCACAGCCGATCGAACAGCGCATGCGCCGTCCGCAAATTTTCCCAGTGTGCATTTCTCCAAATGACGTCGCAAGGACGTCATTGGTTTTGACGTTAACGTAAATTACGTCCGGCCGTATTTGCGAATGACTTACGCAAACGACGTAAAAAATTCAAAACTCGGCGCGGGAACGACGGCCATACTTAACATAGGATATGCCGCACTTACCCCTCCTAAAGCAGGGGTAACTTTCCGCCGGAAAAAGCCGAACGCAAACGACATAAAAAAAAAAACCCCGGGCGGTCGTTCGTTTCTGAATCGGCGTAAATGCTCATTTGCATATTCGCCGCGTAAAAGATACAGAAGCGCCACCTAGCGGCCGGCCAGGAATTGCAGCCTAAGATCCGACGGTGTAAGTCACTTACACCTGTCGGATCTTAGGCATATCTATGCGTAACCTGATTCTTTGAATCAGGCGCATAGATACGACGGCCGGACTCAGAGATACGACGGCGTATCAGGAGATACGCCGTCGTATGTTCTTTCTGAATCCGGCCCAATGTTGTATCTCTATCTGAATCTGCCCCCATATGTTTATTCATAGGGCATATCTCCTAATTGGTTCTGGCTGTGATTGTTTTTAAAATATATATACATTTTTTTAAAGGGGTAATATTCCTGGGCAATGTGAATCAGCAAACAAGCTTTTTTTTCTTTGTGTAGTGGTATACTCGTAGGGGCTGCTAAGTAATGTGACACACCTGTCACACTGCTCAGCCCGGCATTTAATCCTCAGTCACTCTAAAGCCTAGTACACACAATCAGATTTTCTGTGGACAAAGCATAGGACTTTTGTCCGAAGGGAGTTGGCCAGGAATTTGTCTTGCATTCAAACAGCACACAATTGTTGGGCAACAAACATAAAACTACATGGGTTTTCTGTTCTTTAGCGCCACCCTTTGGGCAACGTCTGCTAATGTTGTGTTATGGTTAGCATTGCTTCTGAGCATGAGTGTTTGTACTTTGGTGTTTTGTCCGATGGACTCATGGATCATACAAACAGTCGGATTTTCCAACAACAGCCTGCCATCACACAATTCCCATCGGAAAATCTGATTGTGTGTACGGGCCTTTAGGCAGAAAATAGTTCATGTGCTTATTTTTGTTTGTTTTATTGAGGGAATTTAACTTGGATGGGCAAGGGAAATATGAGATGCCCGGAGAATTGTATATCAGTCAATTGGTAGATTGATATACAATCCGCCGATTGATTGATATACAGTCAATTGGGACAACTATATACACTTCTCTTTACAAGTTACCACTTCAGTCTCTTCCTGCGCAACTCTTGCTTGAAGACTATTGCTCTCTACTAGAGTTGAGCGGACACCTGGATGTTCAGGTTCGACGGGTTCGGCCGAACTTCGGAAATTTTTTTGGGTTCGGGACCCGAACTTGACCCGAACTTGACCCCGAACCCGAACCCCATTGAAGTCAATGGGGACCCGAACTTTTGTGTACTAAAATGTCTCTAAAAATGTAATGGAAAGGGCTAGAGGGCTGCAAATGGCAGCACAATGTTGGTAAGAGCATGGCAAGTACTCTGCAAATTTGGATAGGGAAATAACTTAAAATAACATAAAATACATAAAAATAAAATAATCTTGACCTAGGAGGACGAGGTCCATATGGAGTAGGAGGTTGAGGTGGCGGTGGATGTGGCGGTGTAGGTGGAAGCGGCAGTGGGGAGGACGAGGTAGCCAATACAGGTTTTTGTTTTTAATTTATTCATTTTTTAAATTAGGGTACACCCCAAAAGAGTGAGAAAGATCAGAAATACAAGAATGGCTGGGTAAGGCCGGTATACGTGTCTATTCTGCACAAGGTACGGACAAGTCCTGTGGGATCCATGCCTGGTTCATTTTAATGAACCTGAGCTTGTCCACATTGGCTCTGGACAGGCGGCTGCACTTGTCTGTGATAACGCCCCCTGCCATGCTACATACACGTTCAGATAATACACTGGCTGCAGGGCAGGCCAGCACCTCCAAGGCGTAAAGGGCAAGATCAGGCCATGTGCCCAATTTGGAGACCCAGAAGTTTAAGGGGGCAGACCCGTCATTCAGTATGTGTAGGCGTGTGCACACACACTGCTCCACCATGTTGGTGAAATGCTGCCTCCTGCTAAAACGTTCTATATCAGCTGGTGGTGCTGGTTGTTGTGGCGTGCTGACAAAGCTTTTCCACATTTTGGCCATGCTAATCCCGCCTTCTGAGGTGCTGGCGGTGCCCCGGATGCATTGGCGACCTCTTCCTCCTCCTCTGCCTTCACCTTGTGCTTCCACTGTGCCCCCGCTGTCAGGTGGGAATTCCACCAGCAGCACGTCTACCAGCGTGCGCTTGTACTCGCGCATATTGCGATCACGCTCCAGTGAGGGAGTTAGGGACGGTACATTGTCCTTGTAACGGGGATCCAGCAGCGTGGCCACCCAGTAATCAGCACCTGTTAAAATGTGGGCAACACGGCGGTCGTTGCGGAGACACTGCAGCATGTAATCGCTCATGTGTGCCAGGCTGCCCAGAGGCAACAAAAAGCTGTCCTCTGTGGGAGGTGTATCGTCTGTGTCCTCTGTATCCCCCCAGCCACGCACCAGTGATGACCATGAGCTGGTCTGGGTGCCCTGCTGTGAACATGGTTCCTCCTCCTCCATCTCCTCCTCCTCATCCTCCACCTCGTCATCCTCCAGAACTGTGCCCTTGCTGGACAATTGTGGACCTGGCGTTTGTTGGTGCAGGAACCCACCCTCTGAGCCACTTGTGAATGACTGCCCTGAAAGCCTTGGAAATGATCCCGA